>NW_026606915.1:0-600000 GCF_029890125.1 Rhinichthys klamathensis goyatoka | reverse complement strand
TAAGAAAAATAGATGCTTTACCTGCCGTAAGAGAGTCGGCCTAACAGGTGAGGCTCATGGATTGGTCATTCTGTTATTAGTTTGACAGTCATACTATGAATGGAGGTCTTATGTTTTCTCTTGTTTTACAGGTTTTGGCTGTCGATGTGGTAATCTGTTCTGTGGAATTCACCGGTACTCTGACAAGCACAACTGCACGTACGATTACAAGGCAGAAGCCGCTGCTAAGATCCGTAAGGAGAATCCAGTTGTAGTTGCCGATAAGATCCAGAGAATATAAGCTTTTCCCTCTTTCTTCAAGAACACTGGTGGATAAAATGGACGACTTGAAAAACGGACTTGTGTTTTTCGATCACCTCAAGAAGAAAACGAGAGAACTGTACCGTCTGAGGCTCGTGCATGAACGGTCTGACAGGTTTTGGTTTTCTAATAGGTATTAATTTCTTTCCGTTTTTTTTCCCCTCTCTGTGGTGTTTTATGCTAGTTATTGCAAATTATTTTTTTCCCCCTAAAACATAGGACACCTTTCAGGACATTTTAGCTGTTTTTTTTGTTTTGTTTTGTTTTTTTGCTTGTTCCTGTCCTCATGCAATGGGAGTGGCAGATACTCTGTGCCAAAACGTGGCCGTGTAGTTTCTGAGTAAGTAGTGTTGTTTAGCCTTTTGTCTTATCATGAAAGACGCTGGATTTTCAAGAGATGTCAAAGCTCTACCTGATGGTGTGCGCTGCATGTGTTGGTCTGTTAAACTGCAGTTTGTCATTCTAACAAAATCACTTGGAATGTGGGGCCGCCCAGTTGTCAAGGCCATTTTTTAGCATTATTTTAGAATGTGAACTTGCTACTGTGACATCATACCTTTTCTTTGTTTTAGAATGAAAGATTGAGATTCATCTGTTGTAGGCAACTCTGTTCCCACATTCTAGAACCAATAACCTCCAATCTGTCACAACTGCGCTTTAGAGTTTCAGTGGTCTGGGAGTTTTAATTTTGTTAATTTTGTGTGAACATTACGTAGACTTTTTAATAAGACTGTGAGGCGGTGCAGTCGGTTTCTGTGTGAGCGTATTTGTGCGCACGGGGGGGAATTTTGCGCACAAGCCCTTCTTCCTGTTGTCAAATCGAGATGAGCTGACCCTCCTTAGTGCATTTGCAACACCGCAATAGTATACGCATAAAGTCAGACCTGAGTCTGTGAAACATTGTTCTTTTTATTGGTTTTGAAATGCACCCACAATGCACCTGTCATTTTTGTGTGTCTGCATATCTTAATGTAAGCGAGTCCGAGTGCATATGTTGTGTATAATAACGTCTTTTCTTCTTTAGGGAGTGAGGTTTCCTTAAAAAAAAGATGTCTGTTGAGAGTATGTTGAATTTCAGCCTTTAGTTATATGCAAATTTGTATGAAAAAAAAAACATTACTATGTTCATATTTATGTATTGCATTTAATACTTTTACCTGGCATTAAAAAAGTATTGTAAATAAAAATATACAGAGAGAAAATATACAGTCAAGCTGTTCTGTTCATTTGTTGTATTTTGGGGAAAATTCAGAGAGTCATTTTTAGGCATTCTTTTACACTGAATAAAATGCTTCTTATTTGATAGCAGAGGGCCCAAACTGTGATTCCTTGACACCTGTATGGTTTTTTTAGATGTCGTTTTGCACACCTGTCCCGGCTGCTGACGCAAAGACGTCCTGTTTTGACGACAGCTGTCCTGACAACCTTTAGCACTTCTGTACTCGCAACCAAAGCAGATTTGACAATCCGTGCCTGACCTAGTAACAGCTGGAGAGGTGTGTGTCACTTTTAAGGAATGACAACAGGTGGTGTGGACCCTAAGTGTCAGCCTCATTCAAAAATCGCAGGATATACTTTTCCTTTTTTTGTTTTCAAAGTACATATCTGTCCCTTAAAAGAAAATGTTTTTGTATCATTGTCTGACACAGTCCAGTCAGTTTGTGTTCTTGTCAGACTCTGACTAGTCAGCGTCTGTGGCCCGCGCTCTGTAGTCTGTATTTGTACAGAGGGGGCTGAGCGTTAAGCCGGTCTGGGTGGATGACTTCACAGTGACGGGTGGTGACAGATGTTAAGGGCAGATGACTACGCCACTGTGTCGACGGGCGTCAGGGGGAGGGGCACACCGAGGGTACAAAGAGTTATTCTGAGTGTATATTAAGGCAAAGTCGAACTGGAAAGTGAGATGATTAGGAAAAACAGTGCGGCTTAGAACTTTGTATCACGGGCAAAAATAAATGTGGCTAAATTAAAAGTAGGATGTAGGAATAGTTTAGCAGGGGAGTAGATGGGTTCTCACACATGTTCTTCTCACGTTAATCCTTTTGCAAGTCAGAGGATGTAAATTGGCTTCACAGTCATGAGTTTGGTTGAGGAGAAGAGGGAGGCAGAGGAGCTTAAAGAAAGAGTTTCGTATGAAAACTAATTACGAAGCTTGTGCTGGAAGGGGTGAAATCAAAATGGGCATTTTGGTCATTACGAGAAAAAAAATTAAGAGAGGACAAAAGAGTGGAGAAGGGAAGGAAATTGGAATACATTGACCATTATTCAATAAAATGTAATATATATATATACATATATATATATTTACACACTATATATATATATATATGTATGTGTATGTATATATATATATATATATATAGATGCAATCAAAATTATTCAACACCCATTGCAAATCAGGTTTATTGGCAAAATTTACAGACTTTCAGCTGTTTGCAATAAACATATCAAACAAAAGTCATTGAAATAGCTCAACACAACAAATGTTCCCCAAATTAACTGAAAATGCAACTTTTAATGACTTCTGCAGTTTCAAAATTATTCAACACAGCACAAATCTGCAGAAAGGTGTTGTCTCAGCACACCTGAAGCAACTAATCAAGGGCTTCATTAGTTTCACCAGGTGTGCTTGAGCTAAAACACATGAAATATCTGAACTGGCTAGGTTTGTAGAGTTTCACGTTTGACTGCAAGTTAGAAATATGGCTAAGGCAAAAGAATGGTCCAAAAAGTTAAGAGAAGGTATCATCGCCCTCCACAAGCAAGGAACAAGATGCAAAAAAGATAGCGAAGGCATTAAATGTTCCTAGATACACAATTGGAAGCATAGTTTGCAAGTTCAAAGTTAAAGTAACTGGTTACACTATACGCTGATTTCACGCAGCTGCCATTTTGAAATGGCTCCGGTGGGAAGAAAACCGGAAGTGCCGCCTTTAATCATAGGAGAGTCGCGAATGCGATGGAGTATTGTTGTGTTTAATGTAGAAATTAGTTATTCAAAAAATGTACATACATTTTTTCATATTTTAGACTATATACAGTGAAATTCATTTATAAATAAAATATTTTTTTTATATATAATTCAGAACGTAAAAAAAGAAGCAGGAACGAACTATATACATATCCTATATTGGATATTAACATCCAATAGTGTAAATCGCGGCAGCAGCTTCAGGTTGGTAGTCCAAGGCACTGTTGTCTATCTGTACTTCCGTTCCGGGGTTCTTCCCACCGGAGCCTCGCTTTCGATTTCAAAATGGCGGCTGCGTGAAATCAGCGTATTGGATGGGGCAGATCAATGGCTGCAACCAGATTTCTGAGAAGACAGGTTCAGAAAAACCCTCGAGTGACTGATAAGACATGCAGCAAGACTTGGTGGCAACAGACACTGAGGTTTCAGCTTGCACAGTTAGACGCGTACTAAACCCATGCCATAACTCCAAGACGTCCACCACTACTGACCCAAAAGTACAAGAAAAGTCGGCTCCTATTTGCTCAAAATCATTTTAATAAGCCACATAAGTTTTGGGATTCTGTTCTTTGGAGCGAAGAAACAAAACTTTTCGGCCCTCTGGATCAGCGATAATTGTCTGGAGGAAGAAGAATGAAGCATATGCTGAAATGAGCACTCTGCCTACAGTTAAGCATGGTGGTGGTTTGGTGATGCTCTGGGGCTGCTATGCATCCTCTGCCACTGGAAACCTGTAGCGTGTGGAAAGCAAGATGGATTTATTGAAGTATCAGGAAATCCTAGGAGAAAACGTCATGCTGTCAGGGAGGAAGCTGAAGCTTGGGTGTCATTGGACCTTCCAACAGGACAATGAAGCATACCTCAAATTCCACCAAGGGTTAGGTTGCAGAAGAAGTCCTGGAAGATTCTACAGTGGCCATCCATCACTCACCTGACTCGAACCATTTTGAGACTGCAGAAGTCATTAAAAGTTGCATTTTTAAGGAAACCACTTGAAATATTTGTTGTGTTGAGCTATTTTAATTACTTTTTTTTGATTTGTTCATTGCAAACAGCTGAAAGTCTGTAAATTCTGTAAAGTCTGGAAATCAGATTATGAAATAGATGTTTTTCTCCAAAACACGTTGGCCACAATTATTGGCACCCTTTTATTAAACACTTTTTTGCAATCTCCTTTTGTCAAGATAACAGCTCTGAGCTTTCTCCTATAATGCCCGATGAGTTTGGAGAACACCTGACAAGAGATCAGAGACCATTCCTCCATACAGAATCTCTCCAGATCCTTCAGATTCCCAGATCCATGTTGGTGCTTCTTCTCTCCAGTTCACTCATCAGGTCAGGGAACTGGGACGGTCATGGCAGAAGCTTCATTTTGTGCTCCATAACAAATTTTTGTGTTGATTTTGATGTTTGTTTTGGATCATTGTCCTGATGGAAGATTGTAGGGAATCTCGGGATTAGCTCTTACAGGGAATATAGTTTTAATAACTATGAAACATGATCGGGAGTCACCTACAAATTATAAAATTACCCCCTAAAGGGAAAAGTTACCAACGCCCTGTTTGGACAGCCGAACACAACGAATTATGATCGGTTCTCCATCCAGGTCGGCGAAAATAGATCAATTGTATATAAATACTTAATCAAAACGGGTTATAATTAAATATTAATATATCAATTATGTCTATCATATATCAACTCTAAGGATACCCCTGATGGAATTAATTCAGTATCGGATGATCTGTTGTCCAGAAAACTGATCACGCGTTCTTTATCAACTCGTACAGAATTATCCTACTTTATAGACTTTCACGAAAAGCTATTCCTCTGGCCACGAGGATTAACTTTCCTGTTCTATAACAATACCTTTTTAACAAATGTATCAATACATTTGTAAAGCACGTAGCTTTGGATCGTACATTAAAGGGACTTGTATATGAGCGACACAGACAGTCAACCAAATGAATAATGTATTTAATAAAGGAGTACACTACGTATACGGTTACTAACGTTACAGGAATAAAATGTATATACAACAAATAACAACGGACAAAACAAGATACTGAAAGAATCTGACAGTGAAAGAAACAGGGAGAGAGTGAGAGAGAGAGGGAGATCCGTAAGGATCACAGAATGGCAAAATTCACCTGGACATTTAACCTTTGAGAGACAATACGGAAAAACACAATCTTAATGCTCTGAAAGCTCGATAACACGGCTATACTTGCATGGTTCTTATGTTGCTGAAGACGGCTGCATGAGTGAGTCTTGTGTGATCCGTTGGAGCATCACGTGGTTTGCAGCTGTTCCGGAGCGCGCAATTTCAAAGAAGGCTTAAAGGTCTTTGACGTAAATTACCGAAGAAACAATTCAGGCTGAGTTCATTTACTCGTCTGGGGAAATGAACAAAGGGAAAAACAAAACTTAAACAAACAAACAAAAGAAAAGATCCCCTGGGAGGAGATCATGAGGAAAAAGGAGTAACATGATGGAGCCACGCGGAGAGGGAGGAAGAGAGCTAAGAGAGATTGTGGATGCAATTTATAACCTGAGGAAAGTCCAGCCTCTCAGTGTTGGCTCGGCCAATAAGAAGGGTGGAAATCCCAGGCGGGAATTTGGTTTATTGCTCTTTGTTCTAAGGGTGCTCGTTGCGTGTGCATGTTTTATGACAAGTCATGACGCGGATCATTTCTACTCTCAAGAATGGAAAGAATGGAATGTATAGTGTAATACATTGTATCATAACCTAAAATGCATTTTTGACTGGAGGAGGCCGCGAGGATTCCAATGATACCAAACAACAACATGAAAAGCATAGGAATTACAAAGATACAGCTTACTGCATAATTACACATACTTATGGTTCATTTAATACTACGATAAAATCACAGATATCCCACTATGATGTGGGTGAGCAGGTCCACTTAAAAACATATCAAATATATCTCGGTAAAGTCTTTATATGAGGAGGTTAATGAAAGGTTCATGTGTGTGCGTTTTGGAGTGAGCTTTCTGGACGCCTGGCCTGGCTCTGAGATACTAATCTCTTTGAGGCTCGACCCCTGGCTGTGTGTGTGTGTGTGTGTGTGTGTGTGTGTGTGTGTGTGTGTGTGTGTGTGTGTGTGTGTGTGTTTCTTTGTTTTAACTCACGTTCGCAATGAAAGTCTCAATGAACGCCATTAGGAACAGACTCTGTGGTGCCAGGCCTGAGTTACGGATAGGAGTCAAATGTTAAAAGCATTTTCACATGTTGGATCTGTTGATATTTGATAGAATCCACGATGCCATGTATCTGAACAAGAAGTCCAGGACCTCCAGCAGAAAAATGTGCCCACAACATTAAAGATCCAATGGTATATTAAATTGTACACATGGGGTACTTTTTATCCTTGTGTGCACCAAACCCATCTAGCGTGTTTGCTGCCAAAAAGCTATTTTTTTGTTTCATCTGACCACAGAATCCTGTGCCGTTTGAAGAATCCAGTCATGTCTAACAACTGAATTTGCTGGAGTTTGTTTTTGGATGTGCGAGGAAGATTTTTCATGAAACCTTCCCAAACAACATGTGGTGATGTAGGGGTTGTTTGAAAAGGATAAATGATGCAGATTTATTTTTTACAGCCAGTTTTGATCGTATTTACCAGGGGTGCCATTAATTCTGAGCACGACTATATACGCACATTAGACTTAAATGGGATGTTACAAATGAATAGGAATGTAAGGGATATTTATGGCTAATATGAACTGCAAAAATGTTGACTGTAAAAAGTAATTTTCTTACTCTGTATTTTTGTCTTGTTTTCCAGTGCAAATATAAAGTATAAACTAAACTAAAATTCAAGTACAAACATTCTTAAATCAAGAAACATTTACTTAAGCAGCACAAATGTCATATGATAATCTTGTTTTCTGATGAATCATCAAAATTAAGTCATTCTTAAAATATGAAAAAAATTGTCTGCAAGTGGGGTAAGAAAAATAAGCTTTTTTCCCTTTGAATTTAAGTTATTTTCTTGTCACATTAGCAGATTTTTGTTTTGTTTCAAGTTTTAAAAAAATGTGTTAACTTGTCACAATAATTTGTCATTTCTGCTCAATTTTATGTTTCCCCGAGTTTCACATTGAATTTATCCATCAGTAATTAGTGATAAAAAGTGTAATGAGAACTTGAAGGTTGCAAACTTTTTTCAGTTTAAATTAGTTTATTACATTTTTTACTGTGTACAGTGAGAATGGCCCGTCAACATAGCCTAACCTGATTATGACAGATGCACTGAACTAGGGCAGTATGATCTCACAAAAACCCTCTCAACAGGGATGGATTGGTAATCTGGCATACCAGGCATTTTCCTGGTGGCCCGACACACTTTGGGGCCAATACAGTGTTTGTTTGTTTTTTTTGTTTTTGCCAAGGACTGGTGAATCATGCATTGACAGGCAGAAGCAAGAGAGAGGCCTCCCCTTCCTCCATATGAGGCACTGTTTTTTTAATTGGAGCACATGGGACACTACAGTTAAACTCTGGATTCTATGCAAGAACTATGGTAAATTTCATTAGGGCAATTAAAGGATAATTTAACAAAACAGCTTTAAAGCCTGGATCCCATGAATTAAAGATGAAGCTTTTTTCTCTTTAAATATGTTTTATGCACTTTTTAATAGTTCTAATGTAGGGCCTATTTGAATTTAAGTAAAATGTTAATCCTGATGAAAGGGAGATGTCTTTCTTTTTTTTTTCACAAATGTTATTGCTTTAAAGGGATAGTTCACCCCAAAATGTCATCATTTACTAATGTCATTCCAAACCTGAATGACTTTCTTTCTGTGGTGCATAAAATAATATCATTTTTTATTTGATTTGAGTCTGGTTTTTGTTTTTTTGTCCATACAATAGAAGTCAAAATATCTTCTGTGTTTCACAAAAGAGAGTAAGTCATGCAGGTTTGGGACAACATGATGGCGAGGAAATGATGACAGAATTTAAAAGCAGCAAATTTACTTTACAGCTCAAATTCAGTGCTTTGTTAAATGCATTTCTTTGTGACAAAAATGCAATATTAAGTTTGTTAACTCCATTCGCATAAATTCAATAATATATATCATTATTTGTTCCTGTTCTATTTTATCTATTCATTTATTTACCCCAATTTAAGGCCCTAATTCCAGTAAAAACATTCACAGGGGAACTCGTGGGCTGGTCTGGATTTGCCCTGAATTTTAGCCCCAGTCCAGCCCTGCCTCTCAACTTATAACAATACCACGCACGAGCAAACACTCCAATCCGACACAATTCTCAGTTCACAGGAAACTCCAAACTTACATGTTCTCACTTTCTCAACTTTACCGGAACACTCTCGTGCTGTGTTTCGTGTGTACTTTTGTTCCTTGAGGCGTAGTCAGGAAGATAATCAGTTAACAGTACAGAGTAAAACCCCCCTCTGACTTGTGTGTCTGGGTGTGGCTCACAAAGCTGCTTGTGTTCCTCATGCAGGAAGTTCAGTCAGTCAGATTACATGCGAAAGGGGATAGTGACAGATACGAGAACCTGTTTGACTCAGTGAATACAGAAGAAGTCAACCCTCTTCCTGCATCATGAAAGGAAGCATGAAATGGAAGTTGTCATAGACTTTTCTTCCCTATTGTGACGCATCCAAGTGACATGGCTTTTCAAACAAGAAAACATGTAGGGCGGTACTTGATTTAGTCCATTAAGAATTAATTGAATCATTGTGGTTTGCTATTGCTGCATGTGATCAAATGTGAGGGACAGGTTGTCCTGCCCTCACGCCAATAGAGACAGTCGTCAGAGAAGAAAAGAGACGTTGCTGCAAGAGGGAGGGGAAGTTATTTTGAGTAAAGATTTCAAGGGCACATGAAATTCAATTCAATTCACATTTGTTTGTATAGTGCTTTTCACAATACACATCGTTTCAAAGCAGCTTTACAGAAAACACATGTGTCTACATTACAATTTAGAATGATCTGTTATCAGAGGTGACTCAGAAATGTATTTTATGTACATTATGTTTATACTTATGTATTTCAGAAATATACGTATACAAATCATGCAGTTAGCTAATAATGTAATAATTTAAGGCAGAAACAAAAATTCTACAAGTTGTGAACAAAATGATTACAATACAGAAAATTTACCATTGGTGCATGTTGATTTAAAGTTGGTACCATAAGATGGTCATCACGAGGTAAAATGTGAATCCTATGTGTAAAATAGGAATAAAATGTGTATCTTTTCTGTTTTACCTCGTGATGACCATCTTATGAAGACTTCAGATGCTCCAACACCTGTGAAGAGATGACTCCAACTCCAGAATGTTATCATATAATCGTTTTTTAAATATTTATTTTTGGCCATCTGAAGTCTTCATAAGATGGTCATCACGAGGTAAAACAGAAAAGAAAATGGAAAATAATTAGTATAGCTGCTGTTCATAACATTAAGCAAAGATAATTTTGTGCATTTTATCTGATATAACTGGAGTACAAGGTTATGAGATGCATTATGTGAATTCTTGGCTAAAGAGGTGTCTTTAATTATTTAAACTGAGTGAGTTTGAGCCCCGAACATTATCAGGAAGGCTATTCCAGAGTTTAGCAGCCAAATGCGTAAACGCTCTCCCTCCTTTAGTGGACTTAGATATATAGGTAGCCTACCAATAGTCCAGAGTTTTGTAACCTTAAAGAGCTTGATGGATTGTAGGGTGATAGAAGATCGAATAAACACACAGGACCTAGACCTTATTGGTCAGTAGCAATTCTTTGTAATCAATACAGAACTTTAAGTAACCAGTGTAGAGATGATACAATTGGTGTTATATGGTCATAAATTCTTGACCTGGTAAGAACTCAAGCAGCTGTTAGTTTAATTTAAGCTGTTAATTTAAAAAAAAAAAAAAAATGATATGATATGTAGGCCTACAGATAAATCATTTATGATAAATACTGCAATTGCAATATTCTAAAAGAAAAACAAACAAGAATTGTCTATTCTGACTTCATTCAAGACATTCTATGGTCTAAATTCTATTCTTTATGACATTTCGATAAAGTTTAGTTGTTAAGTGCTTATGTGTGCCTTAACAAATATTTACATTGTGTGGTCTAGCCAGGAAACTCCCAGCCAGACAAATTCAGCTCTTGACTGATTCAGCACTTCTATAAAAGACAGAGCTGGCAGGAAGGGGGCGGGATTTAGATGGGTATTATGTCGTCACTGCATATGACACAGGCCGCCTCATTCCTCATTCACATGCTTCCACCGCGTCTGTGTGAGAAGCTCCGCCCACTCACATGCGCTTTACTCATGCTTCTGTCTCATTCTCAGCGCTCGCTCGCTCGTCTGTCTCCCCAACTGTGTGCCTCTTTGTCTTTCCCATGTTTATTCACTCGCCCTCACTTCTGCTTGCGCGGTCCGTCTGGCTTCTCTCTCACTCTGACACTTACAAATGCTGTCTGTTTCTGGGGCCAGAACGCAAAAACAGTCAGTTTCCCTTGTCACACAGAGCTGTGTATAGGCCTATTAAATACTAAAGGTGTTTACTTACCAGACACTGCTATAAAGCCGATTCAGAGCACAAAGTTGGGCTACAAAATAATTAATTGACATAATTAGTGATAATACTTACTGCGTATTAAAAGAAATAAAACGTGTTCAGCAGTTGCTGTGGTGGTCGTGATAACTGAGGAACTGCCGGTGGAATTTTTTTTTGCTAAGTATAGGCTACTTGCAGCCAGACTAATTATCTAATTATCAGTATACTTCAAGTGCGTTAATGATTAGTTAACTTGAAGTGTGCTATTTTGAAACAACTAATTTTGTACTAAGTATATTTTAGTTGTAATTAAATTGTAGTAGGCTAAAGCATAACTTCAAGTGTATTTAGTGTACTTTTGTGTACTAAATTGGACCAACTTCAAGTATACTATAGGACTACTTTAAGTATATGCCTGTGCATATCTATGATGCCTGTGTAGGGACTATTACATGCTTGATAATAATATTAAAGTGTACTATATTTGTGTTACAAGTACATAACAAATTATACGAGATGTCTTCGAAACATACAAGCAATATACCATGAGTGTATATATATATTATATATATATTTTTTTATATTTTTTTTTGGCCTTTTATTAGGATAGGACAGTAGCTAGACAGGAAGTGAGATGAGAGAGAGAGAGAAGGAACGGAGGAACGAAGTCAGGAAAGGTCCACGAGCCGAGACTCGAACTCAGGTCTCCCGAAGCACATGTCGGCGCACTTGCCCACATAAGCATATTGTAGAATGGGGTAAAGATCATAGGTAAAGATGCCCCTCAGTTGTAATCTTCTAACAATAGATGGCTCAAAATTTTGTCTATCAATTAATAAAATGCTATGCTCTTCTTAATTTTGTGAGATTTAGTCAGAGTCAAAAAAAAAATTGTCTGTTTAATGAGATTTGTAGACACGTTCGTGTTTTTAGATTTGTGGAGTAAATATTGTTTTATTTTGAAGTGAAAAGGTAGGCTAAATTATATCAAATGTACGCTCTAAAGGTGGCACAGAAGCGCTTAGGTGTCTATACAGAGTAGACTGTTTAATGCTGCTCAGAGATGGCATAAATGCATTTACACAACCATTTTAATATTGTTACAGGGGCTGATGTGGGTCAGAGCAGGCATAATTTAGTCTGGCTTTTATGCTGCATTGCTTTTTACACAGAATTTTGAGCAGGCACAGAGCAGCCTTAACCCAGCTGTGTAAAGACGCCTTTAGTTTAGACCCTTGTGTTAAGATGGGGCCTTAGAATGAGGACAGAAGGCCCAGATTGTCATGTTGGTGGTGGTGGTATTATTATTTAATTTAATACATAATATAGTTAATGGGGTTATTATTCAGTAATTCCATGTGTTAGATATACATTTCAGACACCTTTGCTATTAATTGAACCATGTATGCTAATTGAGTAAAATCAGTCAATTTGAATAGTGTTGATTATGACAAATATATAGGCAAATAAATATGTTCATAGGCCTGTATATAGTCACAAAAATTACTATTCAGATGAATCTCTTTTATTGGGATTCTGCTTTGTCTGTTATTATAGGCCAGATAAAATAGAATAGATTATTTAGTATTAAATGAGGGTGAGTAAATTACAGAATGTTCATTTTTGGGTAAACTATCCCTTTCAGGGGGCATCTTCCCTCATCTTATCTCAACAAAGAACATTTTCTTTGAGAATGTTCAGGTTTCTAAACATTTCTGTAAATGACACCTAGGTTGAAGGCTCATGACTTCTGTTTTCTAATGAGGTTTGCCCATTATGAAATCAAGATTTGCAAGTTGAGCAATGTGTTCAGATATTATTTTCCCAACACACAAGACAGACCTGCCTGACAAAGAGTTCAGAACTGGAATGCTGGCAATGTGGTTCAACACAAACTTCAACTAAGTGTTTCAGATCATTAAATAAACAGAATAGCCTAATCTACAAAACAAAAATCATATCCTATATATGATTTACTAACAGAATGTTATCATAAGTTAATCGTTTACTGATATTTTAATATAAAATGTGAGTCAAATGTAAGTACATTATGAAAATATGAGTCAAATGTGACTCACCCTCACTTAAGCAAATCAGATTTTATGTTTTTTTGCTAAAGCCATTAGTGTGACAGGCCTATAATTGCGACATCATCACTGGAGTCAAAGATGGAGTGTAAAACACAGTCTTGTAGCGCCTCCATGTGGTTAACAGTTATTTTTACTAATAAACCAGCAGCTGACAGAAAACACGAACATAAACTTTTCAAGATTTTGCCACCATGCCGACCCTACCTGGACCCAGAAGAGCAAGAGGAGATTCGCAGACAGGTGAGTCACAGGACTGAAACACACACAGGACTTTATACTTTTGACTGATTTGTATTTATTACTGATCTTGCATCAAAAGTCGTAAAAAAAGAAGAAGAGAAAATTCTGTCATAAATTTACCAAGTTCTTCCAAACCATGTGAATTTCTTTCTTAAGCTAAACACAGAGGATGATATTTTGAAGAATGTGGGTAACCAAGCAGTTGACAGTAGCCATTGACTTCCATGGTATTTTAGTTTTTTCCATTTTATGGAAGTCAATGGCTATTGCAACCATAGACAGTAAAAGATTGCAACTGTTTGATTACTTGCTCTGTGGGCCTACAATGTAGTTTAAAAATGCCTTCAAGTGTGTGAATCTCGCAAAACCATTTAACAGGTCACAGTTCACCCCAAAGAAAGAAAGAAAGAAATTGTTTGGCATGAAGGAAAAATACTGCACCTTTTCAGAAAGTGCAAAAAAAAAAGTAATGCAAAAAAATAATAATAATCTGTCAACAAAACAGTAATATTTGTTGTAGTGCTTTTTATTTATGCATAACGACAATTAGTAGCCTGCTTAATTTCATTGTCATCTAAAGAGGAACCCGTCCCGTATGTCATTGTACGGTCTTGTGTTTTGAAGGACTTTTATGTTAAAGTGATAGTTCCCCATTGTTTCTGTGTTCACTTCCTGTGTTTGATTCCTGTTTTGCCTTGTTGTACCCCAAGGGGGTAATCCATCAGCCGGAAGTTGAAGCTGCCTCCGGGGGCCGCCATTGTAGCTGGCTATCACCTGCTGTTAGCATCCCATTGACTCCCATTCATTTTGGCGTCACTTTGACAGCGAATAACTTTACATCTGAGGCGTCCAAAGACTCCATTTGTCCATTATTTATTTCTAAAGAAACACGACAATGTATAAAAGGCTCCATTACTTTGTATCTTACGTTATGGCCCCGTAGAAGCCATTCTTGTAAAAATCATAGACAGTATAAGAAGTGGACAGAGCCATCTCATTGGAACTCAGTTGAGACAGTTGAAGCCCATTTTTAGCAATTTTTGAGCACTTCCGTTCCTGACGCACAGACTCAAACCGACTCAAACTAAGCTTGATGACGTGAACAACCTGTCTGACAGACGTTAATCTTCTAGTAGCTGTGCGTGAAAATTGCCAACGTTAATCTTGCAGAGACGGGGAACTTGAGCAAAGAGTTCTTTGGCGTGAGTGAGCAGGAGTAAGTATTCCGTTGCTTTTATGGACTCATTATCTATGGGCTTCTCCCTTGACGGGTCGTCCCCCCCGATTGCCTGCGAGCTTCTCCTGTCTGTACGGTAATTTCTGTACAGCGCAACAGAGAGTCGAGTGGTTATGACGCAATCGTTAGCCTATTTTTACTAAATCTGTTTCTACGGGGCCATAATGTAACATAGAAGGTAATGGAGACCTTTATACATTGTCGTGTTTCTTTAGAAATAAATAATGGACAAATGGAGTCTTTAAACGCATCAGATGTAAAGTTATTCGCTGTCAAAGTGACGCCAAAATGAATGGGAGTCAATGGAAATGCTAACGCAAGTGAAGTTCTGCTACAACATGGCGGCACCCGGCCGGCTTCAACTTCCGGTCGATGGATTACCCCCTTGGTAAAAATAGGCCAACGATTGCGTCATAACCACTGGACGCTCTGTCGCACAGTAGAGAAATTACCTTATAGACAGAAGTAGAAGCTCGTAGGCAATCGTTTACTGTCTGTGAGGCAATCGGGTGGACATGGAGGCATAAAGTCAAGGAAGAAGCCCATAGATAGAGAGTTTCTTAAAAGCAACGGGACAAAATATTTCAACAACAGATTTGTTTCAGATTTCAATTCAGATTTGTCCCGGTGTTCTGACGATTCATGCTACCCATCAAGATTTGCTACTTACTGGTTATGCGCATGTGCAGACTCAGTTTTTTTTAACAAAAGTTAAATTTTCATGTGTTATAAAGTAATTTCCCTTTAAAAAATGATAACTACCATATGAATATTTGTACGGTCAGCCAGCTGAACAAGAATAACTGAAAGTTTCAGTTACCAAGGAAAGGTGTGCTTTGACAAGTCAATATTTGATGATAATTTTTACTTTTCACACCGTTTTAAAAATAAAAACAGTAGTCTACAGTATACAGTAGCTACTCATAACTTAGAATTGTATTATAATTGTATTTCATATAATATTAATCGACATTCTGTGATCGATTCGCACTACGGTAGCATTTTTCGACAAGGCAGCAGAACACCGGCACAGCTACTAGAAGGTCAGAACGGTTGCTCACGTGACAACTACGTCGTCAAGCTCAGTTTGAGCCTGCGCAGTGCGCTTGGCTATCAGGAAGTGAGTGCCCATGTTGGGCTTCAACTCTCTCCGTTGAAATCAACGGGGTCGCTGTGTCCATTTCTTTTACTGTCTATGCTTGTACCAGAGAATGTCTAATTGAAGAGAACTGGCACTCTCTGGTATGGTAACTTCCGGGTTCTGAACTGGCTGCAGTAACACGTCTCTGTCCATGCGGGGGGGCGATATTTTTTTCCCAGGATGGTAGGGGAAGACTCATGAATATTCATTAGGGAAGTCATTCCCGATTGGTCTGATGAACTACCCCAAACCCCACCCCTAAACCTACCCGTCACTGGGGGTCTGATGACCTACCCCCTAACCCCGCCCCTAAACCTACCCGTCACTGGGGTTAAGACCAATCAGGGATGACTTCCCTAATGAATATTCATGAGTCTTCCCCTACCATCCCAATATTATGAAGCTGCAGACTCGGAGCCTGCATCTACAGTCCCCCACCGAGAGTCCCGCAGAAGCTGCAGACTCGGAGCCTGCATCTACAGTCCCCCACCGAGAGTCCCGCATTCTCAGACCCCTCGTTTTTCGAACACAGCGCGTCCTGCTGTTCGAAAGATCGTATAACACCCGCACACAGAGTACAGCGCACGCTTATCCAAATGCAATTAAAAACAATAGGATGCAATATTACGGTCTCCAAATAAATGATCCAATAAATATTTGCGTTCCCTGCTTAATGCATGTGCCAAAAAAAAAAAAAAACTCATTGCGATGGAAGGGATACAATTACAGATTGAACTATCTTCTGAAAAATAGTATGTGATATTATATTGCTACAATGTTTTTTTATATTTTTTTTATTCAAATTCCAATTTTTCTTTCAGTTCAACCTATAATGGTCTAATTAACATTACCATGCTAACATTACAAAATCTGTTTTTTGATATTTTGAATGCGAAGCAAAACAAATCAGAATAGACAAAACACCAATAATAAACAATTCTGTACTTTATTTAATGATCACCTAAACATCATCTTGCTGTAAAGAAAAAAGGAAGAAAAAACTGTGTTCGTGACTTTACTTTTCGTCTTCAATTGCATTAAAAAAACTAATTTATAAGTCGCTTTGCATAATCATAAAATTATATGTTGCTGGGTTCGGCAGGGGCGACTCCATCGATGTATGGTGTACCCTGGAATAGCCTACAACAGTATAGGCCCGATAGCACATGTCTTATGATGTTTCAAAAAGAAAGAAAAAAAAGAAAAAAGATGTTTGCAAATGTTACCTTCATGCACTGCTCTGTTGAAGTGTCCCTTGAGATGTTTTTGAACTTTGGACAACTTTGTGGGTTTGAAATATATGGGGGCACAAAATGGGCAGTGAAAATCACTGCAGCATTATGACATATCTACAAAAAGTCCAAGGTTAAAGGCTAACGTTAGCTATCAAAATATTTTCGGGGGGGAAGAGGGCGAAAAAACATACATTAACGGCTCAAATCTTGCTACAAACTATCTTTACAAATATTAAATGGACTATTCATATGTTGTATCGATGAGCTAAATTAGTTTTATTAAAAAATAAATCAAACGAGTAGGCTACTACGATTCGCTAAATAAAATTGAAGATAGCCTACTCACGTTTTGGCTTAAGTTCTTCATATGTTTATCCGATACAATTTGATAGGAGGCGCTGTCTCGAAAAACGAGGGGTCTGAGAATGCGGGACTCTGGGTGCAGGGGGACTGTAGATGCAGGTCTCCGAGTCTGCAGCTTCATACTACTCTGCCATCCTGGGGAAAAAAATATCGCATGCGGGGGCGCTCGCGGGCAAGTGCAGAATGAATGGGAGTCTATGGGGTTTCACCCCCAGAAATCCACTTTTCTCAGGATGTAATTTTTTGTCAAGTAATCTGAAAGTTGCATTCAAAAGGGGGGACTAAGATAATACACTCAGCTGAAAACTGCATTTTTAAGTTCACTTATCTGTTCTAAAAATCCGTTCAAAAATGTGATGACGTCACATAATAGCAGAATGCTAGCGTGTTCCGGCCAACAACGGCCCAACCTGTAAGAAATCGAAAGGACATAAGTACTCGTTCATTCGACTTTTGGCCTTTAAAATCTAAATTGAACTTGCGGAATCAACAATAAAATCGGATATCCGATGGCAATAAAATCTATGTTGATTCAACGACAAGCAGGAGAAAGAGATACTGCAATCCTACAATATTACATTTTTGATGGAGTGGAATTCAAAAAAATAAATCTAGATCACTTGGTCCCATTTGTGGAGGAAGTAACTCGAGTTCCTCACAAAAAAGTTATATAAAAAAAAGTTTTTTTAAGTCACGTGAATGCTTCTGCAATAAAATGAAGCTCCGTGCCGGAGGAGCGCGTAGTGTTTTCAGAGAAACACGTGATCAGCGAAAAAACGAAAGGCTTCCGATCGCAATCGGCAGGTGAAGTGAATAACATTATCTTGCTACAGTGGCACATGTCAGGGGGGTGGTATATATAAGTTAGCAAGTGAACAGTCAGTTCTCAATGTTGACTTTTTTTAAAAAGCTCCGTGCCGGAGGAGCGCGTATTGTTTTCAGAGAAACACGTGATCAACGAAAAAACGAAAGGCTTGTTCGACTTGAACCAGCGCTGCACAGACCGATCGGTGAATGACATCAAAATACTGCGAGAGCGATTAGAGAGCAGACGGCTCCGTATGGTTTTCAATCGCTCTCGCGGTACTTTGATGTCATAAACCGATCGGTCTGTGCAGCGCTGGTTCAAGTCGAACAAGCCTTTCGTTTTTTCGTTGATCACGTGTTTCTCTGAAAAAAAATACGCGCTCCTCCGGCACGGAGCTTCATTGTATTGCACTGCGAACTCAATACGTGCTTTGAAGCTTCAGTGTCCATTAACATCTCTACTCCCTGCCTCGTCCCTGCTTAGCCTACACGTTACTCTGTTACATGGAAGAAGTTTTGTTTTATGCTTTACATAAAATAATTCGTTTTAATGTGTCAAAGGCAAATGTGTCCTTAGAACAGGGAAATGCATGTGATATTCAAACCAGGAGATGAATCCAACCTCTGTGAGTGTGGAGAGACTGGAAACAAAAACAATGGGGACGGTGTAAACAGCCCTGATGTGACGCTTCAGTGTGTGAATCTAAAACTACATTTTATCGCTCAGAGGTTGCTCTTTCATATCTCTGGAAACTGTGGTAGATTTTTCTTACGTACCTGACTGACTCCATAATTACCTGGGGCGTCTCCAATCGACATCTAAGCGTCTACAGTCGACACTTAATATATATCTGGGGTGTCTCCAATAGACACCCAAGCATCTACAGTCAACACTTATAATATCTTTATACTCTAGCTCTGCGTCTACAGTCGACAACTGGCTTCGAGTTCGCAGTCCCTAACTTGTTCCCCTAACTAATTTGCTGCGCAGCAATAACTAAACAGACTCAATCCCTTCGAATATGCTTTAATCACGGCAGGAGGATCTCAGACAAATATCAGAGAGAATTCCCCCATCAAAAGGAATACAACAATTTTTATAGAATAGGAGCATAGCAAAAGTGCCATGATACATGTAGCGTCTGGACCAATCAGACACACACAAATTAATCATTATATTTAATGAAGAATCCAACAAACTCACTCTTCCAACAAAGTTCTATGAAACTTCCCCCACAAATGAAGCCTACCCACTGGCAGAACCTGGTGTCCTGTTATAGGACTTTAAGACTGATAACAAGCTTTACGACCCAACGGAATTTCCAGAGAGTTGTGACACTCTCTTAATTCTTGCTGAGAAGAAATGAACCCTTTTAATCCTATATATTCTATATAACCATGTGATAAATGTATTAACATGTATCTAATTTTCCATCTCATAATTTTTACTTTTATGTGGTTTGGCATTTGTCTCCATTCTCTATTTTGGTCCGAGACATGACTTGCATGTGGTTAACCAAAATCATATGTGTAGCATGTTTAGTCTCTATAAACTCCAATCTTCGGCCCCCATTTGTTAATTTACATTACATTTTGCTAACTTTATGACGCATTAGTATGATAAGAGTCTTGAAGATTCTTTTCATAAACACCCAATGAAATAAAACATTCAAATACCCTGCTAGAAAGAAAAGGGTCGTAAAGGGTCGTAAAAACTCCCTCCAAAGGGACAGCTTCGCATTGGCTCACGCACCTCCAGAGGGTGTGACGTCTTCACGCTTTAAAAATCACTGATCAAGATCAGCTCTCTCTTGTCCTCTTGTCTCTTCGCTTGTCCTCTCTGGTCCTCTTAGTCTCTGGCTCTCTGACTCTCTTGGTCCTTCTTGAGAAGTCCTAATGTGAAGATGATACTGTACTAGAAGTCCCTCAAGGACCCCCAAGTTTGCTCCAGGCTGCGGCCTTGTCTTTCCATTCACCAAAGATCCTCTGACTCCCACTGGTTCTCTCTCATCAAGACCACATCAGCAAAGATCAACTGGAGCCTCAACAAATTGCATCAGGACAGTTTAATGCAAGTGGGCGAGACATGCAAGTATCAAACTTAGTCTCATTATTTGATACATTAAGTATCCTTACCCCTTTTTAAGAAGGGCGGGTTAGAACTAAACTGATGGTTTGCTCAGGCTGTTGATCTGCTGAACATCAAACAATGCTATAACTTCTTGCTTTCCTGTATTCTGCTTCACCTCTCTTTCCCTTGGGAAACTGTATGCATGTATGTATGTGTATTTTAGAGTAGTTTAAATGTTTAGTCTAGTTAATAAAGTCTTTTTCATATCACACGTAAAGTTGTCCGTGTCTCAAGCTCATATCTGGAGTCACTAATCATAGATCTTGACTACTTGCTCTTAGTAGTACTTAATAAGACATTTCCCATGGCCCGGAAATGCACATTTCTATTAATTAATTAACCAATATTGAGTGTTCACAGAATGAACCGAGTAATTGGTTGTAATGGTAATGTAGCTACATCAAGTTAACACCGATTAACTGATCCAAATATTCATAATCAATTACACATAACATCAGTGTTTCTCTGCTCATCATGGACTGAAACACGGTTACTGTCTGTTAAATAAAGGAACGTGCAGCATTTCTTCAGTGTTACTCTGCTTATCCTGAACTGAAGCTCAGGCTCTACTCTTCAACACAATGGTGACACACAAAACACACCATACAGAAACACTTTAAATCCCAACAGAACATTAAACACTAACAGATCTCTCAAGATCTCTGCATCCTCACTTATTACAATCCAGACTTTATTTCTTTCATACTAACATTCTTATTGAGAATTAACTAAATTTGAAGTTGCTGTTTAATTGAAAATAATAAAGTTAGCTTTATTGTGCTCTTGACCCTTGAATTTTTACCATTAGTTTTTTTTTTCTGGCTGCTTTAACTGTGTCTCTTGCATTCTTTGCCATAACAAATATGTATCAGAGTAAATCAGATCAGATGATGTTAGTTATTTTTAGTGATGATCATCATGGACTGATTTATTGATACTACCTGAAGTATAGCATCTGATTAAGTTGTTAAATATTGTTAATTTTGCATGCCAATACTGGTGCTGAAAATCCTGCAGTGCTGTGATACTCTGAACGATTTTATGAAGTCATCATAAAGAAAATATTTTGACAAGATCAGATAGACTCACACATCCAGGAAATGCACACTTTAGAACCATTTTAAATCCTACATCGAGACCCATATGATTGATTATTAATATTTCATAGAGCTAGTTTGCTACATACATTACATAATTTCCCTACAATTTGATTGGTTCTTCATATGCAAACCCTTCTGTTACTACGTAGAAGCAAACTCTGTTTTCTTGATTATTTCATTGTTAATCACAAGTTTTCAAACCTAGATATCTTTCTAGTTTCATTTCCCCTATTTATTATTTATACACTCACACACACAAAGTCACGAGTTTTCGACCAAAGGGTTTGGAAACATTTAAGATTCATAAGCATATGAATGTTGTTCCTGCGATAAAAATAAATGTAAGTTATGATTAATTTAAAAATCCAACGCAAAACTTAATATTTTTTTAAGTTATGTTTGTTAGAGGTATCAACTTTTTCTCAGATGTTTCTCCCAAAATTCTGTAGGATCGTCACCCCGCTGAAACGTAAACTCTGTGAGGCCAAGAGGACTCTGACCCGTGCTTTACTGCACATCCAGAACACATAGAATCTCACAATGAGTTTGTCTGAGCAAGAGAAGCATCAAATACAACTGATGGGTTTTTAGCGGAAAACTAGATTTGCATCTCCTTACAGAAAGAATATTTTTGATGTTTTAGATCAATTGAGAGTTAGAAAAGTTATAAACCCAAACATCTTTCAAATGGCAGGACTTGATTTCTCACTCGGACACAACCAAAAAACTAATATGAGGGCATAAAGTTTTAAAGAATAATTTGAAAAGATGCTGTTTAAAATAGTTTTAGATGTAGCATATCATACTGCAAGACACTGCTGTCTGCTTGAAATGTTAACTACATTCAGAGTGTCGATGAACATTAATCAGATTATCTGATAGTAAATTGGAACTCTTGTTTGTTGTAGAGGGCATGAAGAAAGTGTAATTGAGAGCTGTATTCCTACTTGAGAAATGTCATAAACAGTGAAAGAACAGGTGAGACAGACAGCTAGGAGACTCTGATGAAGCTGTGTGTGAGAGAGTGTCAAAAATACTTGTTTTGCAGTGTATTATCATAAAATAAGAAATCAAAACAAATAAAAAGCAGGATGACAGTAATATTTCATAAATATTTTTTTATTGTCAGTAGCCATTTGTCTATGATTAAAAGTTGATTAAAATAAAATATTACAAGTGTTATTGTATTAATTTTTGATAATGATCAACACAACTAGTAAATAGAATCCATTACTGTAATTTAATAAAAAAAATAAAAGGAATAGTATTTGAGCATGATACTATCTTATCATCTTTAAAGTTTAAATAATAATAAAAAATTGCTAAAGCAAGACTTTTAACAAGATGTTGTTAAACCGAATAATATAAATCTAAAACATCTTTTAAAAAAATCTTATGTGATCTTATGAAAATGGTTGTCCTGAGTAGATGTATAATATTTGTGGTAAAACATTTTTGTTTTACTTGAATAGATAGTAACTATGGTTCTGGAAATGGAACCACCTGTCTTCCAGCCACATAGACTTCAGTAATATTTCGGTCATCACCTATTTTAAAAAAAAAAGAAAGTGTAAGGATTTAGATAAAGAGAAGAAAAATAGATGAATTGAAGGGATATTATACAAGTATTTAAAAAACCAACTTACCTAAATTTAAAAACTTCTCCAAAATGACCTGGTTGAAAAAACCAACACATCAGATGAGGCATTCTTTATCATCTCTACACATTAGAGCTTTTGTAATGAAACCAGTTTCTGTTGTTTTCTCAGTATGAGGGGGGAAAAGATCAGTAAGAGATCAGTCAAACCTTGGGGCCTTCACCAGGAAACAAATCGATCGGTCCATCAGGAACACAAACATTCACTCGCAGGGCATCAAAGTCCTTCCCTACCACAAAGTTTCCTATTTGTTCATCCAATGAGAGAGCTGTGTGGGGGGAAACAGCCAGGCAGGTTTATATATTGTCCTGTACAAGTATTAAATAACATCTTTGTCAAATCATAGCTGGAATCTTATACCTTCACTTCCCCCAAGTGTAGCCAATCTGAAAACCTCCTCGAAGGTTAGAGTCTGATGCTGAGGGTCCTGGATGGTCAGGGTTTTGGACGTGTCCAGAGTCCTTCGCATAGCATCTAGCATGGATGGGGAGTAGCCTCCTGCAACATCTACAGTTGGCACAGACAAAACCATAAAACGCAGAATCAATACACAATTTCTAAGGGATAATGACCGACTGATTGTACATATTACATGGCTATATAAATACATAAACCTTGACATGAAACAGGCGACTGATTTAAGTTTACATGTATAGCCTATTATCTTAAAGTTTTCTGCTAAGAAAGAAAATTCCACTACAATGTGCAAAATGGCCTATAGCAACAAATAATTTTTCAGTAATTGAAATGCAATAAAAAAACCTCACCTGTCCCCAAACCCAATTTCACTTTGTGTTTCAAAACATTGCGTACGTTTAGCATCCCACTGCAAATCCTGGGAGGGAAAAAGAGACAATGAATTAAAAGATATAACATGTATATTAAAGGGATCTGAATATTAATACTAATAGTAAAAGGCTAGAGGTGCTCACGAAATGTTACTGTTAGGACAGTGAGAGATTGCAGATCCAGTTTCATGAAAGATCTCCAGTTCTTCATCGGTTAGGTGACACCCATGGGCCATTACAGTCTGCAATAACCCCACCAATCACTGTTACCATCATCATCAGCTTACATGATTTAATTCCAATCCAATTCAGTTTTTTTTCTGCAAAAGTTCAATTTAACTACTAGAGTACTTACTAGAGTACTTGAGTAAAAAGGCCCAATAATTGGAAAGTTGCTTTGTCAAAATAACTTTTCCATTCAGATTCAAATTTTCAAATGTTTTGTTCCACAAGAGTGAGGTAAATAATGAAAACGGGTAAATAATACATTTTTGGGGAAACAATTCCTTTTAATCATAGGCCTCGTAAGCAGGTCCGTAGCTGGCGTGTCCGTGGCCGTTGAAATTGTGTTCCGGGTGGGAGGGTTAGTTACCCTCGGTGGAAATCAAGGGGCCCACTAAAACCGGGGGCCCCTAAAATCGTCACCACTTTTCTCCCTGCGGCCCTGCTCATAGTCAGAAATAGGATTTGCACTTGTTCCTACGTAGATCAATGAGGACGAGCATCTTCAGTTCATCACTGTATGCTCAAACAAATGACAATGCTCTCCACTGTACTCAACTCTTGAGCACAAAACTCATATTATAAAGCACATGATTCTGAACCTCTCATGCAAGCCCTTTACATCCACAGGGCTAATGACAACAAACCAGAATACTGGAAAGAGCCCTTCTATGTAAAAACATATTTGTTCATTGAATATGTTCAGCTTTATATGATTTTAATCTTAAACTTATGATACTGTATATTGGCAAACAGCTGCATATATGTGTGTTATTAGCTGCAATATTGAAGACTCCAAGCCCTATTTCTTTCTTTAAGTGCAATGGTGGTTTAAACCACTAATTAAATATTACTACACAAAAATAAATAAATACAAGTAATAATATTTCATACATCTCATTACAGACTCATAGTACCTTCAGGTAAAGCAGTTTTTGAATAATGAATGTATTTGTAATATGATTACAGAAGAAACGGCTGACATTTGTTTACCTCATGGATAGACTTCAGACCCTAACTTGGACTCTGTACGCTCATTTAAGCTTTATAGATATGCTATATAGACATATTTCAGAACTGTTCGAATCACAATACAATGAATCAGTAACAAAGGTGACTGTAAAATTGCAGACTAATATATTAGATAGAAATGTTTCATTAGGTCTTTCATGTATGACGACAATCTCTACCACTCACCCTATCTGTAAGTAGATTGTGCTTGAGGTAAACATCAGTGTAGGATTTGCATCCCGGGAACAATGTCTTCACAAGCTCAACTTCCTCTTTGTTCTCACTGATGTGACTCTATAGGTTTAATTAATGCAGAAAAAACAGGTGTTATTAATTCTACTCATTGTCTAGTTTATCCTACGAGTTACAGCAGCTAACTGTTAATCACAATTATGGAGTTTGTAATTTTAGTTTATAATATTTCTTTATATCTCTCATAATTACAATTATAGTTTATAATTATTTTATAAAGCAACATTGCAACAAATAATCAATTTTACATAAATTCGGATAGAGTATCTGAATGTGTGCATATTACTTAGAAATATACAAGCAGGATGTAAACTTCCATCTTAAGGCCAATGGCCAGTACACAAAGCAGAACACACCCACAGTTCACTTCTTTATTGCCTTTCACAAGAATTCTGAACATAAAAAAAGAGTTGACTTTTAACACCATAACAAGTATGGCTATGTGTCAGTCAAAAACTCTTAGTCATCATACCACGTTTCAACCTTCCGTCATGTGATATGAACAATGCCATAACTCAGCTGTTAATATTAATGTTAATTTTATGTTATTTAACCATTGTAAATATCTATTTATCAAGTTGATGTTGATCTGTGGAAGGAGGACAAACCTGAATGTGAAGCTTGTTGTTATTGGCAATCTCACCCAATTCACTGAGTAGTGAAGCAGAACAAGACAGAGCGAATCGAGGAGTAACCACAGGCTTAACATTCGGGTACTAAAACAGTTAAGACAATAGATAGTACATTTTTATATACACAGAGCCTGGAAGAATTTAAACAAAACTACTCAACTCTGATCAGCATAATAACTAGAGTTATATAATAAAACAATTGAATAAGAATGAACCTGGGGTTTTTTACCTCCTTTTTGAGAAGTTCTTTGATGAAACTGCAAAAGACAAGAGGAAGCAGAATCATATCTTCGAGTTCATTGATCAGATTAGATTAGGTTTATATCAGATTAGATTAAAACACAAATTAGTCATTTTGTACACTGTACAATCCAATCTATTTTGTTACACTCTATTTTTAAAGTTTAAAGGTTTTAAAGGTAAATTAATATTTTTATATTGATATGAAATGTATTTTTGAATGTAAACCATTTACCTGTAAAGTGGACCGTTTGAGTTTGCTTTTATAAAACTATAAAGACTAACGCTGCGTCTGAAATCGAATACTTCTCTACTAGTATGCGAAAAACAGTACGCCAACAGAGTACTATGTCCGAATGCAATGCATAGTATTCGAAAAACAGAGAGATTCTGAAGTATGCATTCGATGGACACTTTACTATCCCATGAGGCCACGGGAGAGGATTTATGAATGGCAGTGAAGCTACGTAACTGACACTCGGAAGGTCATGTGACAGTAACAACATGGTGGATGTAGTACGTCCGAATTTCATTCATATACCCACATTCATACAATAGGCTATAGAATGTCCTTTTTTAACGGTCGCAAAGTACGTTTAAATTCAAATGCTCAGTATGCAAGTTACTGAGTATGCCCATTGGGAATACCCATAATCCCTTGCACTTAAAATGTTTACAAGGATGTGTACATTAAAGGATCACATCTATTTAGTCTGGAAAAAAAATCACCATTAGTGTGATTAGTGTTCTTTTTGGTTAGGTTTGTTCAACTGAATATAAGCAACTATTAAAAGGGTGGTTCAGGATTTTGTACATCGGTCCTCATCTCCAAGTTACCCTGGGTGTTATTTATCAGTGGAGAGTTTTCAAAAAATGTCATCCAGTCCTTCCAGTTGCATAGTTCGCTGGTGCTAGGCTAGCGCGAGTCAACGGTATCTGCTAGCCTGCCATTAAAAACAGTTTTACCCACTCCACAGTACACAAAAAGCAAATAAATTATAACGCCAGACTTTCAATGTAAATGTCTGTTGAGAGAATAATGTTAGAAATCAAAGTACTCTTGCATTTCAATGATCGCATCACATTTACAGGAACTAGTTTCTCAGCAGCGGCGGAATTTTACTTTACTCCGGTTATGTTACGTTTTGTGTGGTTGAAGCAAGGGATGAAGCAGGATCCAACTGAAGCATACTTTATTCAATAGACTACAAACCATACAAACTCAGACATGAAACCAGACTCAGGAACAGGATTCAAGAATAGCAACAACCAACATACACGTAAACAATCAAACAAGAACTCACAAAGACAGGGCTGAAACACAGGGCTTAAATACAAGGGACAAACGAGCTAGACAAGATAACAAGGGGGCGTGGTAAATCCGAAACACCTGTGAACAATGATCAGACAAATAACAAGACACATGGCAAACAGTAAATCACAGGACAGACAACAACAAGGAACAAGACACAAAACCCACACCGTGACAGGTTAGCAGAGGTGGAAAGAGTAAGAAAATATTCTATTCAAGTAAAAGTACTACTGCTTCAATGGAATTTCACTTGAGTAAAATTACCGGTCTAAAAAAAATCTACTCAAGTAAAAGTAAAAAGTAGCTCATTTAAAATGTACTCAGAGTAAAAGTTACTGAGTAACGTTTTCAACAGCAGGGGTAGAGTGGGGGAATCCCCCATGTTGGGTTGTAATGGTAGGAGATTTTCACAGTATGATAACGTCTCCGAAAATATCCCGGTTTACAGTATTAATCAATTATTAAATAAATAAACGGTATTATTAAATTATGGTTAGTATATTATCATCAGTTAAAATGACAGTTAAATTAATGAAAACAGGGTTTTTTGGGGGTTGAACATAGCCTGACTTCGTCATACTCATATTCTAGTCAGAATGTGAGTCTGATACTGCTTCATAGGGCTTTGATTATGAGGCGTGTCTTAACCGAACCAGGAAAAAAAAACTCTGCACTCAATTGGATAGACCTACAACCAATGAGAGCAACGCAGTAAGTCAACTACTTTGCATAGCACAGTTGTCAACTACAGAACTCAAATGCACGCACGCTGGAAGAAGTAAAATAACGAGTGTTGCTTCTTTTACTTGGTCCTCCATGAGTGCGACCAAAGGAGAAACCACAACGACCACAGGGTTTTCATTGCGTCCCATCTTCTTAGTGACCATCGGAGCCAGCTGATAAATTAAACTTTTGCCGAATCCCATAGGAAGGACGGCAAACACATCTTTCCGATCGACAAATGCCTTGATTGCAGTTCTATGTTCGTCTTTTAAAATGAATGCGCTGTCGATTTCTTTTACAACGGACGCGATAGCGGAATCTCTACATCTCAGTTCTCCAGCGGCAGTCATCTGTGAGCGAAACCAGTTCAACCCAAGCGCTCTTTGATAACGTGATGATTACGTAACTGCAGATCATCTGTCCATCATCGTATAAAGCCCGCCCTGGCAATTTGATTGGCCCGACGATTTCTGAACCGATCATAATTACTCCTCAATGGAGCGAGTCCAGACCGAACTTCCCGATCAAAAAATGTTGTGGGCGGGGTTCGGGCTGGCATCCAGGCTAGGTTGAACAAATGCTTTTACCATAATAAAGTAAACCATTTGTTTGTTTTGTTTATTAAAATTTCAATAAAACATGTCTTATCAATTAAATTCAATAATTGGTAATGAATTAGATTAACAACTTATTTTTAACATTAATAATTTCTTAAAATGTTTAAGAGTTTCTTTCTATAATTGAATCCAAATTATCAAAAATGGTGGTAATCAAATGTAAATTTAAACTTGTGTCCTTTTATTTTTTGGGGAAGCGCTGCAAAAACAGATTTACTAAATTAAACCTTACATAAAAAAAATTTCCTTTAAATAATGTTCAAGGACCCGAAGCATTTAAATCATTTTTTTTTTTTAAATCATAGCTTCATCGGAATGTTCCGAAATTTGGTGACTTTGTTGGTACTTGGTATTTGAACACCCAAAACAATTGGGGACAGGATTTGAATAGTCTAAGTGGTTGTAAAAAAATAGTCACACTCAGGACCTTCAGGTCCGAATGGACCCCCAAAGGAAATTAATGGGAAATTGTCAAAAATATGAAAACAGAGTTTTTTGTACGTACAATCTACAAATCAGCCACGATCCAAAAAAAAAAGCACACAACAGTGAAGGGGTGAATCTATAAAACATCAAGAGTGCAAAACAGACACACACACACATACAATTCGCAAGCCTTTCCACAGAGAGCTGTAAATCCACTAGTGGTAAAAATGTGCTATTACGTGATACTAATGCTCAGTGTGTCCATCCATCTCATTTCAAAAATTGCTTTCATGAGGCCTAGGCTTGACTCTAAAATGAAATACAGCTTTATTAAAAAAATAAATAAAAAATTTATATATATATATATAAAACATTTCTATTATATTCAATGGGAAAAAAATGGGTCATAATTATTGCATAAATATTAATTCTAAATCATAAAATTATCTCAAAACAACAAAAAAGAAAAGAAAAAATATTATAAAAAACAAGTAAAAAAAATGACATTTTTGACACAAAAAATTTTTTTTTATATATATATATATTAATCCCGCCCTCCGTATCCATTTGGACCCGAAGGTCCTGACTGTGACTGTTAAATGAAGGACCCCAGAGGGTTAAATAAAATGTATTATTATTGTTGTTGTTATTATTATTATTTTGAGAAGTACGTTCTATTGTATGCCTACAATAGTAATATATTTCTGTCAGAATTTCTCCTAGTAAAACCAAACTTTTATTTTGACGGGTTGTAGTGAAGACCTGTTTCAAAGTGTATTTGACAATGGTTTTTCTCAAATAAAATTATAAAAATGCTCATTAGGCCTTCTCTCAGAGCCGCTCTGGAAATGTTAATGTATTCATGTTCTCAAATTGTTTGTGAGACGCTGAAAACACCATGAACGTCACGCGTACTTGAGTATGTAACTTAGTAGACAAAGCGGCGCAGCTCAGCAGAACAAATAGGTTATATATTTGCATGCAGTATTTTTGTGCTTAAATATTCACAGACCATGTCACGATTGGACTTTTATTGCACAGCTCTACTTTCCATGTATTCATCCAAACCTTATTTTGCGAGTTTTACGCATAGACTGTAAAAAAAGGTTTTACGTGACATCTTTGTTACGTAAATTCCATTTTCATGACTGGATTCCGGGATTCCCTCTGCATCACGTAAATCATTTGGCCTTAAATTATAATCGGGGCATACCTTTATCTGCAGGAGGGATGGTGTGGTGTCCTATGTATCCTCCTTTTGCAGCCACTTTGCGTCCACATTTTTTGCAAATTGGATATCTATCCTCGAAGACAACCACGCTTTTCTTCCTACAAAGTATTTTCATACTGGCCATAATCCGCTTCATAATTCGAGGGCGCTTTCGCTTTCAGCTTCAGCTGGGTCTGCGCATAGGGTCTGCGTCACCTTTCTTGCGCATTTGTTCTCCCGCCCTTCAACCAATGCAGTAACGTTAGTTTCCGGAGTGTGATTTTTTTTTTTTTTCTCCCTTGTAGCCTATTATTATTTTTTACTCAGTAACGGATATGATTTCAAATGTAGCAAAGTAAAATACTTCAAACAAAACGTACTAAAGTAAAAGTACAGATTTTTAAAACTACTTAAAAAAAGTAGAAGTACACAAACAAACTACTCAATTTTACACCTCTGCCGGTTAGTAGTACTGCGCCGAAAAGTAAAAACAGAACAGAAGCGCACTACAGTCGGGACTACCTGTACTACCTATCTCTATTGCCCTGTCCCAAATGGAACCCTAAGCACTTGCGGTCTTCCTCTGAGTCCGCACTTTCGCGACGTAACGCCGCTTTGAATGTCGGGAAGAAGTCTGCTGTGGAGTCCGCATCAGCGTGGGCTCGGCAAAAGTGCGCATCAAGGGCGCAAATCGACCGCAGAGGGGGCGCTCGCGAGCACCCTTCTGAGATCTAAAAATGACAAATGGGACACACTGGGTCTCACGGACTTAACGGACACGCGCACGCGGCAGCCATTGTAAGTCCACAAGACCGAAAGTGCACATGAAGTGTGCCATTTGGGACAGGGCCTGTATATCTCTCTCTCACTACCTCTCTCGGTTGCCTAGGTAACTTAATATCACTCCGCCGCTGCTGTAGTCGTAGACTGTGCTAATAAATACGGAGAACAAAGTATAACTACTGCAATGCGATGAAAGGGTAGTTTGATTTCTAACATTATGCTCTCAACAGACATTTACATCGATAATCTGGCGTTATAATTTATTTGTTTTTTTGTGTACTGTGGAGTGGGTAAAACTGTTTTTAATGGCAGGCTAGCAGATACCGTTGACTCGCGCTAGCCTAGCACCGGCGAACTATGCAACTGGAAGGACTGGATGAATTTTTTTGAAAACTCTCCACTGATAAATAACACCCAGGGTAACTTGGAAATGAGGTCCGATGTACAAAATCCTGAACCACCCCTTTAGCAACTGTTAAGGATTTTTTTAATCTATAGAATTCAGATACATGCAGTGTGTGAAATCTTCTTCTTAATATTAAAATAATTGTTAATTTAGTCTCTTATTATTTAACTTGCAACAAATATTCAATGTATGTGCTGAAGAAGGGTGAGTGAATAACCAGTATATATGTCAAAAATGAGTTGTCACAACTACAACTTCTGAAGTCGAGAAAAATAAAAAATGCTTTGCAACTTGGTGCATTTTTTTTTAAAGCTAATTCAACTTTTTTTTCTTTTTTTTACAATGTACATGAGGTTACTGACCCTGTTGTGTCAGTATAGTCACACAGTCCTCCAAAACTCACCGATCTGTCTCCACTTTACATTCACTTGGACTTTCTTTGTACTGTGGAACTGCAGAATTGCAGTCCATGCAAACTTTACCCACTAAAGCTCTCTGTCCAAACTTATCTGGTGGAAAAGGGGGGAAAATACTGTATATCACAATCTCAAATCAATGATTGATTTAGTATCTTGTGAGATAATGATTAAATACATAGTGGACAGTGTTTTTTTTTTTTTTTTTTTTTTTTTTTAGATAATATTAAAGTGACGGATTATAATTTTACTTCACAGAATGATAGGTCACATCAATCTCATTACATAATATAAAAAAACAAATATAAATAAATGCAGTTACTCAGCAGACTGGCAGGAACAAGAACTAAGACAATATAGGATAAAGCAAGGCAAACTCCAAAGGTTAGAGAAAGGATGTTTGCCACCCCAGACGCTAACCATGTCACAGGGGAAATTCTGTCAGTCAGTGTTTGTGTGTGTGTGTGTGTGTGTGTGTGTCCTTGATCGCATGTGTTGTACCTGCGAGTTCTCCAAGCAGAAGGGAGGCATCAGTGTGTATTGTGGCAAAATAACACGCAGTGGTGGTGCCGTTCTTTAAGGTTCTTCTCTTCAATTCCAAACAGTCAACATAAAAAAAGGAAAATAAAATGGTATGCATTCCATATCAATAATTTGCCTTTGCCAGTTTTATTAGTTTAATGAGACTTTATTTAGTATATTTAAATAAACTTACCACAACTTTAGTGTAGACATTATTGGCAAAATCCAAGTCTTTATACTTTGCTTCCACCGGGAAAGTGTAAGTGTTGAGCCACTCCAGCAGAGGCAGATCTAAGGCAGTGCCAGCATAGCTATACTGAGACGCATGGATGTGTGTATCAACCATTCCTGGCATAAGAAACTCACTGAAGAGCAAAATCGAATGCTAAATGAGTAAAATTAAGCACTGATACTGCAGAAGAGCAATGGATATGGACAGATTTCTTGCTTGAACAAATATTAATATGTTGATCTTAAAGCTTGGCATTGTCTCTTTGTTGTTACTGCTGAATGGTTGTTCTGAATGCAAAAGTGACTATGCACCCTGATCATGCAAGACTTATAATTGTTAGACTATATGCAATTCGTATTGATAAATGTACTCACGTTTGTCCAAGCTGTTTTATGTCTGAAGTTTCAAACCCCCATATTTTTGAAAGACTGACCAAATCTTTATCTTTTTCGATAAATGCAATCTGTTCAGAGAGAAAACAAATACAACAATTAGAAACAAGTGTTTTGATATACACACGTAGACCTATAGCATATAGGCTACATTAGGACAGCCTTTATCTTCGAATGAAAATCAAAAGGAAATGACACGATTTGTGAATGAAAATGATTTAAACAAACCTTCCCCTCATCGTCGACTCCCAAGACACAGTTCTCCAGTATTTCGACTGCAGCTCGCGGTGTGGAGTGCACACATGTTCCACTGAAGACGTGCGCAATGCGCGCTGTTGTGTCGTTCTGAGCCATTATTTGCTCAAATGTTCAAATGTGACTTCTCTGAACTTTTATATATGAATCAAGGCATTGCAAAATTACTGGGAAGTGTATATTGTCATAAACCGGTAATCATTACAACAGCTCTAAGCGCGTCATATAGCGTCAATCCAATCAAACTCTCATGCGCCATTGGGACGTTATGCAATTGGTGATCTCGCACCAACAGTTTTGTAGATTTTGCTTTTATTAATTAATCGCTACAGTGACACAAGTAATAATAGTAATAAAAATAATTTAAAAATAAGAGAATGAAAGCGTGCTTTCTAGCGCATTTCATTGGGCTATGTTACAAAGTCTTCAAAGACTTGCGCGTGGCCATGGTGATGTATGAGTAGTAGCAGCTGTCTGGGAGTCTTGTGTCAGAATCTTAATAAACTGTTGTATTAAAAATAATAAATTATATATACAACATATTCAACAGTCAATAATCAATTTAACAGTGCAATCATATTGTTGCATTTACAACAAATGAATAGAACTGAAAGTGCTTTTTAAATGTTTTGTTTGGTTGTGCTATTATATGAGAAGGAAAGAAATTAGAAGGACTTCCTGTAGCCTATGTATATTTGCTAAGATTATGAATGAGAATTCAGCACATTATTTTCAAATGACAGCACAAACGATGAATAATAGTTATTTTAACAAAAATTATGATTAGTGAACTTTTCAAAAGAATTGTGGTCACGGATGGGGGACTCGTTCATCAACACCAATAGTTTTTTTTTTCTTATAACAATTGCCATTTTGTAATCACTTACTCAACAATAACAGTGTCATGGAAACTTGACTGTACAACACTTGAGCACACATGACATGATTCATGCAATGTTAGGACATCACAGTCTCACCTGACACAGTCAACGAATATTATAACAAGTAGACAAACATATACTATTATATATTATACTATTAAGTACTATTATACTTAAACACTACATAACAGACAAAAAATAAAAGGCATTGCCAATGAGACAGAATAAAATGGCATTTATTGTCCATTGCACATGAGACCTGCTCTGAAATGGTTACATAATCACCTGCACACATAGCTGAACTTATTCAGTAAGTTCTGCTATTGAGGAAATGAAAGAAACATGGAAAACAGCCACTGAAAGCATTTTCACTGTCCTTTTGGCTTGTATTAACTCGAAAAAAGAATTAAAAAAAGAAATGAAGAAATCTGTGCACGCAAAGATTTTGACATTATATTCCACTAAACAGTCTATATTTGGATCCTGTTCTGACACTCATGTTATTAACTTCTCCAGAACTTTGACATAGTGGTTCAGAATGATGCTGCACAAAGGGTGAAACAGACTATTCTTGTTTAAGTTCCTTAAAAATCATGAGTTTTTCCCCTTGAAAATCTTGAAATAGTTGACCATCTCAGCATAATCTCCGAGATCACATGGTGATTTTAAAATGTTACTTGTCACTCTTTTTTGATTCAGAAAAGTTATTCTACAGATCTGTGTTGGTCTTTAACTACTACTTTATGTACTTAAAAAATATTTTAGGCACAATGTATTGTATTCATATTGTATTGCAATTAATTGAAAGTTGGAATTAGTTAATCTAATGGATATAGGTTTAAGGTTTATATCAAATTATTATATAATGCTCATAATGATATGCAAGAGGATTTTTAAGAAAAGCTATAAAAAAACCCCAATAAAAATCAGACAGCGAAACAGAAAACAGGACAATGGTGGTGTAAATTTGTGCTGTATAAGCAGCATGTCAGCATTTGCTTGTAGGTTGTTTATTAAATGGACCTGTTGTACCTTCTGTTTCTATATACATGAAGACTTTGAAGACCAAATGTACTTAATATAATGTGAGGCATTCACACAGCCTCTCATTCATAACAGATAATAACATGGATGGCACTGCAAAAATTATTGTAATTTTAACTGTAAAAGACTGTGAAAATGGGGCAATAAAAACCTGGTTATAGTAAGTTCCCGTACTATACACAAAAAAAAACTGAAATAGATCTAACCTATAACATTTTGTGTAATTTTACTGTAAAATACTGTTAAAGGGATACTCCACCCAAAAATGAAAATTCTGTCATCATTTACTCACCCTCAAGTTGTTGCAAACCTGAATGAGTTTCTTTCTTCTGCTGAAGACAAAGGAAGATATTTTGAAGAACGATTGGAACCAAACAGTTGTTTGGCACCATTGACTTCCATAGTAGAACAAAAAAAAATAAAAAATACTATGGAAGTCAATGGTGCCAAAGTTCCAATCGTTCTTTAAAATATCTTTCTTTGTGTTCAGCAGAGGAAAGAAACTCATACAGGTTTGCAACAACTTGAGGGTAAGTAAATGATGGCAGAATTTTCATTTTTGGGTGGAGTATCCCTTTATTTTTTTACAGTCTATGCTTTAAACGTACTACTTTCTGAAGTAAAAAGAGCAAATCATCTTGTAATTGTTAAGGAAAAGCTGTAAACTGACTTTTCCTGAATTATCTGTGACGCTTCAAATTTGATGGTTTAAATTTTATTTGGGTTCTTCTTTGTTTTTTGTATCATCTATGTACATAAGGGTTTTGTTACATCTTATGTTTGTTACATCAACATGGCCTTGCTAATTCAGAAGGAAAGGGCTGTTGGATTTACCTTTTTTTTTTTTTAAGTTACAGCTCATTCTGTAAATGTTAATTTTTACTGTATTTTTATTGAATTATTCTGGCAACAGCTTTTTCAGTGCGCTTTTGCTGATTTTAAAGAAATATCTACTTAAAAACAAGAATGAGGGTTTCTGAGTCAGTTCCTGCTAGATCATAGCAAGTGGTCAAGATCGGGAAAAAACAATCATTACAGCCAACAGGAAAACATCTCCTGGGAGTCTTTCCCCAATTAACAGCAGGTGAACAGGTAAGCATATGTCCAATATCCAGCCTCATTTTCCTTTAGATACAGTGTTCGTGGGTTTAGCTGTTTACTGGTAATGCATACAGAAGATGGCAAATGTTAATTCACTTCGGCTTCTTAATCACTATCAAATTCATCATTGTTAGTGCCAATGTCATGGAAATCTTCATCCTCCTCCTCCTCCTCCTCTTCTTCATCTCTTTTTTCCTGCCCCTTTGCTTCCACCTTTCCTTCTTCCTCCTCCTCCTGGTCAAGCCTAAAAAAAAGCAGTCAGATACATTGAAAGCATTGAATTCTAAGCTGAGCAGTGAATTCTTAAGCACACTTAATTTGTCTCAGTAAATAGTTCAATACACTTCAAGATATATACACAACAGATTTAATTTAAAATAATCTTATTAATGAAGTGTCTCTAATAATGCAATGTTGAAGGAATAACAGAGCAGTGAGTAGCCTGAAATATATGAATATCTTGCTGTAAAAAATAAATTCACCATTTACTGTATATGTCCACAAGATGGCACATGTGCTGCACTGAACAAACATTTTTTTGCCATAATGATGTATAAATTGTGATAAAACAGATTTTTAGATAAAACTATATATTATTTGTGAACTAATGTTCAGCTTTTCTTTTTAATAAATCAACTTATTTTCCTCAGTCATCAAGGCAAGCTTGAACACACTGATTTCTTACTAAAACCCCCCACAGTAATTTTTTCAGGCCATTTCAAGTTTGATTTTTACATGACAAAGCGGTGATATCTAAGTGGCCGAGTTGTTTGTTTACTTTTTAATTAGTCTTTCCATTAATGCCATCATTGTCTTCATTCAGGCTGATTCGAAAACGTGCACGAAAACAAGATGCGGGATTTATCGCAGGAACCAGTCATAACCGATAATATCCAATCAGAGCGCAATGGAGGCATTGCCTCCTCTCTCGTAACTTATCCCCATTCATTCTCAATTACCCCACCACCCCCACAAGCATGCTTTTGGGGGTCTGTTAAAAGGAGTGACTTTTACACTTTTTAATGTCACATTTTGTAATATTTGCGCTTTATTTTGCGTAATATTGATTATTTTCTCATCCAGTTTTTTAAAGGAGACACTGCCTCCCTTGCCTCCCTAAGGAAATATAAATATATCGATATAGATATTACATGATGCAGTCTAACTATACAATTTAATAATGCAGGGCATGTTTTAAATATTTTCTATTTATTAAATATTTACATTACGTATAGATTTATACTAAAGTAGTGCACTATACCCAATTTGCACATATTTGTACATACATGATCTGATGTTTCAAAAAGAGGTCAATCTACTTACGGAATAACAATCTCTTCCTTCTTTCCACATTTGGCACAAAGCTCCAACTTTAGTGCACATGGCTTACACATGACATGATAGGCATCCTTCACTGTTTTCTGAAGACACTTCACACTAAAAAACAACCCCACAGAAACAACATTCAGAAGAGGTTAAGGGGTTAACTGTGGAAGAGTTTATTTGCCTATTATCCGTTACTATGCAATAAATCCTCGCTCATCTCACCATTTTCGTAGCTGTGTAAGGGGCTTGTATTTGTTGTACTTGACTTTCCACTCCAGCACACCTTTGCAGTGCTGGCAAAGACCATTATGCACCTTTGTTTTGGCTTTCTGGAAACAGAAGGATGCATGAAAATTCAAACAAAATACACGCAAAAATAACTTAAACAGCGCAATAGAAACAAAGCTGATATTATATAAACGTTAAATAAGACACAATGTTTATTTTAGCACGAGCTTACCTTAACTTGTGCGCTTGCACCGTACTTGTCATTTTTGAAGGCAATTAGATTCTGGTGTTTTTGGCCTCGCGAACGGGAAACATTACCTTTTTGATTGCTCATTTTAACGCTAAAACATATGAACTATATTAACGGTAACCGTTTAAAACGTCTAAACAACAAACCGCGTGGCTTCACACGTTTTAAAGTGACCATTGACGCAATGCGAAAATAGCGGAAGTAAATAGCAATTGGTTAATACTTTTCAACTTCAAACCGAAACGAAAGATTGCTAACTTCACAAAGCACGGCAAACGTTAAAAACTGTTTAGCTCTATTTAATTCTCAACAAAGTTAGCATTACATAGAGTTATGGATAAATAACGGCAAAATCATTAATCAATGTTATTGTGTTTTCGACATCATCCGTGTGCAGAGAGGACGCGTGTGATTGGTCGAGCACATCTATCCATTAATCTGATTGGCCAATAGAGCGTTCAACGTTGACTGTGATATCCGGCATTCCGCAAGAAAATCAGAAGAAAGCCAGCGTTGGGCACGAGTTGGTGAGAGATGAGATCACCCGTACCGGACGGATTAGAATAGGTATTAACGTTACACCCGTATTAACACATTCAGGCTTTCGTTTGACTATTAAACAGTGGCCACATGTTGACAATATCGGACGGACCAGAGGCAGGTTTTGATGGACTCTTGATCTGGCTAAGTGGACGGAGTGATCTGTTTAAGGGAATCTCATATCTGACTCATCTAGTATTGTGACTTCACCAGATCAGAGCGTTTCTGCACTCACCAACGATTCCAACCTCAAGACCTTCTAACACGGGTAATTTAGCTGACCGAGCTAACAAAATAGCTCGTTTCAGCCTTTTCAGTTAAACTGTTACACTCATTAAATAATGTAATTAATATGTTAACTAAGCTTGTTTCAGTTAGCAAACACTTTTGATTCAATTGAGTTCAGTGTCATTGTCACTGATACCTTCTAAATATCATCTTGTAATAACCCTGTAGATTATGATATCGAATACTTAAATATTAAATACACACACATATATATATAGTGTGACAAGTCTCTAATGTTTATTTGAATATAAATTCATGTGGGCCAAGTGTCTGTTTATTACTTAAGGGGAAATGATCTTTAAAATTTTTCTAGTGAGTGAAATAACAGGTTTTTGTATCCCCTACCCCCCATTTTGACCTTTAATAATAATGCTAAAAAGATTAACCTCAGCTAATTATTTGGGATGTCGTGTGAGATATGTAATATTGTAATGATAATTTTAGCTTTTGCTTTCCCTTCAATGTGAACTCCAAATGCCCCAAACAAGATGGTTTCCTGCTTAATGAAATTGAGGGTGGGGATTTGCTTATCATGGGTCAGATCTGGGTCTGATTCACAGTGTTTTTTCCTCTCTGCTACCAAATTCTATGGTCTGCCAGTAAGTTAAGAAAATTCCTAAAAATGGTTCTTTTGGTATTAAATTAATGTGGTCCCCTACTTTGAGTTATTAATAAGGTGGTTAAGCGGTTTCAAGGAAATTCTAGACAAATGTTCGGAATATTATGAAGCAGTGATGTTGGATTACTGATGTTAAGTTTCTCAGGTTTGTAAAACATTGGCTATTACAAAGAAGCCTAGCCTAGAAACCCAAAAAATTAGGGTGTTTTTCAGCTGTCATGACACAGATAAAGTGATCTGATCGATGATAGCATACACGTCAAAGCTAACCTCAGGGTGAAGTCTGAGAGTCATTATTAATGATGACATCAAATTAGCACAAAGATGGGGTGAATATTGAACATTTTTGTTAATGAAATCTGTTTAGTTTCATCCCAGATACTGTTAAGTTTGTATTTTTTGTGTATACAGTGGGGTGGACTTTTAATATTGATTTACTTTAAGCTACATGAAATAAACCATTAAAGGACAAGACTCACCCATTGTACTGGATCACAACATTTCTGTCAGTTTAGAATCAGAATGAGCTTTATTGCCAAGTATGTTTACACACACAGGGAATTTTTTATATAAGAGTTATAAGAGGTTTGCATATATTTACTCAAAACTATTATGTCTTCATTGGGTAAATGCATTGTTTGTATACATGGTGTATCTGCATAAGATGATAAAGGTGATGTGTGTAATGTGTTTTTTTTTAATGTCAATGTCTCATCTTACTATGCAGATTCAATATTGATGCTTCACCTTTAAAAGTGTAGTTCGCCCAACAATTTTAAAGTTATAATTTAGAATTTTGTTGTTTTAAAGCTGTATGACACTCATTATTCTGTGGAACACAAAAGAAGATTCTTTTTTTTTCAAACTGTTTGTTAAATGTCAGTGTCCACAAAATTAAATTCAGTGGGGTTCAAAACAACATAGACATGGGCACACTTTTATTGAAGATATTGTTCAAAATATCTTATTTTGTGTCCCTCAGAAGAAAGCCATACAGGTTTGAAACGACATGGGGTTGAGAATTTTCATTTGTGTGAAGGATCATTTTAAGACAAACATTTTAATTTTTTGTGTTTCCACCCCACTCATTTTCCAATCTGCTGTGTTGTTCTTCTCAAGTGAAGGATGAATCACCTGTCATTGAGTGATCTGTGTTGCCTTTTCTGCTGTCCACCGTGCCCGAGCAGAATAGCCTCCAAGCTGGCCTTCCTTCCTCCGGAGCCCACTTACACCCTCATATGTGACGAGAGTGGCAGCCGCTGGACCCTCCACCTTTCTGAGCGTGCGGATTGGCAGTACTCTGCCCGGGAGAAGGACGCCATTGAGTGTTTCATGACCCGGACATCTAGGGGGAACCGAATCGCCTGTATGTTTGTGCGATGTTCTCCCAACGCTCGCTACACCTTGTTGTTTTCCCATGGTAATGCTGTAGACTTGGGTCAGATGAGTAGCTTCTACATCGGCTTGGGCTCCCGCATCAACTGTAATGTGTTCTCCTATGACTACTCTGGTTATGGGGCAAGCTCAGGGAAGCCTTCAGAGAAGAATTTGTATGCTGATGTGGACGCTGCCTGGCATGCACTAAGAACAAGGTGAGAGTATACCTGAAAGCCACTTCATTCCTGTAGTTGTTTGAGGCTTTTCACAAACAGACTGTTTCTTCTGTTGTTGTCATCATCAGTTGTTTATCAGGTTTGCTTTTTGTTTTTTGTCTCTTACATTACATTTCCCCATCTGAAGTCACACTGGCCTCTTACTACACTTCCTAAATAGAATGACTCTATTTAGTAGCACTAGTAAGATTTTTTTTTTATGTTTGTAAATATTGCAGTTTAAAAAACTTTTTTATTGTAATATAGCCTACTTCAAAAATATAATTAAATTTACATTTATTTGTATAGAGCTTTTCACAATACATATTGCTTTGCTTCATATTGTTTTATTCTTCATAAGAGGCTGGATCCAAACTGGAGCTTGCGTAATCTCTAGATACCCAGAATGCAAATGGAAAATAATTATCGTAGCTGCTGTTCATAGCATTTCAAGCAATAGATAGTCATGCGCATTTGATCTGATATAACTGGAGTGCAAGGTTATGAGATGCTTGGCTAAAGAGATGTCTTTAATCTAGGTTTAAACTGGGAGAGTGTGTCTGAGCCCTGCCTGGACATTATCAGGAAGGCTATTCTAGAGTTAAAGAGTCAAATTTGAAAATGCTCTCCCTCTTTTAGTGGACTTAAATATCCAAGGTACTATCAAAAGTCCAGAGTTTTGTAACCCTAAAGAGCATGATGGATTGTAGCGCGACAGAAGATGAGTTAAACACACAGGAGCTAAACCATTTAGGGCCTTAAAGATCAGTAGCAATACATTGTAATCGATAAGGAACTATAGGTAACCAGTGTAGCGAAGATATGATACAATTTTCTTGACAATATTTTCTTGACCTTGTTAGAACTCTAGCAGCTGCATTTTAAAATAACTGTAGCTTGATTATTGAGGGATGCAGGACCACCTAGTAAAGCATTATAGTAATCTAGTCTAGAGGTCATTAATGCCGTTCTAACAAAAACTTTTAACGCGCTCCGGCCGCCCATCCGCACTAATTGTGAACTTAATGAACCAATTGTCTGCCTGGTGCCTCGAGAACGCACTCCCTGAAATAGGCTCGAAGGTGCAAATGATTATCCGTTATCTCTGCGCAAACCTCGAAAATGCAAACCCGCGAAAACGCAGACGGCGCGCACATGCGCATCACGTGTTCAGTCCATAGGTATGCGAATTTGAATATAACTGTGCGCATGCGTGTAGTCCTTCACAAATCAACCCTCAACAAACTACTTGTCTGGTCTTAAAAATGTATAATACAGAAATTTTTGTTGCGTCTGCGTAGCCAAGCGAACCGGAATTATTCCGACAACGTTTTATCTATACAGAGGTAAAAGGAGGGAGGCCTTCGCAGGGGAGAGACTAGTAGACACTTCAGGACTGCGTTGTCGTCTCGTCCAGGTGATGGTCCTTCATCAGATCTGGATCCGGCGGACTGTGGAGACTAATATTAGCGTAGACGCCATCCTTCTTATGATGTACCAAGTACATCAGGATTTATGGGAATTACAGGAATTTATGGTTCCCGGTTCCGGCTGATCTAAGCTATGCAGCCTAATGCTGGACACCAAAAGATAATCGGGCTGATTTTGGGCCGATTTTCCCCCTTCCGACAATCCTAGCTATGTCCCGATTATCTTGATGGTTCTACAGATTATCTTATCAGATTTTCCCTGGGTGTGAGGTGTGTTAAGAGTGTCCGAACCTGCTCGGAAGAACGTCGGAGCCCCCCCGGTCGCGAATCGTAAATATTCAACATGTTGAATATTTACGATCAGAAATCCTGATGTGTGGGGGGAACCCCGATGACAAACGTGCGCACGCTCTGGAGATTATCACGTGAAACGAAACCATATCTAATCAGAAAGCGAGATGATGGAAGACGGAAGCATAACAAACGCAGTCATGGCGTTGCAAAAAGTTAAATTGATGTGGACAGCAGAGATGGAGGATCAGCTTGTTGATTTGTGGCAACAACACGAATGTTTTTCTGTGAAAATCATTCCAAACACTATCATCGCAATTTCTTCCTGCATATCGTCCGCCAAGCTTATTCTGAAGTCTCGCGAGATTTTGTGAGATTTCCTTTGTTCACAGTCGAGACTCTGGTTGAAAATCTGTTTGTGTGTGGTGTGCTGTCTTTGTCACATCATGGCACACCACACACCATAGGAGCAAAACGCTTAAATCTAGGATTTTGATCTAGGATATCCTGTTGGAAAATCCTCGCAGATACCATTTCTTTCTAAAAAGGAACATAGTTGTGAGGATACTGCCTTTTTTAGTATCTTTGACAGAAAAGGTAGATTCGAGATCGGCCTGTAATTGATTAATTCTGTGGGATCAAGTTGCGTTTTTTTCCAAGCGGTTTAATCATAGCCAACTTAAAAGTTTTTGGTACGTATCCTAATGACAAAGATGAATTAATGATATTAAGAAGAGGATCTATGACCTCTGGAAGTCCTGGAGGGCCACTGTCCTGCAGAGTTTAGCTCCAACCCTGATCAAACACACCTACCTGTGAGTTTCTAGTGATCCTGAAGACCTTGCTTAGCTTGCTCAGGTGTGTTTGATCAGGGTTGGAGCTAAACTCTGCAGGACAGTGGCCCTCCAGGACCGAGTTTGAGGAATCCTGGTATAGGGTCTAACATGCATGTTTTCAATTTAGATGATTTAAAGAGTTTGACGATCCTCTCCTATAGCAATGAATGAATCGAATTTTTCGTCAGGGAGACTACAATGCGCTGCCTGATGCGTAGACGGTTGCATAGTTATAGTTTTTTCCCTGATATTATCAATCTTGTTAGTAAAGAAGTTCATAAAGTCATTACTGCTGTGCTGCTTGGAAACGTCTGGGCTTGAAGCTTTGTTTTTCTTTAGTTTAGCCACTGTTTCAAAAAAATACCTAGGGTTTTGTTTGTCTTCTTTTAATAGGGTTGAAAAATAAGCAGATCTATGCACCCGTGCTCTCTTTCCATGAAATGCGAAAAAACAGTAGTTTTGTTTTCTTCCAATTTTGCTCCATTTTTCTGGCTGCTCTCTTAAGGGCCTGAGTGTGTTCGTTGTACCATAAACTATTTTCTTTAATCTTCTTGAAACGGAAAGGAGCAACTGTGTCTAATGTGCTGGAAAAGAGAGTTAAAAGTTTCTGTCGCAATATCAAGTTGTTCTTCTAAGTTATTTGGGATGCTGAGATGATGAAACTGATCAGGAAGATTATTTATAAAGCAATCTTTAGTGGCAGAAGTGATAGATCTAACATATTTGTAACACGGAGTCGGCCTTGCAGCCTTGGCTAAATAAAATGAAGTTTACACGAGACTAGATGATGATCTGAGATGTCATCGCTCTGCTGCAGAATTTCAACGGCATCCACATTGATTCCATGTGATAATATTAGATCAGAGTATGATTACGACAATGAGTAGGTCCTGACACGTGTTGTCTAACTCCAGTAGAGTTAAGAATGTCTTTAAATGCCAATCCCAATGCATCTTTTTCGTTATCCACATGTATATTAAAATCACCAACAATTAGGACTTTATTTGCAGCCAGTACTAACTCTATCAAAGAATTTGCTGATTTTCTATCAAAGTCTGTATGGTGCCCTGGTGGCCTGTACACTGTACCCATCACAAATCTCAAACGTGATTTATCATTTACACTAGATATTGTTACATTAAACACTTCAAAAGAATTATATTGAAACTAGACTTAGTAATTCTGAAAATATTACTATAAATTACAGCAACACCTCCCCCTTTGCCTTTCATACGAGGTTCATGTTTATAACCGTAATCTTGGGGAGGGTGGACTCATTTAAAGTAATGTAATGGTTTGGCTTTAGCCAGGTTTCTGTCAAACACAGCACATCTAGGTTATAGTCTGTAATCAGATCATTAACAATAAGTGCTTTTGAAGTAAGGGATCGAATATTCAGCAACCCGAGATTTATCATTTGTTCATTTGTATTATATCTGTTTTTTATTTGTTGAACATCAATTACATTTTTAACCTTAGATGGGTTTGGAAGTTTTTTGTATTTCCTAATTCGGGGAACAGACACAGTCTCATATGATGATATCTAGGTGAAAGAGTCTCTGAGGTCCGATAAATCCCATCACATAGTGACGTGAGACAGCTAGCAGACGGTCGGTTTAGCCAGTCTGTCGTCTTCCTGACCTGAGCCCCTAGGAGAGAGAAGAGAGTTACTAGAAAGAAGAGCAGCACCATCCCAGGAGGGATGAATACCATCTCTTTTCAACAGGTCAGGTCTGCCCTAAAAACTTTTCCAATTGTCTATGAATTCTATATTATTTTGCAGACACCACTTAGACAGCCACCATTGAGTGAGGACAGTCTACTAACTATCTCAGTCATCACTCCTTCGAACAGGAAGGGGGCCAGAGCAAATTGCAGTGCCTGACATCGTACTTGCGAGTTCACACACCTCTTTAACGTTTATTTTAGTCGAACATCATTAGTGCCGACGTGAATAATAATCTTAGAGAATTTACGATTAGGATTAGTCAGTACTTTTACATTTTCTTTGATGTCAGGCGCTCTGGCTCCCGGAGCCAGACATAGGCTGGCTTGGACATGGTTCAGACATAGGCTAAATGGAAGATTTGAAATGGGTCTGTAATCTGCCAATTCATTTGGATCTAGTTGTGGTTTCTTAATAAGAGGCTAAATAACAGCCAGCTTGAGAAGGGTCTTGGGACATGACCCAGAGTCAGAGACGAGTAGGTAATGTTGAGAATGGGCTTTTCTGCTACAGGTAACAACTCTTTCAGTAGTTTTGTGGGTATTGGATCTAATAAACATATTTTTTGTTTCTTTAGATCTACCTGTCATATAGTTGTAATGCACTGCAATAATTAATTCTTGGGATGGCAAAGCTGAATTCTCAGCAGCCAATACTTTAGATTTCAATGTCACATGATTTTTCAGAAAACATATTATACTGATTTGGTGCTAAAGAAACATTTCTTATTACTATGTATGAATGTTGAAAAATGTTGTTCTGCTTTTTTTTTGTGTGTGGAAACCATTAGTCTTTTTCAGGATTCTTTGATGAATAGAACATTCTTAAGAACAGAATTTTATTTAAAACAGTAATCGTTTGTAACATTATGAAAGTCTTTTACGGTCAATTTTATCAAGTGATCATTAAAATTCTCATTTACTGCAATAAATGAGTACGATAAAGTTTTTTTCCCACCATTTAAAGCACTTGTGCCACGTCTCTTGTTTAGTGTATTGTTTTTGCAAATGGTGTGCAAGTTAAATATAGTCTAGCTTTTATATATATATATATATATATATATATATATATACACTGATTGGCTTCATCACTCTGTCTCCTCTCCACCAGTAAGCTGGTGTGTGGTGAGCGTTCTGGCGCACTATGGCTGCCGTCGCATCATCCAAGTGGATGCTGCACATTGGTGGTGGTTTGAGGAGATTCCCCCTTCCATGTGAAGCGCTTTGAGTGCCTATAAAAGCGCTATATAAATGAAATGAATTATTATTATTATTTTAAAAACATGTCTTGAGTTGAGACCCCTGCATTCTGTTCCATTGACTTTAAAAATGCTTCTCAAGAAGCATTTGTCCTGTGTTCTTGTCCTTTTTCCATCCTGCGCCTTTTTAAACGCAAGAATGCTGTGTGAACAGCGTTTAAAACGTGTTAAGTGAACCTGACACCATTCTGTTTATACACAGCAACCCCCCAAAAATATGTAGATTTGAACATCCCAAATACTTCACATTCATATTCCTATGGATCTATAAAATAATTACACAAATATTTTAATATCTAGCCGGTTTACTCTGCTTTTGGTCTTTGTCCTTGTGAGTTCCTAGGGCTTGGGGCGATATATTTAATATTGCCTTTACCCCTTGGATCCCATCCCCCATCTGCGTGTCCTGTGCTTTTTTTAAATCCTTTGGAGTCCTTTGCGATGAACTCATAATGTCAAGAGTCATGTTTTGTTTCAAACTGCGGTTATATTTAGATTTTTGAAGAGTGCAGCAAAGGAAAGTTTAATTTCCTCATAGATGGCTGAATCACACTAACTCAGATCTCAGATGGCTGAAGTGTTTTTTTGTCTCCCAGTGGCAGCTATTTGAGACACTGTGGACATAGGCCTAGAGAAACTATCTCAAGGCCGTTCACTGTATCATGTGCCCTAAATCCGTCTTTCCGTACATGCGTGTCATGTGGGGTTACTGGTCATGAGAACTTGGTTAGTTAGTTCTGTTAATTGCTTGTACTTCGATGTAGCAAGATTTTGCAGTTTCGTCGTTCTTGCAAGAGGGAGAATAACATAAAACATTGTGGTCACAAACACAAAGCCATTTTGTGAGTTAGTGTGTGTGTATAACAGCCGTGTGCTGCGTCTGTATATGTGTGCATGCATGCATGCGGTGTCAGAAAGTACAGCTGATGCTCTTGAACATAGTCCAGGCTGTTTGACAAGTCATATCCCTGAGGGTTAGGTCGTACCTCATGAAGCAGTCCCACGCTGTTCTTCTGGTCACTTTCAATGTTCCCACGCATTGCCATATCAGCCACAGAAGATGCATCAGGCCGTCCCACACAAGGACACGGTTCAGATTACAGTGCAGATAAACTAGTCTGACTGACTGCCTGCCACTCTGAAGAATATAACTTTATTGTGTGTTTATGTAATTATGTTTGTGTAAGGTGTTTTATGTGTTTTGAGAGAGGAGTAGAAGTAGGCTGGCCCATCCAAATCTTCTCTTATTCCTATAAAACTGTGGCCCCTGCTGGGATTTTTTTTCTTTTTTTTTTTCTTTATTCATAAAAACACATTTTTTAGCTTGGTAGGTCACCATTGTATGCAGTTCTTTCCCCACCATTTCTGGAGGATAATTGGCATTTTAATCTCATTTTGTTAAAGATGGCCAGCATTGCCTGTTTCATTATTATTAAGTTGATTGAATATGATTAAATTGATAGATTACAGATCTCCAAACCTTTTAATTGAAGAAAAGCAATCGAGACTCTGGTTGAAAATCTGTTCGTGTTTTCTTTTTTTTTTAAAAGAACATTTGTGGAAGGAGTCTTTGGACTTTAAATGTTTCACTGCAGTAAAGTGTTTTTAAAGGCACATATTTCTGTGTTTGTGTGAGGGCTTTGGGTTTTCATCTGCTTTTCAGTTTTTGATGGTTTAAACATCCCTCAAAAATATAATCTTCCCAACAGCTAGCATAAAGAGCACCTGCCTTTTAGATGTCTGTTGAAAATATTTGCCTTGGAAATTCTCCATCTGATCTCAATAGACGAGAGTGCTTATCAGACCATGCTGATTGACTCGGCGAGGCGTGCAACAAAGCTTTTTTTTGCTCATCCCTTTGTTGAGTGGCCAGTGATTATATGATTTCTAATCACAAAAAAGCAGCTTTTACATCAGGTAGCAAGATCACAGTTTTGATTGTGTACCATGTCCGTTTACTGAGTTCATTGATCACTCTGTCTGGGTTTATGTGAGATTTACTGTACATGATTCTTCTTATTACAAGGCTACTTATGAATAAATGGACATTAAATGTTGATTTGACTTATCATGTGAAATGAAATTCATGAAACTAAACACTGCAAAGAAATTGTATAGTATTGGAAATTAGTTGTCAGACTGATTATTCAGTCGACATTATACAAAAAATTTGAATTAATTTAAAATTATTATTTAAATCAAATTTGTGCCTCCTTGACCTAGTAAATAATTTGTAGGTGTGTATAACAATATTGATCATTCTGGCTGATGGAAAAAACAATAATTGTATTTTGTGTTATGGATGATATCGTAAACGTATACTAGTATACACGACAAACATGTTACTTGTGCATAGTAACTCACTCCATCATGTGTTTTTTAAAGCCACAATGAAATGGAAGTAGAGGCAGATCTTTTCTTTCATATTGTGAGGTACATTTGAACTGATTATCAAAAAAAGAAATGATCAGACAAGAAATTGGTTCTGTCCATCATCATTTGTTGACTGGATTTTGAAATGTGCGTTTGGACTCAAAAATGAATTTGAGCTTGCAGTCGATTGGGGCGGGGTTTAAATAAATTGAATGATTGGAGAAGTCCGGCATAGGGAGAAGTCAGGTTTCATCAGAATTTATTTTTCCTCAAGAAATGTATGGGATACATGGATGAATTAATTTTGCTAGTTAATTTTTATTTCATTGCGGGAAAGCATAGTCCTCTTAAGAGTTAAACTTTTGCCATAACCTCTTGCTATCATTTTAATATGGTGCTAGATGATGATCTAACTCTTAAAATAGGTGTAAACAATTAAATATCCAATACCGATACATATCCCAATTCCCAAAGATTTCCCAATCAAGCTTGAAGTATAATGTTCATGTTTTTGCGAGTGCTCAAGGTCAGTCCCAGCTACTGCTACAGGCAGCATTGCCTTGCTGAACCACAGCAGAGAATCATTATGAGATTGTTTATACTGTGTAATGTTAGTGTAGGACAGCCACACCTTCTGTCTGCTCAGCCAGGTGAGTCAGTGTTGAAACATCAGGTGGTGTTGTCGCACGCACATAGACACTAAGCATTTACGAGAAGAGCGGATGGCACTGGGAACTCCAGTGCAATATTTTGCCGCAGACTGAATTACTCGACTTGGGCCGGGTTCATATCTAAGGGGTTGGTCCGGATAAGACCATCTGTTATCACAGCTAGCCATTGCAGCATGTGTGTGTTTCATATAGGTATTTGCAACCAGGCTTGGTGAATGTAAACTTCTACCAAACAGAACCATCTGGTTTCGTCTTCAAAACAGTAAAACGGTGATGTGTATTGTCTTCCAAGTCCAAGAGTCTGAGACTTCCGGTGAAAGGAAGAAGCAAAGAAAATGGCTTTTGTCTGTGAGAGAATTTTCCCACCTCAGAAGACGATGACTGATGTCATAAAGGAAACAACAGTAGCAGTTGTATTGAATGAGACCCCTGTGCCCTCCTTCCTCCTGAAGTGATATAATGACCATTGTGCTTGAGTGTTTTTGGGCTGAGAGCTGAGAGGAGCTCACTCGAGAAGCCTGTGAGAATTTAGTATCCGTCTTTAATGGAGCGCTCTGAGAGGTGAGGGGGGAGGTGCCAGCAGCCAGTTCTCCAAGTCGAATATTGATTGGTTGCCTAGCAACTGATTCCCAGGGAGTCCCAGAGGGACAAGCCTGATTGCAGTCATGAAAACATTGTCTACCCAGGAAGTAAAAAAGAACTTCCTGATGGTGTCACACAGCAGGTTTTTGTATCTAAAAGTTTATCAGTGTAGACTTGCTGTCAGCCAGCTGCTATATTAAATTAAGAAAGGTAGTCTGGTACATGTTATTGTTTATCTGAACAATTTATGATTTGTTGTCAAGGCAACACATAGTGCTGATTTAATTTTCTTATCTTTATAGCCAACATATTGAGCAGTTTGAAATGAAATGGACGTACTTCATTTAGTGTTTGAGTACTCTATAAATCATTAGGTCTTTGGTGAGGCCCTACCATCTTTTTCTAAGGCCCCGTCCACACTACTGCGTTTTCGTTTAAAAACGGAGACCTTTTGCTACGTTTGCACCTCCCGTCCACACTAAAACGGAAAAAACGGAGACCCAAAACGGAGAAGTTTAGAAACGCTGCCGACCCGTTTTTCGTTTTGATTCTCCGGAGGGCGTTTTAGTGTAGACGGGTCAAAACGGAGGACTTTAGAAACGATGACGTAGTAGAGGCTCACGCTCCGCTCTCTGATTGGGTGTCATCAGTCATGGCGTAGCCTATATCTTTGCTAGCAGCTGTTGTACAAGTAAATTCTGCATTTTACAACGCTATAACTGCCTACATGCGCCGGAGTCAAGCTATTATTCGAGCGATCTGTGACAATTCCCCGTGTGCAGCGGCGGCGTTGACCGTACGGAGCGTCGGTTTGTGGTTAACCCAGAGCATGGTGGGATAATTTTATCAATGAAGTTGTGTTTACACCGGCACGCGCATGCCCAGTGTTGGTGAATGGTCACGTGATCCGCGTTTTCAGTCGTTTTAATGTGGACGGAGATCAATTCTAATACGCAGCTAAAACGCTGGTGTGGACGGAGATCGTATTCGTTTTAATTATCCGTTTCTAAACTAAAACGCAGTAGTGTGGATGGGGCCTAAAACTGACTAAAAAGCCATTCCATAGACCAGGGGTGCCCAATCCTGCTCCTGGCGATCGACTGTCCTGCACAGTTCATCTCCAACCCTAATCAAACACACCTGCCTTTAATTTTCAAGTGATCCTGACGTGCTCTGAAGACCTTAATTGGTTTCTTCAAGTGTGTTTGATTAGGGTTGGAGATGAACTGTGCAGGACAGTCGATCGCCAGGAGCAGGATTGGGCACCCCTGCCATAGACCATCAGACTTCTCCAGAATCTGAAAGCATGTTTAAAAGCCTGAATATGTACTTAAAATGAATTAGAATTGGTCATTATTGAATTACGGTTCACATTGACCATGCCTGTCAAGCGGCAAAAAGATGTTATAAAAAAAAAAATTTTAATGTGAAAATAAAAGGAGTCCATCTTCATACACGATAATGGTTAAACTGATAATCATGATTATTTTGCTCAAAAATGAGTAAATTGAACAATATTTACCATTTAATGTGACTTCTGATAATGCATGGTTTTGGTGAGTGCTTTGTAATTTTATATTATTATTTATATATTAATATTATACTTTATGTTAGATATTTTTATTTTATGAAAGGTAATTCAGTTGCAAATGAGAGATCGCTCCACAAATGCAAATTCATCAGACAGCAAAGAACGATACTAGTCTTTTTTTCATTTAGCCTTTTACATGATTAAAACACTGCAAACAGACGACGGCCATGTCGTTTTCAACTGCTTTACATTATGAAAAAAAAAATTGGTAAAACCTTAAGAAGCTTCTATCAAAAGCTAAACCATGAAATTTTTTTACTTTGTATTGTAGCACAGAGGTTGCACGGACCATTTATTCGTCAACCATGATCGCAAACAATATGCTCAAGAATCATGTTTGGATTATTACATGTCACATATTTAGTAGAATTATTAGCAGCAAATCGCACACGCAGCCTTGTGAAGGAATAAAGACTGGCTGTATGACATTTAGAATTTCACAATAAACCTCGCTAAACTCTAATGTACATGTTTGTCACTTGTCAGATCATCAGCGCTTTTTTGCTGCCAGAGAGAGTGCGTGTGCATGGTTGCCAGATTAAGTGAAACACTGGGCTGAAAATTTGTCCTTTTAAGAGAAAAGCTCTATTTGGTGGATTTATTCTCTTGTCATCTGGCAACCCAAGCAGGAAAGTTAGCAATGTAAGATAATGGAAATGTCTTAAGACGTTTTCAGGTTAATTAATCAGCAGGGCAAATATTCCGACGATTATTTTTAATTAATTTTTTACCACGATTAATTGTGCAGCCCTAATACAAGTCAAATAAGATACACATTTTACTTTAAACTTGACAGACTGGATGAACTGTTGATTGGCAAAATCTGCAAAATCTAAATTCCTGCTTGTTCATTGGAAAATAATAACAGCACATGTGTTTTAAACAACATGAGGGTGAATAATTAAATAATTTTTATGTTTGAAACGAACTGTTCCTTAAAAAGAATGCTCTTTTTGAGAATGACTTGGAGTCCCTTCTCCTTTTTCTCATCCTTGACCATCTGTTCTGCCTCTCTCCAAAACACATTCCACCACCTCTCACATGATCACACAGAGTAATGTAGAATCCTGTGATTTTTGTCCCTGAGGACAAAATTGATGACTGTATTGGTCTCAACGGCCCATTGTATAAGCTGAACAAGATTGCGTGTTTTTTTTTTTTTTTTTAAGGTGGCATGAATGTGTAGGTAACTGAATGAATGAATTGTAATTCATGATGTGTTACATGTGAGGTCCACTTGTGAATCAGACGCAAATATTTATATTTATTTTGGTCATACAATGACAATTTTCAGTTTCAACTTAAAACCAGTTCTATCACCTTCTGTTTGCCAGCAAGACAGCAGTCAAGTATTACTAGAGAACTGAATGCAACATTCACTGCGCATTTTAATGCTGTGTAATTGCACACTGGACAGAGTACAATGTACAGCATAAGTCGATTGATATGTGTTAATATACGCTTATCATATGACCTACTTTTGGGGTAATTTCTGTTTACTTCTCAGGTCCATGATCTCTTCAGCCAGACCTCTCTGTGGCACTGCAGTCAGCTGACTAAGTGATCATGCGCTTTGTAATATGACATGGAATGTGGACACACCGCCCCCTAGGATAACCAACCTTTACACCATCCTCTCCATAGTAGAAGCGTTTTGATAGTCACGTTGTCATTTGCTGATTTAAGTACAAATGTTCCTTCTAGTTTCACTGTACAAGAGAATTGAAACTGATATACTTGGATTCTTGACTCTCACTGGATTCCTTGAAATAATCTGTTCTCATGGCTTTTTTCTAGTAATTGATTAATTGATCATGATCATGCAGTGATTACTGTCATCAAGCTCACTTTTCAGCATACTCTTGAATGCATATCGTATTAAATTGCATATATATGACTGGTCATCATGTTCGAGCATACGCAACTCTCATTGAACAAAGTTTACAAAGAGTGATGGTTTTTTTATCATCCCTGTTGGAATATATTGAGAAGCCAGTATGTGTATCCATCGTCAGAAAATACATTAGCGGAACAGTCTGTTTTACTAGTTATTTAAAAAACAACATTATATAAGGTGCGTCATCAGATTTAAGATGAACTACGGTGCAAGTGCGTACGGAACCGTGGGCGGAGAATATTACTGAATATATCAGTAAGTTCGTGTTTTTCTTAAATAATCGGTTATTAGACTAGAATTATAATATATATCAGTGCATACAAAACAGCAAAAAAAATAAAAATAAACGGTAACACTTTACCACAAGGCTTCATTTGTTAACATTAGTTAACTACATTATTTCACATAAACTAACATTATTAAAATCAAAAGTTGTATCTGTTAATAATATTATTTAACGGACCTAACATGAACTAATGCTGAACAGATGTATTTTCATTATCAAACATTAAGATTAAAATATACTGTAACAAATGTATTGTTCATTATGGAAGCTTGTCTCCGCCACTGAATAAAATAAAAATAAAAACATAATTGCGACTTTTTATCTCACAATTGCGAGATAATGAAGTCAGAATTGTGAGATATAAAGTCGCAATTCTGAGAAATAGTCGCAATTGCGAGAAAAAAAGACTATCTCACAATTCTGACTTTTCTTCTCACAATTGCGAGTTTACATCTCGCAATTCTGACATCTTTTCTCAGAATTGCGAGATGTAAACTCGCAATTGTGAGAAAAAAAGTCTGAATTGTGAGATAAAAAGTCGCAATTACCTTTTTTATTTTTCATTCTGTGGCGGAAACAAGCTTCCATAGTTCATTGTTAATTTTATTAATTAATATGATAGAACATATAATATAATTAATAGAACCTTATTGTAAAGTGTTACCAAAAGAATATTTTCTTTTTCCCTTTAAGCAATCACTTGGTGAAATGTAATGGAATAGAGACTGATGACTGCAAGCAGCTTAACTTGCAGGAATGTTGACTTTAATGACTTAAATGTTTAAATTGTTCTAGTATCTGCTCTTAAATTTTGGCTCACGCCTATGGCTTTTTGTAAAAGTAATATCACTTAAGTTGGGCATGTCAATTGAGGTTATGTAATGGTTATGAACAGTCTTTTGAAAGATTCGGTCATTCAAGATAACTACAAAACACCAAGCGTGCTTCCCAGTTTGTCTGGTTCTAAAAGTGGGTTAAACAACCTGTACTCTTGATTCATGATAATTGTGTTCTGATCTCAGCATCATCAGTGTAGGTGTGTATGTGCGTCTGTATTTGAACTCATCATTTGAATGTCATCTTCTAGGTACGGGGTCAGGCCAGAGCATGTGATCATTTACGGCCAGAGCATCGGTACAGTCCCTTCGGTGGATCTGGCCTCTCGGTACGAGAGCGCTGCCGTCGTCCTTCACTCCCCTCTGACCTCAGGCATGCGGGTGGCTTTTCCTGACACAAAGAAAACGTACTGCTTCGATGCATTCCCCAAGTGAGTCTCGAGCAATTTTACCTTAGACTCGCCATCTTTTCATAATTCTTCCACCACAATTCCCCCCTCATTTGTCCTGTGTCTCACACCAATTAGACACATACTGTTTCATATCACTGTTCACGGCACGCCTTTCTTTCAGCAGCCATGTTGTGGACGAGGCACCTGGTTGGTTCATCCGTTTTCTGCACTTTAACCATTACTGTTATTGTGTGCCCTCTAGTGACACATATCTTCCAACAAGTAGTTCAGTGTTTGTGCACTTGCATTTTAAAACAAGTTATAATGGATAAACAGTCTGATTTCAGTTGAAATTTATGTTTTCATGCTTGATTTAAAAAATGTATTTTAATTTTTATGTAAAAATGTATAAATGCAATGAAATATATTTTTAAACAATTCAAAGGTTTCGGGTCAGTAAGATTTTTATTTGAAAGAAATCTACACTTTTATTCAGCAAGGGCACATTAAATTGATAAAAATGACTTTTATCATGATTTCCACAAAAATATTAAGCAGCATAACAGTTTTCAACTTTAATGATAAGAAATGTTTTTTTGAGCACCAAATCAGCATATTAGAATGATTTTTTTTTGAAGGATCATGTGACACTGGAGACTGGAGCAATGGCTGTTAAGAATTCAGCTTTGCCATCACATAAATCAAATACTTTTAAAATATTCTTAATCTTTAATATATTTTACTGTTAATAATATTATATTATTGTTCGGACTGTCAGTCCAAATCCAATTTTTGTGGATATCCGATTGGAATCCAATCGGATTTATCAAGCGTGAACGCCAAAAAATCACATGAAATGCGATTTTTACAAATTTGTTCTGAGCTACATTCATGTGTGGTTCGCATTTCTGGAAATCTGTTTCAGTCTGACCACTCTGATCGGATTTTCTGTGGTTTATGTCACTTTCGCACGCCACGTAAAAAGTAAACGTCAGACGTTGTTATAGGAAACATGCTGAAAGTCACTGCAGAAAGCAGGTTGTGTCGAGACGTCCTTGAATTTTGATACCGGCGGAGACGACAGCACGGAATACCAGCCTCCAACGTTTCAGAAGACGCAGTAGTCCAGCACCGCTTTTACATTGCCATGTTGTAAATAAGAAAACATCTGTGTTGCAAACCCCTCCATGTTTTTGGTGGATACCTACCAATGCAACATCATTGCCAAAGAAACCACTGATATGCTGGAAAACAAAAGAGCGCCTTGCGATACAGTGTGGACCGTCGATAATTTAGATCAGATTCAAATCGGATACACAAATAATCAGTGTGAACATAGCCTAATTTAGGAATAAATTTCAGCTAGATACTTATGAAGGTTAAAAAAAAAAATTTTTTTGTTTTAGAAAGACAAAGAATGTACATTTAAGTTAATGCGGGCAGTTTTTATTAATTTTTTTTAAAGGAAAATGGTGTTCTTTAGATGGCAGTAGAAAATACTGGACATCCAAAGCAGCACTTTTATACCTCAAAATCAGTTTTTTAGTTTTGTTTTTGTTTTTGTTGTTGTTACAATTGCCCTTCGTCTCATGTACAAACTTCACAAAGCACGTTATGATGATTTAAAAGACACTGTATTGCAGAACACTCTGCTCATGTGTTTTTTGTCTGTTTTTTTTTCTTTAGCATTGATAAAATCTCTAAAGTCACGTCTCCGGTGCTGGTGATCCACGGGACGGAGGACGAGGTGATAGATTTTTCCCATGGGCTGGCCCTGTACGAGCGCTGCCAGCGGCCCGTGGAGCCGCTCTGGGTGGAGGGTGCGGGACACAACGACGTAGAGCTGTATGGACAGTACCTGGAGCGCTTGAAACAGTTTGTGGCTCATGAACTTGTAAACTTATAAATGGACCTCAAGATTAGGACTTCCCTTGATGAACATGCCCCTGGTGCACAGATGGGAACTGTGAACTTTACTGGGGGGGGGGAGGTTTTCTCACCATTTTTTTGTTTTGTTTTGGTTATTTACTTAAGGTGCAGTTCTCCACGCTATATAGAAAATGGGGTGCAGTCTCCTTGCTGCCTTCCTTAGGGGTGTGTTCATGTAAATGTACTTCTACAGGTGTGAGCGAGGGGTCTGATGTTTTGGTGACCCGACTGTAAATGTGTCTTGATACCATGTACTAAAGAATCAAACCCATTCCATTTAAGTCAAGTTTTTGTTTTGCTGTATGCATGTTATAATATCATGTAATGGAGTACTGTACAAACGCAGCATTCTGACATAAACAATTGCCATACAGGGGATGCCAAATACTCAGAATATTAAACTTTGATACATTACTTTGTATATACATGTTTCTAAAAAAATCTCTGCTTGAGTACAATGTGTTCTCACACTTGTCTATGTTTTACTTGTCTTAGACCTTCAAAACAATGCTGGACAATATGACAGTAATATCTGTTTTAACGGTCAAATAAATAAATAGACTTTTCAAATAAAGAAACACTTGAATATTGTGGCTTGCAATAGCCCAAATCAAACACACAATATGCTAAAACTGTGCATATGCCAATATGTCATATTAGTAACAGTCTTTTTTTTTTTTCACTTTTTTTAAATGAAAATAATCCATTTGATTACACATATAATGAACTTAACACTTGATTCTGTTTGGAGTCATTGCATTGTCTTTTATTCAAATGTAATTTATACTGTCTTGTGTCTCAGAAAAAACCCATATAAAGAAATGCACACAACTTTTTTGTTGTTATTGCTTTCAGCCATGATAAGGCAGTTACTCTGGACCGCTGCTGAATTTAGACAGCAACATTTCGTTTCTCTTTCGAGAGCTATTGGGACATTGAACAATGATCTTCTCTAATGTAAAAGAAGACTGCCACCCTGTTCCACTTTGAAAAGAATTTTCATTTGGATGGCGTTTTTTTTTTTATTTCCTAAAGGACTTATGAAACTGGTGATAATGCTGTTATTACCCATGAAAATTGATTTATTATATTACATATGGCACGGAAAAGATTTTTACTGGTCAGACTGAAGCACAAAGTGACATGCTTCAATCTTTCCAGACGTGTTGTTTTTGTTTTTGTAAACATCCATTGTAAAAGGAAATTGCTATACTGTATGTAATTATGATCTTGAAATAGTTATAATACAAAATTAAAATAAATTGGAAATAAACATGTATTTCAGAGAGTAGAGAACTAAAAGTATTAAAAGCCTATTGTGGTTGTCCTGGCTGAGTTTTCATGTGTGCTGATCTGCAACACACATTGCCCCCCCCCCCCCATAATTACCCCCATAATTATGTAATGATGAGTCATTAACGTAAACTCTGTAAAGTCAGATCTTCACTTAGCATAAGATATTTCTATAGTACAGTACCTGATTTTTAACTAGTATGATTTGGAATTTGATAAAGCTGTAAGGTCTTAGTAAACCTCTTACACAGATCTTGAGCCATCTTCTTTCTCATTTTTCTGAGAAGCAGGCGTTTAATTAACCCAACAGCTCAATTTAATTGCTTTTAACAATGACTCTAACCTTTCATGTGTATTCACTTTACACAACCATTTTACTGCAAAGAGGTCAACCGAGCCTCCAGGGTTCAGTGACCTTTGAAGCTGGGGGCCTTGAACATGGAAGTTAAGAACACATGTGTGACCCATTCATTTTAGGGAGGGACAATGTTCAGACATGGGCACTTAAATAGGTTCAAAGGATGAGAACGATAAAGACGTGTTTCTATGTAGAGACTGTTGAACATTACACACTGTAATGTTTTAATTATTAGGCAAAGTGAAACTTCTTATAAAATGTCACCGAATAATTTAAGGTTATTGATGTAATTAAATAGTTATGGGTGAGAATAGGCTTCCTAATACCATCCTTGCTCCTTACAGTAGCCTACACAATCTTAGCAATGTTAGAGGAATTTTTTTACTCCCCCTCTCTCTCTCTCTCTAGCCTGCGTGTCATGCGCACACACTATGAGACAAGTAGTTTTCTTCCTCAAGGGGTCGCATTGGGGCTCCGGAAGCCGATTTCTCCATTGAGTCACATTCAAAATCTCAGTACGAGTTTAATCATACTGGAGACATTTGTATAATACAAAGTGTACTATTTAAATGTATTACATTCAATGACTTTTGTCTGTCATGCAAATCTAAATCTGGCCCATCAGCTCTACTAAATTATATTTAAAAAAATGTTTAATCACAAACGACTGTGATTGGTCAATTCTTGTAAGCGTTGAGAAAAGAACTGAAGTATGGCTCGTTCCGATTCTTTTGAGTGGTTCATTTCAAAGAACCGGTTAAAAACGATTTAGTGACTCTTTACATCAGAACGTAATAACGTGGTTCCTTACATATTAGCGTTGCATATATATATATATATATACACAAAAGGCAGCGATTTCGTGGAATGACGGTGACCCATATATATATATATATATATATATATATATATATATATATATATATATATATATATATATATATATGGGTCACCGTCATTCCACGAAATCGCTGCCTTTTGTGTCCATAAGATATAATCAGACTATACAGACAGTAAGATTGTGATTTAAAAACATAATAATACTATTATTTCCTCAATATTACATTACATTAAAGTCAATTTAATATTATATTAAATAATTAAAATTGCTAGCAATGAGCAAATTAGCTTGAATTTGTCAAACCTGTTAGCGTCAGCCCTGTTACTTTTCCTTTTTGACATGTGGGTAACAGGGATGACATAGATTAGGTGTCACCTTAGTCACACTGCTTTTAAAGTTTATCTGTGTAAAATGCAAACATTTTTAAAGGTCATCCTGGGTGAATAATTGAGCTAATGCCTTTATAATTCAGTGGCATATGAGCATCATTTACATTTTTAGTTAGTATTGTGTGTACATGCACTGATCACCCTCCAAAATGTGTATGTTCTTGGTCATCTGAATGACAAATATAAGATTGGAATTTTTTTTTTCCAAAATTTGAAACAATCCCATGCAGTGAAAAGAGGGACTAAAACACTGCTCATATATGTGAAAACTATAACATAGTTTTACTTAAAACTATAGTAACGCTTGTGTCTGTAACAGGGATGACAAGAATATCAAAACATGAGGTAGTAGATAAATAATCATGAAATCAAAAATGACATAGCTTAAGATGGCACAATGCAATTTCTGGTAATTTAAACTGTCTTCATTTGATATATATAAAAATAGATTAAACTTAGGCTATTTTATATTTTAATTTTTTCAAAGTTGAAAAGGCAACGATTTCGTGGAATGACCCATATATATATATATATATACACTCACCGGCCACTTTATTAGGTACCCCATGCTAGTAACGGGTTGGACCCCCTTTTGCCTTCAGAACTGCCTCAATTCTTCGTGGCATAGATTCAACAAGGTGCTGGAAGCATTCCTCAGGGAGTTTGGTCCATATTGACATGATGGCATCACACAGTTGCCGCAGATTTGTCGGCTGCACATCCATGATGCGAATCTCCCGTTCCACCACATCCCAAAGATGCTCTATTGGGTTGAGATCTGGTGACTGTGGAGGCCATTTTAGTACAGTGAACTCATTGTCATGTTCAAGAAACCAATTTGAAATGATTAGAGCTTTGTGACATGGTGGAAGTAGCCATCAGAGGATGGGTACATGGTGGCCATAAAGGGATGGACATGGTCAGAAACAATGCTCAGGTAGGCCGTGGCATTTAAACGATGCCCAATTGGCACTAAGGGGCCTAAAGTGTGCCAGGAAAACATCCCCCACACCATTACACCACCACCACCAGCCTGCACAGTGGTAACAAGGCATGATGGTTCCATGTTCTCATTCTGTTTACGCCAAATTCTGACTCTAACATCTGAATGTCTCAACAGAAATCGAGACTCATCAGACCAGGCAACATTTTTCCAGTCTTCAACTGTTCAATTTTGGTGAGCTCTTGCAAATTGTAGCCTCTTTTTCCTATTTGTAGTGGAGATGAGTGGTACCCGGTGGAGTCTTCTGCTGTTGTAGCCCATCCGCCTCAAGGTTGTGCGTGTTGTGGCTTCACAAATGCTTTGCTGCATACCTCGGTTGTAACGAGTGGTTATTTCAGTCACTGTTGCCCTTCTATCAGCTCGAACCAGTCTGGCCATTCTCCTCTGACCTCTGGCATCAACAAGGCATTTCCGCCCACAGAACTGCCGCTCACTGGATGTTTTTTCTTTTTCGGACCATTCTCTGTAAACCCTAGAGATGGTTGTACGTGAAAATCCCAGTAGATTAGCAGTTTCTGAAATACTCAGACCAGCCCTTCTGGCACCAACAATCATGCCACGTTCAAAGTCACTCAAATCAACTTTCTTCCCCATACTGATGCTCGGTTTGAACTGCAGGAGATTGTCTTGACCATGTCTACATGCCTAAATGCACTGAGTTGCCGCCATGTGATTGGCTGCTTAGAAATTAAGTGTTAACGAGCAGTTGGACAGGTGTACCTAATAAAGTGGCTGGTGAGTGTATATATATATATATATATATATATATATATATATACGGTATATTGCTTGAAGTAACATACAAGATACCAAACAAACCTCAAAATGATAAAGCTTAATACAATTCCAAGAAGTCCAAATAGCAGCAAACAAAGAATAAACAAACAACATAAACCTAAAAAAACATTAAAAAAATAAAAATAAATTAAATGCATAAATAAAGGTGGTTACACAAGGTGGTTATCATAAACAAATACCTTCAAAATATTACATAGCTTTAGGGCTTTTTTTGTTACGCATGAGTTTTAAAAACTCTCATGGAAAAATATGAATGTGGGAGTGTAGGCTATTAAATAATTGGCCAACAGCACAATATTGTTAACCAAAATTCACTGCATAATTCAAAGAAAAATACAGATATTTTATAGTTTTAAAATCAAAGGTATTACATAGCTATTTCAGGCTTAACCAAACATAAAGGTAGCCTAATAATCTGCATAAATAGTGCTTAGCCTATATAGTAATAAAAAGTGCCTTTTTTTAGTACTTTACAAAAGGTGCACTCATTACAACCCAATAAATCAGCGTGGCATGCTTCTTCCTCTAAAACAGCCCGTTAAAGTCATAGGTAGGCATATGTTTTACGATTCAGATTTAATAATACCTTTGTTTATTTTAATTTAGTTTATTTTATTTCAACACAGGCACTCCGACCGAGTCAGTTCCAGACCAGTTTGTTAACCGGTTCATTTAAAAGATCCGACTCATAAGAATGATTTGGTCACTAAACGAGAAAACTACCCTTTGTGTTTCGTCGTCGGCTGACTGTATGCGGACCATAATAAGTTTGATATGAAAATGAATTCATTCAAATACAATAGTAAAGAGAACGTGTTGGCTCATCATATGTCGTGGTCTGTAAGCCCCGCCCATTTGAGAACCCTTTCATGCTCATGGCTCTTCCACAAGTTAATTCTCTTTCTAAGTCGCTCCCTCATCCACGCCTCTAATTTCACTTCCTCCGCGAGCCGCGCCTGGGACGGGGCTGGCTGACTTCAGCCCAGGAGATAAAACATCATGTAAAAGAAGATTAAAACACATTTATTGCGAACTCCCTGTCAAATAGCCCCTCAAGTTGCGTACGGTTCTCTACGGTTGATAGAGAAAGGTGCGGACGAGCCAAGCAAGTGACAGTGAAAAGAGACCGAAAGGTAAGATATCTCCTCCTCTGTCTCATTGTATAGAGAGTTAGAGACCACCAGTTTAGACCTCTACTGTCTTGCTATGGATTTTCGGTCGTGCATTGTGCGTTTACGGCATCTGTTGGTAGATGACTGAAGGAGGAATGAAGTAACGCATGCATGCCTCTGAAGTTGAAACTTTGTGGCATTGTGTAAACTTTAGAAGAGGGCGCGATGTAGCGGTTTTGGTGCCAACCAGCTTCTATTGAAACAAAGATGGACAGAACAAATGTTTTACATTTGTATAAGCCGTGCAAAATGTTGCATTTGAATTTAGATATGTTAATTAAAAAATATATATATTACAAAGTTTTTCTGTTGAAAAAATGATCTTAAACATGCCAAAGCTTGTTTGTCGGTCTTAGCTGATATCCCAAGTCAGACTTTATTTGATGGGTTTTAGCCACTTGTCAGGCTGGGAGACCATTTGACTGACCAGCTAAAGACTAGCTTGGCCAGGCTGGGGTACCATCTTTGGCTGTTTTTTTTTGCATGCATCAGTCTTCTGTTTTTGCATTTGTCCTTGCAATGTACTGGTCATCAGGAGAAAGTGAATTAATTTTGGTAATTGAGTTCCTGTGTCCATGGAAACTTTTCCTTAATAATCATCTGAACAGGTTTGAGTTATTTGTTAGCGTTATATTTATTTATAACGTTCCTAGTGGACTACACAATATGGATGAGCCTGTAAGTTTCTGTCTATACCATAGGCCATTGTCCATTCAGACTGTTGAAATTCATTGCTCATCCCCCTTTAAAATGTTATTTGATTTGTGCAGGGGTGAAAAACTACTTGAAAAGTGGGGGATGGGACACATTAAAGCACTGGGTATTGATTATCCCACAAGAAGGGGGGTTGTCCTCCTCATTTATAGTGATTTCTGTGCCTCTGCATTTGTGGATGAGGAGCTTCAGATGGTCAGATCAGGATCTGGTGATAGTACAATCTATATGTTGATCAAAGCAAGATGAAATTGGCAAGGCAAGGCAAGGCAAGGCAAGTTTATTTATATAGCACATTTCATACACAATGGCAATTCAAAGTGCTTTACATAAAAAAAATCAAAAGAAATAGGAATAATTAAAACAGTTAAGAATAAAGAGATTAAAATAATCAAAAGAAATAAGAATAATTAAAGCAGTTTAGAATAAAAAATAAAATAAAATACAGTACAAACAGTCGGACACAGTGGCACAGTGCTCATTCAGTAAATGCATAGCTAAACAGAAGTGTCTTGAGTCTGGATTTGAATGTGACTACTGTAGGAGCACATCTGATCTCCTCTGGAAGCTGGTTCCAGCTGCGGCTGGCATAATAGCTAAAAGCAGACTCTCCGTGCTTAGAGTGAACCCTTGGTATTTCTAGCTGATGTGATCCTAATGATCTGAGTGATCTGTTTGGTTTATATTCAGTGAGCATATCTGCAATGTATTTAGGTCCTAGGCCATTAAATGATTTATATACCAGTAATAATACTTTAAAATCAATCCTAAATGTAACTGGGAGCCAGTGTAAAGACCTGAGGACTGGTGTGATGTGTTCATATTTTCTGGTTCTGCTCAGAATCCTGGCAGCAGCGTTCTGTATGAGCTGCAACTGTCTTATGGTCTTTTTGGGAAGGCCAGTGAGGAGTCCATTACAATAATCCACCCTGCTGGTGATGAAAGCATGCACAAGTTTCTCTAAGTCTTGACTGGAAACAAAGCATCTAATTCTTGCAATATTTTTCAGATGATAGTATGCTGATTTAGTTATTGATTTGACATGACTACTGAAACTAAGGTCTGACTCTAGAGACACACCCAGATTCCTCACTTGATTTTTAGTTGTTAGACCCCTAGAGTCAAGGTATGCATTCACCTTGAGAACTTCATCTTTGTTGCCAAACGCAATGACTTCAGTTTTGTCTTTGTTTAACTGAAGAAAGTTTTGGCACATCCAATTGTTTACTTCCTCAATGCATTGGCACAGGGAGTCAATGGGGCTGTAATCGTTAGGCGATAGGGATAAGTAGATCTGTGTGTCGTCTGCATAGCTGTGGTAAGAGATTTGGTTCTTTCTCATTATTTGGCTCATTGGGAGCATGTACAGGTTGAACAGGAGTGGCGCAAGAATTGAGCCTTGAGGGACTCCGCATGTCATGGATGTCCACTCAGACTTATGGTCTCCTATACTCACATAATAACCTCTCCCTTCTAAGTATGACCTGAACCATTTTAGGACTATCCCAGAAAGCCCCACCCAGTTTTCCAGCCTGTCAAGAAGTATGTCGTGATCGACAGTGTCAAATGCAGCGCTGAGGTCGAGTAGTACCAGCACTGATAATTTGCTGTTATCAGTGTTTAAGCGAATATCATTTATTATCTTTATGAGCGCTGTCTCTGTGCTGTGATGCGATCTGAAACCAGATTGGAAATTGTCAAAGTATCCATTCGAGATTAAGAATTTGTTCAGCTGATTGAAGACAACTTTTTCAATGATCTTGCCTATGAAAGGAAGATTTGAGATCGGTCTATAGTTGCTTAATATGGTCTTATCCAGATTGCTCTTTTTCAGGAGGGGCTTGACAACTGCAGTTTTCAGGGAGTTTGGAAAATTCCCAGAGATAAGTGAGGCATTTACCACTTCTAGGAGATCAGCTTCTAAACAGTTTAACACACTTTTGAAGAAAGATGTGGGAAGTGCGTCAAGGGCGCAGGTTGATGTTTTAAGGTGCTGTACGGTTTCTTCTAAAATTTTGCCATCAATTTCATCAAAATCAGACATAGTAGCTGCTTTCTCAGGTTGTGGTCTGATCTGTCTGACCCCAGTGCAGCTCAATGATGTGCTGATCACCTTTCTGATATTATTGATTTTCTCAGAGAAGAACGAAGCAAACTCCCTGCACTTTCTGTCTGAGAGCATTTCATTGGGAATCTGGCTTGGGGGGTTTGTCAGTCTCTCTACAGTAGCAAAAAGAGTGCGTGTGTTGTTTAAGTTGCTGTTTATAATATTTGAGAAGAAAGTCTGTCTAGCTTTGCCTAGTTCCATATTGAAAGCATGGATGGTGTCTTTGTAGATGTTATAATGGACTACAAGTTTGGTCTTCCGCCACATGCGCTCTGTTTTTCTGCATTGTCTTTTCATATTTTGCACTGCTGTTGAGTTTCTCCAAGGTGCTTTTTGTCTACCACTCTTCCTGACTTTCACAGGAGCAATATCATCAATTACACTTTTAACTTTTGAGTTAAAAGAATCAAGGAGAAAATCAACAGAGTCGGCAGATAAGCTTGGTGTTGAAGATATAGCCTTCATAAATAGTACACTAGTGTTCTCATTTATGCATCTCTTCTTGACAGACACAGATCTAGCTTCAATGGCAGGAGAGATCAATATATCAAAGAAAATACAGAAATGATCAGACAGTGCTACATCCTTAATAACAATCGATGAAATGTTTAGACCCTTACTGATAAGTAAATCTAGAGTGTGTTCACGAGTGTGTGTCGGTCCGTGTACATGCTGAATCAGGTCAAAAGTTTTTAAAACAGTTTTGATTTCTTTTGCCATATTGGTTTCTGTATTATCTATGTGGATGTTAAAATCTCCAGCAATCGCAAAACAGTCAAACTCGGAGGAAATTGTTGATAACAGTTCTGTAAAGTCCTCAGCAAAGGCTGAAGAGTATTTTGGAGGCCTGTAAAGAATAATAAGTAAAATGCGTGGAACGCCTTTTAACACAATACCCAGATATTCGAAAGACGGGTAATTACCAAATGATATTTGCTTACATTGATAGACATCCTTAAAAAGAGCAGCTACTCCTCCACCTCTCCTTACAGCTCTGCAGACACTCATGAAAGTAAAGTTAGGAGGAGATGTTTCATTGAGGACTGTTGCACTGCAGCTGTCTTCTAGCCAGGTTTCATTTAGAAACATAAAATCTAGGTTGTATGTGGTTATTAAGTCATTGACTAGAAGTGATTTATTTTTAAGTGAGCGGATGTTTAAAAATGCTAACTTAACAGTCTTACTTTTTGTTCCCACAGCAGTCTTAGTTTGGCGTGTAATAGGCACCAGATTAGATGGGTTTGCTGTACGGCTTTTGAAGGCCTTAGACTTTCTATCATGTAATCGAACAGCAATAGAGAAAGATACAGGCACACTGGGTTCCCGCTTGTTATGTAAACATTTAAGAAAGTTACTGTTGTCATAGCGGAGACCCGACACATATCACTGAGAGCTGGTATCAGTTGTTTTTGGTTGACCTCGGGCCGCTGGAGGAGGGTGTGGGCCCTGGCGCTGTGGCAGAGGCCGAAGAGCTCTCACAGGAGGAGGGGGAGGGCGAGCTGGGCCTGCAGGCTTTGGTGGTTGTGGGGCCTGCCGCTTTTTGGTTGACATCTGGGGGCTTGCAGCAAAAGAGTGGGATAGTTTGGTTCCAGCAAACACCAGTTCTTCCATTTTCTCTGAGAAGCACAGAAGTGGAGATGCTGGAGATAGAGAAAATGTGTCTGGTGAGACGGGCTGTTGCTCTGGTGTTATCGGCTGTAATATGCTGTCCTGGTTTCCCTGGCTGTTTTCCAGAAAGTCGTCCTTGGGAGCTGAATCTTGGAGCAGTTCTAATATGTCACATTCTGTCTGTGGTGAGCGCTGTGGGCAGGGCTCAGCTGAGATTGTGTCCGTGAGCAGAAGCTGTTGTGGCTGCATGGTGTTATCATTGTCCTTGTGTGACGTGTCAACCGCATGTCCATTCAGGTGCTGAAGTGAAGTCCTGTGGTCATTCATACTGTGTCCAGGTGTGTGTGTGCCATTCAGGTTGAGTGGTTTGGCACACACTGCAGAAGGATGATTGAGGGAGAAGCAGATATTGTCCTTTAGCACTCTTGAACCAAGTTTGTTTGGGTGGAGCCCATCCTGTTGAAACAGTTGCCTCTGACTCCAGAAAAGATTGAAGTTGTCAATGAAGTTCACTCCTTTTAAATAGCAGGTTTTTTGGAGCCATGTATTAAGCCCAAGCAACCGTGAAAACCTGTTTGTTCCTCTTGCTGGGATTGGTCCACTGATGAATGTTTGAACTTTCAGTCTTTTAAGTGTTTCAAAAAGTTCATTGAAATCCTTCTTAAGGAGTTCTGACTGCTCTTTATGAATATCATTTTTCCCCACATGAATGATGAGTCGATTTGCAGTCTTATGTTTCATCAGAATGTTCTCAAGTTCACTGTTTTGGTATATACTATTAAATTGGTATAATAGTATAAACTACGGTTCAATAGATGTTGTGGTCAGATTGGTTGTTCTATTCCCCCCTAATGTTTAAAAGATCAGAAAAAGTTGTGCTTGATTTTTGCCCTCGAGAGTCTATCTTGAGTTTATAAAAGCATTAGTAAGAAGCCAAATTGTTTAGACACTCTGTTTGGAGCTTTTAAGTCGCTTTGGATGATAATAAAGGAATTTGGTAAGCAAATAGTTGTGTGACAGGCTTTATAGGGAGAATTTCTTTATAGGGCCAGTATCTGTTGTTTTGTGGCATGAAGGGGCCATGGGCTGAACGACCGAGTAGGTTTTTTTTCTTGTAATTGGTGCCATGTGTTTTGTAAATAACTTGAAAATGTGAAAACCCACAGAAAGCTTGCACTTCAAAGCACGCTGTAGTGCCACTAAATTGAGACCCGATCGAAATTAAGGTGATGGAACAGTTTTATGCCAGTTTGGTTGGCTCACAGAACTGTGAGTGTAATGCATCATGCCAAAAGTGTGCTGTAGTTTTGTCAATATCAGATTTAAGTTAAGAAGTCCTTTTCAGTGTCATTCAAAAACAACTTTTGCTTAATCTATCATTCGAAGTGTTTGGGTCAATTGGGGGAAATGTGTACTTTTACTCAGCAAGGATTCATTAAATTGATCAAAAGTGTCAATAAAGACATTAATAATGTTATAAAAACTATTTCATATAAATTCTGTTATTTTGAACTTTGTTTATCAAAGAATCCCGAAAAAGAGTATCATGGTTTCCACAATTGTAAAACATTAACAATAAGAAAAAAAAAATATTTCTGAAGGATCATGTGACACTGAAGACTGGAGGAATGTTTCTGAAAGTTCAGCTTTGCCATCACAGGACTAATTTTAAATATATTAATACAGGGTAAAAAACAGGTAAAGCATTTAAAGCCGTTTAAATTAAATAAATATTTAGTGGTGATCGTAATCGACTCTTGCTTTGAAACATGAAAAAGTCTTACCGACCCCAAACGTTTGAACGCTAATGCATCTTTTATGTTTTTTCTTTTCTTCTCCTAGGACGGGGCAGACAGTTATACCATGCAGGTTAATGATGGCCCCAGCAGTCACCCCATTTTTGTGGCTCCTGTCAACGGAAATGCTCAGCGGTCATCAGGATATGTTCCAGGCAGGATTGTTCCAGTTCGTTCTCCACCTCCAGCCAAGGCTCCTCCACCGCCCCCACTGAAGCCCCCTGCCCCGCTCCCTGCACGGCCTCCAGTTTTTAATCTGACAGTAGATGAGAGTCAAAGGGAGCATTCCCAGAACCAGCAGAGAAAGAACACTTATATCTGTGTTGGCTTCTTCTTCTGTGTCTTCCTACTGATTCTCATAATCGTCCTCAGCCTTACCTCTAAAGATGATTTGGATGGTAAGATACAAACACCTTGTGTGTGTGCTTAAAGGGATAGTTGACCCAAAAATGAAAATTATCATCTACTCACCCTCAAGTTGTTTCAAACCTGAATGGATTTCTTTCTTCTGCTAAACACACAAAATAAGATATTTTGAAGAATGTTTGTAATTAAATAGTTGATGGGCACCATTCACTTCCGTAGTATTTTGTTTTTCTCCATACTATGGAAGTCAATGGGGCCCATCAACTGTTTGGTTACCCATATTCTTAAAAAATATCTTCTTTTGTGTTCAGCAGGTTTGGAACTTGAGGGTGAGTAAATGATGACATAATTTTCATTTTTGGGTGAACTATTCCTTTAATACACCACCTTTCAAAGGTTTGGGGTCAGTAAGTTTTTGAAAGTAGTCTCCTTTAATGCCCACCAAGGCTTGAATCAAAATGTTCTATTTTAATATATTTTTATATTATATATTTATATTTTCAGCATCATTACTCCAGTCTTCAGTGTCACATGATCCTTCAGAAATCATTCTATGCTGATTTGGTGCAAACTTTTAAATGGTAGTTTATGCGTGAGTTAATGTGTGGGTGCTTGAAAAGTATTAATTTTACTAATCTAAAAATTAATCTAAAAAAGTATTGATTACTCTTTTGTGGTGGGACAAGTTAAAGGGATAGTTCACTTTGAAATTAATTTTTGATATGTTTTAGCTTACCTCAAGGGCATCCAAGATGTAGGTGTCTTTGTTTCCGCAGTAGTTTCAATTTTGATATTTTTTGGTCAAACCGTTCTTGTCTGTCAGTCATATAATGGAGGTCTATGGTCACCACCTCAAAGAGCATGCACAGAGAAGTCCAAATTAAACATGATTTAATGACTCGTAAATGTAAGTACACATTGATGGCCTAAGACACGAAACGAGCGGTTTGTGTGAGAAAACGAACAGTATTTATATCGTTTTTACCTCTTGTAACGCACAGACCGAAGCGCCCGCGCCCTCAGATCACTTGGACGTGGCTGTGGTTACAAGAGGTAAAAACGATATAAATACTGTTCGTTTTCTCACACAAACCGCTCGTTTTGTGTCTTAAGCCATCAATGTGTACTTACATTTACGAGTCATTAAATCATGTTTAATTTGGACTTCTCTGTGCATGCTCTTTGAGGTGGTGACCATAGACCTGCATTATATGACTGACAGACAAGAACGGTTTGACCTAAAATTATCAAAATTGAAATTACTGCTGAAACAAAGACACCTACATCTTGGATGCCCTTGAGGTAAGCTAAAACATACCAAAAATTTATTTCAAAGTGAACTATCCCTTTAAATTCTGAACTACTGGTCTGGGAAAGTAGGAAACAAATCCGTATTGTTGATATCAATATCAAAACTCTATGTGGTCATCTTGTACTCAGACTCTGAAATGTCCTATATCTTTTTGTAGTGAACTGCCCTCATCACAACCCCGCGCTGCGATCCTGGAACCCAGGCCATGATCTCAAAAAGGTGGTAGTGGTACGCAGTGGTGAGCATTATCGCCTAGATTCATCTGCCACTCTGTACTCTGTCACTATCCAGGCTGGAGGTAAGATAATTTGTCCAGTGTGTGTGGTACCCTAAAAATAAGAAATTGTCTTTGAGAACACCTTGGCTTGTTAATTTGATGTGTTTCTGAATGAAAGTTAATGATAGTACTTTTATTAGGGTTTAAAGTCTGATTCGATTTATTAAATTATAGGTTTGGTTGTCTTTGCGGATGATAAAAAAGGTTCCAAAAACATTACATTGCGAACACGCCACATTTTGGTTGAAGATGGTGGCGCTCTCCATATTGGGGCTCCAAAATGCCGCTATCGCTCCCTGGCCACCATCACCCTGGTCGGCCGATCGGACGAGACCGCCGTGACTGAAGTACCCGGGATGGGCCGCAAGTTTTTGGGTGTGAATGGCGGAGGAACTCTGGAGCTCCACGGGTCAGAGAGGCTGTCTTGGACCTTCCTCACTTGCACCGTACCCACTTCAGGTTTGGCTACCGGTGACCATGCCTTCCAGAAGAACTTCAGCCGTGGAATTAACCTGCGGGTGGTTGATCAGGACACGGCGGAGGTGCTGAATAATGAGCGCTTCGACACGCACGATTCTCGTAACGACAGTAAGAGGCTGAGTGAGCTGCTGAAGTCTCTGCCCACAGGGCGCATTGTTGCACTGGCCATCGGAGATTCTGCAGTGAAGAGCCTGCTGGATGAGACCAAGAGAACCATCCAGGATCTTCTAGGCAGCAACCATGTCAATAATCTCAAATACAGGTGAATAAGGGAGGCCTTTTGAAAGCATGATAACTAGAGCCCGACCGATATGGATTTTTGGGGGCCGATACCGATATTAGGGAGTAAAAAAAGCCCGATACCGATATATCGGCCGATATTATTTATGTGTATATTATAATACAGTAGCAATATTATTTATGTGTATTATAGTACAGTATACCAGTCAAAAGTTTGGACACTTTCCTATGTGTACAAACATTTGATGGGTACTTTACACAGTAGCTATAAACAGAATAAATATATTTTATAAACACGTTTTGCAATGATCACTCAAATGTGGTAATCAAACACTTGTGTGACACAGATATGTAATGGAGGCAGGGGGAATGATAGAATGAGAATTATACAGCTGAGCTGTAACCAAACTAGTTTGCATTGCATGTTATATTATATTATATTCTAAATACTGTTGCATAATCTTCACTAACGACGACTTTGTCTTTTAATTTAGTCATAACTTGTATCAATAAATATATAAAAAGTGTCACTGACAAAACCTTATTATCTTCTATTTTTACTCTTAATTCCTCTAATCTCTACCAGTGGAGGAAGAACTCAGATCTTTTTATTAAAGTAAAATTAATAATATCATAATGAAAACGTTTTTAATTACATATGTACAGTACTTTTATACTATTTTAAATAATTAGTAAGCAAAATGTACTAAACGTGAAACTAGGCTACTCTTAATGCAAAATGGCCCTATATAAAGTGTTATAATTATATACATTTTTGGAATATTGCTTGATGTTGTAACGTAGCGTTATCAGGCAGAATGAGCTTTAACACGGTGTCTACACCGGACGCGGCCGTTATTGCTCCCGTCGCAACAGCTGTTTACCCTAGACAAAGCAGAATCAGTTTACTGTCGGAGATCGCTCGCGCCACGCATTTTAATCAATGTTTCATCAACCAATTGCCTTAATAAATAAGAAGTAGGCCTAAATATCGCAGACAATATAATCAGGACTTCTCAGCTGCGCGCTTGCAATAGTCATAAGCTCACACAATACGTGACAGAGGCTTGTAGCAGAGAAATCAATTCTGTGAATTACACTGCGCAAATCACAAGTAGGCTACTACCCACCGGATGAAGAAGGGTTGGCTCTCAGTCTCCACAGGCTACATAAAATATTCATTTTATTTTATTTTATTTTTCGTGTTCGCATTTATGAGGAAAAAACAATGTTACAGACGCGACAGTTCAGCACTACGGACGTGAGCGCTCTGAAAGCGGCACTAATGCTTTGAAACTTTCACATAGACATCAAACAGAAAGCACAAAACCTTTCGTTTCAAAGTGAATTTCGTTTTGTATTAATTGTATCTTAATTTTAATCAATGTTTCATCAGCCATTTGCCTGGATTTAATTTATAAGAAGTAAATTTAGCAGACGATAGATAATCTCGACACGGAGGCGCCTGCGGGTGAACTGGAGCTCGTCTCATGAACCGAAACTCAGCGTATAGACCTGATAATTGAAATATATCTATATTGAATTGTCTACTTTTAAACAGAACAATTCAAAAAGAAAGACAGACAGACTCATGTAATCGTATGAAATGTGCATTTCTCTCTGGCGCGCGCTCACTGAAGATCGCGAGTCAGCATCGTCAACTTCATCTTTGGCTGACACTGACTGAAAACACTTGTTTATTAATAAACAATTAAAATGTCTCCTTGCTATATTTGTTGTATTCATAATCATTACTTTTGCCAGTTCTTGTGACAGCTTTTAGGTGCTTTATTGGCAGCGCCACCCTTACATGAATCACCGCACCCGCATTTTTTTAAATATTCATTTATCGGCCATTATAAATGCCGATACCGATAGTTAGGAAAATGCCTAAAATCGGCCGTTAATATCGGTCGGGCTCTAATGATAACAAAAGGATTTCTACTGAAAAAGTATCTTAAACCAGCCTAAAGTCGGCTTGCTAGTCTCCCAGCTTGATCAGGCTGGTCTGTTGGCTGGTTTTAGAGTTTTTATTTTATTTTTTTTATAGATGTTTAGGCTCAAGCTAAGACCAGCTTAGGCTTTTTTTTTTGTTGAGCAGGGGATAGGATTAGAGTTGTCAAAAAGTACTGAAATTGTAAAATTGTGCTCGGCGAAGAACGTCATTGATGTATATTTACAACAAGTTTTTGAAGCACTGGTCAATCACAGACATATCCAATGAGTGCGTGAGTACAATGGGCAATCAGAGGTGTTTACGATACCGCTCAACAGCGCTCAAAGCGTCACATTTTTTTACATTTCAGTACCGGCTGGTACCGAAGTCTGTACTTTTTTGACAACTCTAGATAGGATTTCCTCTGGTGGGATAAACTCTTGTGTATGATTCCCCATAATTTTCCTTTGAATGTCATTGTATTCCGAAACGTTTTTAATAGCTGCAAAATGAGTCCCTGAAGGGTGGTAGCAGGAAAGAAGCTTTTTCCAATCTGATGAGTTTTGTTTTGATATCTCCGAGCACAGCTTTGAAGTTACTGTGATTCGAAACAGAAAGTATCCTGTTGTTCCATAAACCATATCCTAATTCAGACTCACCCACTGAGGACCAGCTACTGAATCCAGCGTACATTGTGTATACTTTACGAGTCCCCTTCATGCAATGACGTAAACTTATTGGATACTTGTGCCATACTTAAAGATGTAGGTATTTCTTTGCATTATATAACTAAATATCAAGCAATTTGGCATGTTAGGTTTCATATTATAGCACAACAGATATACTGTGCAAAATGAAGACATGTATTTGGACCCTTTCTGGTTGTCAAATGATAGTGTATCATGTTCATAGTTAATGCCATAAACTACAAATCAAACACTTTGGACCAAAAATAGCTCAGGGACGTTAGTTCTGAGAAAATTATGCCACTTGGTTTGATATTCAATGTTATTTTCGGATTGTGTTTAATGTTGTCTTATGCAGTGACGTTCAGACATTTTTAAGTGTGACTTTGGTGTCCAAATACTTTCTGTGGCCACTGCTCATTAATAATATTAAAGGAAATTTAAAGCAAATATAAAAGTTCTTATTTATTTAGTCGGCATGTTGACTTTTGCCAGTATATTCATGAGCAGTCTAATACAAGCCAAATGTTAGTAGCAAATAGTCCTAAGCACTCTTGGGTTTAACCTAACTGGTTGGTTGTTCCACAAAAACGCATCTAAAGTGTTTCAAATGGCAGTATTCTGCAGGAAAAGCTGGTGAAAGGTTAAACAGGCATATTTCCAGGATTTGTGTAAAAAGAGCTGACTCGTGTATCTGTCATCTCATTGAAAGGCTTTTTAAAGAGTTCAAAGGCAGAAGAAGCAGATGCTGTGTCTCTTTTGGTTACATTGCAGATGGAAAGTACAGGTTTTTATTTTAAATAAGGGATATAGTTGTTCTTACCATGCAACTGAAAGTATTTTGTAAAGAGTTTAGTGTCAAATATAGAAATTCCTCCAGACAGAAAGCCTACTTTTACAGTCCACTGCAAAGGCACTTGTGTGTAGCATTCTCTTATTATTGCAAGAAACATTGAAAATATTTATTCATATTTTAATGTTCAAGCTTTAAACTACGTCTCTAGACACATTAGCTTGGTCAGAGGTCTTGGGAACCCAGACCTCTTATTTCTGTTACATAACTAGAACTGTAAGGCAAAGAAAAAGCATATCATATGAGGGAATAATATATGTCTTCTGACTACTGACTTGGTACCATTGCAGTTATGTAATTTCCAGTGAAATTGGTGTGAGAAATGGGCAGGATATGGTTAGTAGTAGGTGTGACTGAAAAAAGAACTTGAATTTACTCATTTAGAGACTTCAGTTTGACACGTTGCGCACATAGAAATCTCTTACCTTTCCGCCGCCCCTTACCAGTCAGACTCGCCACATCTCTGATGAAAACATGCAATCTTGGCAGCTCCAGCTCCCTTCGCAAAAACAGAACAATCTGGCACAACCTAACTGAAAACTTGCGCAACATAAACCAGCCTGTCCAAGTCTAACCCCCCACTCCCCGTAGGCACTCCAGAGGGGGTGCATTGCAGCGCCACACATATCTTTGATAAAAATAAATTGACAAGCCTATTGTTGGTTAGTGATAAATCTACTGTATGGGTTCTGCCAATCTCTGACAGACTACGAGGCAAATTACTAGAAGTTGAGTTATGAAAGAATGTTGGTTATTAAAGTTTGATTGTGTTGTTAAGAAAGCACTTAACTTAACTAGATACTCAGGGGGGATTGTCCCTGTGGAAAGTGGTGTATATTTGGATACAAAGCATGTGCTAAGTGAGGGACACGGGGACCCCCAGGGGTTGCAAGGGGGTCAGTGAAAACCCCCCCCCAAAAAAACAATAAATATAATTTTATACAAAATCAGGTAATAAAATTGAAAGGGTTGTTGTTCTAAATGAATTCTTATAGTGGTTAGAAAAAAATTAACTTAATTTAATACGAAGTCAATATTTTTGAGAACATTTCAATCATTTATTTTGGCTGTGGTACAAAAACAATATAAAAGGTAATGATTTAATAATTTTGCAAGTTTTTAATTTAACAAGATGTTGTCTATAATATCGTGTTTATAGTTTCTTTCTCACACTGTATATGGGCCCTTTTAAGTAAAAATATTTTGTCATTTTATTTTTTCTAAAAAGACCATTGTCCTTTCAGAGTCAATTATATGATCCCTGGTGGTTGATTTATCCGAAAGAAGAAATAGTTTCTTGTGCTATTGTGGAAAATGGTTTGTTTACTCAAATTTCATGGAGGTTTTGACATCATCGTGGAATCATGAAGATCCATTGTTGCCTGCTTTTAAACTTTGAAACAATGTTCCATGATTGTTAAACTAAGACTTCTAAGTTTTAGTGCTACACAGAGAAAAGGGAATTACAATTGTTTCACATGTTGAAGGTGCTAAAAGTGCAGGAAATGTTGTGACGATTCACTCTTTAATGATATTACACATTAATCTCCCCTTTGAGGGTAGGGAATGGCCAGGAACAAGAAGGAAAAAGACAGGAAAGATTCCTGTGTTAGTCAGACATAATAATTATTCTGAGAAATGAGGTAATCTTGCCCTGGTGACTGCTAAAAGATGAAAATATGAAAGATAGAACAATAATACAAGTGTGGTTTACTGGCCATCACAGAGCTCCCACATTGGCATAAAATGGCCGTATTGGTCACTGTGTGGGTAGTTTGTCACCCTGTTTATCCACAAAGATTTTTATTAGCTTGCTCTAAACTCCAGTGAACCACATTCCTTAATGGGAGAAAGTTCAGTGAGACACTATTTTCCAAACCTCTGGGGGCTTTTGTGTCTGAGGCTTGGCCTTTAGAGCTCATATGTGTCAGTAAAACAAATAGCAGTTCTGACCTAGTTGCTGTTAAGAAGTAAATGCTATTTTTTCATAGTAGAAGTATTAATGCTACTACAGAAACAGAAGCCAGTAGCTCCAGAGCCTGTTGAGCCATAATAGTTTTGTTTTTGGTAATCCCCCCCCCTTTCCACTCATTTTAGTTCAATTCTTGCCATAGCTGAATGTTGACATATAGGGAGAGAGGAAGTAGGATTGGTTATATTGTACATTGGGCAATAATATTATGTATTAATTGTGAAAAAAGTTCAAGACACTCATTGTGTTTCTTTTTTTAATTTTTAAGTACTTGAATGTTTAGAACTTTAATGTAGAATGTGTTCACGCAGTTCTTGTCCATGTCCAGGGGTTGTAAAGCTCCCAAAAATGGCAAAAGCATAGTAAAAGTGGTCCAAATGACCCATGCACCCAAGTCTTCTTAAGTAATACAACAGCTTTGTATGATGAACAAAATGAAAATTCTGTCATTGTTTACTCACCCTAATTTTTTCCTCTGTGGAACATATTTTGAAGAATATTCCATTCCCAACACTGAGCCATTTCTCAAAATATCATCTTTTTGTGTTTCGAAGAAGAAAGAACGTGTTTAGTTTGAGAATGACATGAGGGTGAGTGAATGATGGCAGACTATTCATTTTGTTTATTCATACAGGACTTAGAGGATGAGTAAATGAGAATTTTAAGAACCCTTTAACACACATCTGGACTACTCCTTTTGAAGAAAGCAAAGACAGAAATTCAGTTACCTTCAGTTGAGTGACAACTGCTCTTTTCACTGTACTAATGGGCTGACAAGATAAATAATAAGGAAGGATTGATTCAGTTAGTCATTCTTATTCATCCTTGACAGTGTTCGACTTTTTCACCCCAGAGTTTTGGCTCCTCTTCTGTTAAATTCCATTTATGTGCTGTAACCGATCATCACTTCCACATGGGAGTGCGTTGAAATGTCTAAATCGAGGAGTCATTCAAACTCATTTGTAATTTATATTTTATTGTTCTTGAACAACTGATCGGTTTTTAGCTAATTTATATTTTATGAATACACAATTCTTCCAAATCTGTTGCATCTTTTATCTTGCATGTATTTATCCCTTACTGGCTTTCTTTTTAGCTTTTTCTCTCCATCCTCCATCTCTCTTTTAGGCAGGCATGGGCCTTGGTCTCAGTAATTGGAGGAGGGAATGGTTCTTGCACAGAAGACGTACGAGAACACGAGAACCATGATACAGGTGGCAAGGCGCTGGCTCGCCGAGACTTCGTCACTGTGGACGGTGTGGGTTTCACTGTTACTGCTTACAGTGAGTGGAGTAATGGTACGTATTGGACTGCACACAATCAAATCCACAACATCGACCAGTAATGTATTAAAAGAAAGAAAACCCTTTTAAAACTTACATTGGTTTTTGTTCAACCATAAAGGTTACCCTACAACAGGCATCCAAGTGGATGCAGTAGATAAAGTGGTTCTGAACTTGCAAGATGATGTTAGCAGCTGGAAACCGGGCGATCGGATTGTGGTGGCCAGCACAGATTATTCCATGCATCAGGCAGAGGAATTCACCCTGCTCCCGTGTCCCCACTGTAACCGCAAGCAGGTTCGAATTCAAGGTGAGGCAGTGGTTTGTTCGCGCTAAACAGCATGTATTTCCTCCGGTTTCTTGTGGTGACAATTCACAGTGTTTCTGATCTGAATCTTTCTGTGAATTTGTAGACAGCTGAGTTTAAATGATACTAGTGTCATTAAGTTTAGGACAGGAAAAGGGTGAGGACTGTTTACCAGAATCCCATAAACAAACTGTCATTTCTGACTAGAGGCCAGCAATATAGAAAATTCCACCATCATGTACTCCACCCTGTTAAAAACGCAGAATTAATTTGGACACTTAAGTCGCACAAATGTCTGAATGTCATTTCATTAGATAGAAAGAAGTCTCTTATGCTCTCCTAGGCTGCATTTATTAAATTAAAATTACATTACAAACAGGTATATTGTGAAATATTGTTATAATTTAAAATAACTCTTTTCTATTTTAATATATATTTTAAAATGTAATTTATTCTTGTGATGGCAAAGCTGAATTTGCAGTGTCACATGATCCTTCAGAAATCAAGCTGATTTGGTGCTCAAGTAACATTTGTAATTATTATCTGTGTTAAAAACAGTTGTGTTGCTTAACATTTTTGTAGAAACCATGATACATTTTTTGAGGATTTTTCTGATGTATAGAAAGATCAAAAAGAAAAAGAACAGCATTTATTTTAAATAGAAATCTTTTGTAACATTATAAATGGCTTTACAGTCAACTTTGATCCATTTAATGCATCATTTCTGAATAAGTATTAATTTCTTTAAAGAAAGAAGACCCCAAACTTTATGATTGTGCATATCTTTAAAATAAATGCCACTTGAATTTATATTGTTGTATAATGCTAAAACATTTATACATTATTAAGTGTTATTTAAGTGTCCAAATAGTTTCTTTGGTGTATTGTGTATGAATTACTATGTGGCCATTTTTCCCAGCACATGTGTTAAGTCCTTGGAGAATTGGAAATATGTCCAATCTGTGGCCTTTATTGAAAGAATGTAGTTTAAATGTCACCTTGTCCATTGTGTGCTGTTGGCAAAGCTGTTGCCAGCCCTTATCCTTCCGGAAGGATACTGTGTGCACTCCGGGTGTGCGTAAAGGGCAGTCCGATTGTGTGGACAGGTTGCTTTCCTTCCTGGATCCAGTATTTATTTAACTTTTTTTTTTTAGATAATTAATCTAATTAAATGATCAAAATATTTAAATAGAGAAATGTTATTTGTTAGATGTTGTAAGTTCATTATTTAAGACAAATCTCTCTAAATAATAATATTTTCAAACTTTATCATTAGTCAGTGATTTTAAAGGGTGAGTTTTACGGTGTGTGTTAATGTGTTGGAATTTTTCAGGAAAGCCTCAGTTCACCCACGTGGGAGAAATACTGGACGGTGTGGACATGCGTGCAGAGGTGGCTCTCCTCTCAAGGAATATCCTTATTCATGGAGAAATGGAAAACTCCTGCTACGGAGAAAACTGGTGCCAGTATTTCAGCTACGACACCTTCGGGGGACACATCAAGGTTTGTTTGAGGGTCTGTGTGTATGTGTGTGAGAGCGGGTGTGTGTTTATTTAACACTAAGCTGTCTGGTGCTGTCATGTGGAGAAATGACAGGCTGTTGTATGTTGGGGTTAGCGCTGGATAATTGAGTATAGCTCTTTTTTGAATGAAAGGAACTGAAAGTATAAAATTTGTGTGTTGTGTTTGGCAAAAGAATGAACAACACACAGTAGCACTTATGCGACTTCTCATTTTTTTACTAGTCGACTAGTTGACGAGTCAATGTTTACCTTATGTAAATTACTAACCATATATCATTCAGCAGTCTTTCCTGTTTCTGGCAAGTCCGGTGCTGTGGTTGTAGAGAAAAATGAATGATTTTTTGTTTTTAATTATTATAATTTGTTAATATAAATTATATTTTTTTTATTATATTTATTATATATATATATATATATATTTTTTTTTATTACTATATTATATTTATTAGTTTTAATATAATTTTGTGCAATTAAAAACAACTTAATGATTTTATTTACTATTTGTTATTTTAAAATAAAAGTAGAACCACTCACAATTAAAAGGCAGAAACATTTTTATATTTGTTCACCAACACTTTGTGGTCTTGTGTTTTTGGTCTCCTCTTTGTGTATGTTTAGATTTTGGGGAACTTCTCATCGGTACACCTGTCTCAAGTGGAGCTGAAACACATGGGTCAGCAGCAGCAGAAGGGCAGATACCCTGTGAACTTTCATAGGTGTGGAGATGTGGATCAGCGCGGGGGCTACAGTGACCCCACCTATGTGAACTCCCTGTCCATCCATCATTCCTTCTCCCGATGTGTTGCTATACACGCCACTAACGGCCTGCTGGTGAGAGAGAAAGATACAGAGCGAGAAACAGCGGGCTTGTGTGCACAATGCACATATAGTAAAGTCTGAGACCACATTGAAAATATGAGATTTTGTTTCACCATGATGTCTTCCTTTTATTATAGGTTAGGGACACAGTTGGCTATGACACGCTGGGACATTGTTTTTTCCTGGAGGACGGGATTGAAGAAAGGAACATATTTTTCCATAACTTAGGCTTGTTGACCAGGCCAGGGACCATTCTACCTACTGACCGCAATGATAGCATGTGCACAGACATTATGGACAGGGTGCACAAAGGATATATACCATCTCCTGCAACCGAGTGCAAGTAAGATACTATAAACACATATTCATTTAATTTTGCTGAATCGACCTGTAACTCAAAATGAGGCCAATATTCACACTGCTTGAAGCCTCTCAGCTTAAAATTGTGCATGTGTGAGTATTTTATCTTAAAGTCTCCTGATGTACAGACTACAGAGCGCTTGTTCTGCTCTGATTAGCTGACCTTGACAACGTGACCCACTGCATTGTTTGGTCAAATAACAGGAGAAAGAACAGAGCTCTCATTTCCTGACACTCAGCGATTGTCCTTTTCTCTTATCCGGGTAATAAAACACCCAACGTCCCAGACGGCTAAGGAGGTGCTGTTTTCAAAAGAATAAAAAAAATGTTGTGAGCTTTTATGCGTTTGTGTATAGAGCTGTAGATGTTCAGGATGAAGATAGAGGTTTGAATAGGTTTCAGTGTTGTTGATCTTGATCAAAGAGTGAGATAAAGTCCAAGCAATGCAATTCAACCACCAACTGTTTATTTTATTTTTTTTTTTTAACACTGTTAAAATGATCAGCACAGAATGTGCTATTGCTAGCTACCATTTTAATTTCTAATGCTGGCAGGTTGTACATTTTTAAATATTTATATTAAATAAAAACTTGCACTAAAATTAATTTGTGGCTATTTTTACTTTGTTTTTAGTTTTTGTTAGCAACACTGTTTTGCATGCTATATTTCAACATAAAAACCTGTCTTACTCACTAACTCTAACCCTAACCAACAGTATTTCAGGTTAAGCAGACACCGAATGCACTCAAATACTGCATACTGCTATATTTACCTGGATATGAATAATACTGACTGTAAAGTGAAATATGTACAGTACCTACATATATCCATGCTTCATATTTTCAATATATTTTGAGGTTTTAATGATTTTTTTTCATTGAAAAGATCCTGTCTTATGTGTGTATTCTAGGGCAGTATCTACATTTTGGATCGCACACCCCAATAATCATTTGATCAGTAACTCAGCAGCTGGATCACAGGTATGCACAATCTTTGATATGACCAAATGAATAATTTTCACAATGATCTGTAATGAACAGTGAGTAAATGTTTGCTTACAACATTTTCATGGTATTTTATCATTGAACGACTATTTCGTGAGCTTCTCTGATTGAACTTGTGCTCTTTGAAATGATGCCCACATCTCTGTGATATTGATGAGAACATTAAGAAGGTTATGCAATCACAGATAGCATCTCCTCATTCCAATCCTTTTTTAAAGATGTGTTTGCCAATATAAATCAGCTCAGCCTGGTGGTATTGTTATGCTTTGCTTTGTTTGTTTGAGGTTTTGTATATAAAAAGGATGATCCCTCCACCCTTTTTTATTAAGGAAAAGCTTCTTATGAAGCTGTGCTCTCAGCAGGCCAGGTTAATAAAGACTCAATCTGGTTCCTGTGATTGATATCAGATGACTCAGGAATAAATATTATTCACAGCCCTTCCACTAGTACAAAATAGGGAATTTTTAAAGCAAATTATGAGTTGAAGGAGGTGTTTAACCTACAAGTGTTGAGGAGTTTTACCATATTTATGAAAAGTGCCAGGTATCTAAATTTCCCCCTCATTCTCTGTTTCTGATATTTTTTGTTTTTCTCTCAGGATGCAGGAATTTGGTACATTTTCCACAACTCTTCTACAGGTGACTCTCACGGACTGATTCCAGAGACAAAAGCTGAGCTCACGCCTCTGGGCATCTTCTTTAACAACCGTGTTCATTCCAACTTTAAGGTAATCAAATGCCTTATGACTCTAACACCAAATTCTCTAGTAACAAACCTTCAAATAATAAAAATGTCTCAGAATACTTAGACTTTTAGATTTATAAAACACATCCCTCTGTCCTTTTTGTACACAATCTTCAGGTGATATCAAACAGTATCAATGCTACTGCTTTTTCTCCATCTACATTTAATGCCCACCTCCCTGTGGTGAAATTAGCATTTCCTCCCTCTGGCTCATAACAGTTCAGTTCATAAATCATTTGGGATTTGCAACATTGTATTAAATGTGGCTTCAGGAAAAACTGATGAAATCAATTACGAGTTCAGGTTTTTATTGCACATACACAAGGCATTTTCGTTATTTCTCTGAAACGCCTCATTGTTCAAAGTCCCGCACAATGTGCTTGTGTGACAGGGTGCTCTCACATACATTTCCCTATACAATAGTTCTCTGTTATCTGCTTGTTTATGTTGGGTAGCTTGAGCTGTGTTCAATTTCAAGACTGTCCAGATGCAGAGAAAATCCAGGCTTCACTTTCACTGCACAACTCAAATGGTACCTGAGATTGAACATACAATTTCTAAGTGAAGAGTGATTGCTTTTTTCATCCTGTGTCAGGCTGGCCTCTTTATTGATAGAAAAGTCAAGAGCACCAACGCCACTAAGGCAGACCCACGTGAATATCTCTGTCTGGACAACAGCGCTAGGTGAGTGGATATGTTGAATGTTTCTCTGTGTCCAGGGTCTGTTGATTCTGCTTATAAAGAAAATACATCTGTCCAGATAGAGTTTCTGCAGTAGTTAGTGAATATGGTTGAGCCGGACAGAGCTCTGGTCTCTTCTTAGACCACAAACCACTTTGACCACACTATAAATATACAGTCATAGTGTCATGGTTTGTATATGCTGTAGGTGTAAATTACTCCCATTTTCATTTATACTCCCGTGACTGTATTTTGTCAACATGCTGTTCTTTAAAATTGGTTGGTGAATCTCACAAAAATGTAGTTCACATTTTACAGCAAAATCCTTTTCAAATAAACAAATTATCCAAAATTTCTCATTACCATAAGGTGTCTGGACATTTTATTTACTTTTTTACCTACATTTACATATCTATTTATTTATATAACATTTACACAAAAATATATAGATCTTTTTTAGTTGCGATAAAATGGAAATAGTGATATCTTTTTGTCCATTTTATGTCGTACATTGAGTGAAATGGATTAGCGGAAAATAAAAAAATGTAGGGTGTGGACTAGTTGTTGATTGGATTTTGAGATGTGGGTGTTGCTAAAAAATGGAGGCAGATGAATGTGAACGTTGAGTTATGCATATAACTACTGTTCCCAGAAGGAGGGAAACGAGGTACAACACATGATTATGGGATATCGCGCTCTAGCACCGTCTACTGAAGACACCTTTTATTCACGCCTGGAAGGCCAATGACGCATGACGACGTGGGCGGGGCTCCTACCCACAGCATATAAATGCAGTCGTATGCGTCATTTCCTTTGTTCAGTCCAGCTTTTCACCGAGCCTCCGACTGCGTGGGGCTCAGAGGTGTTGTACCTCGTTTCCCTCCTTCTGGGAACAGTAGTTATATGCATAACTCAACGTTCCCATTCAGTCCTTCTACAATTCCATGTGAAAGACATCGCTTAGATAGCGGCTTCTCACTAACTGAGTTGGAAAACATGACAAAAGGCTGGTCAGACGAGCATTTAGCCTGTATCTGCCCAGTGTACATGCGTATAACACTCACAGGACACAAAGCAAGTCTACTGTCTTCCTCTGAGTCAGAGATTTTACAGGGCAGGCAGCTCAAACGAGAGAGCACTCCCGACATGACTTTAGGCATATACGCCGGGTTCGGACGCAACACCACCAAACGCAAATCGGGTGCAAAAGGAATGCACCAATAGCACATGAAGATTACCAATGACAGGGCAGCATCCTTATATTCAATGATTCTAAAGGCTCAAACGGAGGTTAACATATAGCCTCCAGATCTACCATCAGGTCATGATGATACTATAAAATTTTGTAACGAGCCTAAAAACGTTGACCTTAAAGCCCAAAGTATACTTCGGCTATCCTTGTTACGCACACCGTCCGCATGACGTAATTTACGCCAGGAGGGTCTACGGTGCAGGTACAACCGTATATGAGTGTATGAGTGACTTGCTCGCTTGGAAACAAAGTTCACCAGCAAGTGCGCACGCCGAACGTGTCTTTCCGCACTCACGGCCGCCAAAGTAGTAAACTTTGAAAGGCTTGCACACTCAACTGTGCACAAGGTGTAGCGAATATGGACAATGGAAACAAAGTTCCCTAGTAAGTTCACGCGCAGAACACGTCTTACTGTCCTTATGGCCAAAAGAGTATACCCTGAAAGGCTTGCGCTAAAAACTTTGCGTGAGACGGAGCGGAACTCTGGAGTTCCACAACCGTCCGCGCACTGTCTGTGATGTAATTATCACCATCAGGAGAGTCTGCGGATGTCTGCGCACGCCGTCCGTGTGGAGCCCAATTAATGTGACCGCGGAGGGTGCACACACAACAGCGCATGTGCGAGTGACATGAATGAAGAATTTATATAGCGCTTCACAATCATGTCAGGGGTCTCTCCTCAACTAACCCCAATATGCAGGATCCACTTAGATGATATGACGGGAGCCCCAGTAAAATGGCGCCAGTGTGCTCACCACACATCCGCTATCGGTAGGAGAGAGAGCACTTGAAAACCAAAGCACTCGAAAATCAAATACACTAGATAGTGGATATGCACAGAAAAAATCTCAAAATCTCAGAAGGCTCACGCTCTCAAAATGTAGTATACCCAGGTCCTTTAAGGAATGTACCATTTAAGGGCACCATTAATGTGCTCATGACAAGCCGAAGCGGCCGTCCAATAAAGTTCCAGCGTGGAATGGGAGTGATTTTCCTTCGGAGAAGAAATCAGTATCCCCTCAATCGGGCACTGATACGGCGATACAGATCTTCGCCTGCGCCAAGCAATGCACTTCAAAATGCAAGCGTTCTGTTTTGTAGCTTCAATCAGATTCTCCCTCCCTCAACAGGTCAACCCCTAGAGACCACAGTGCTGGCCGAGGGTACAGAATCTGGCTCCTGCCTGGGACAGCAGGTCCCTGCATAGGGAAAAACACCATAGTGTCCTTAACAGCAATGTCATGATGTTTGTTTACCATGTCTTTGCTGGCCAGCAAGAAGTCACTCAAATCAGTGACAGACCCTTTTGCGTACAACAGAGTCCTGGGCTATGTATGTGACAGGGCACCTCCAGCGGTCACCTCCAGCGGGGCACTCCTGTCCATAATCAAGAAAACAGCGGGTAGCCCGTGTTTTCTGCAAACGTAAAAAGATCCACATCGGCCTTGCCAAAACTGATCCCAGATCTGCGCCACAATTCAAGTGTGCACACGCCACTCCAAGGGAGACTGCCCCGTATCAAGAGCATCCGTGCCACTTGCAGCAGGGACAGTGAGGGAGTAACCCCTTGCCTGCTTGTATACGACCACTGTCATATTTTTCGTTGTGAATAACACGTTTGCCCTGTTGGGCCAAGTGTTTCATTATCAGGAGAACTACTCCAAAAAGTTTGTGACGCTCTTACAGCACTGGTGTCACCACTCTCCTCTTACAGAGTTTCTCGTTCATGTCGTGACGCATTTGTCATCAGTACTACACATGATGTAACTGCCCAGGGAAATTCCTTCTGTCAACAGATTGAGGTTTCCCAGGGTGGTAGGTATCGGGGCCTGAACGCACAACTGCGCTACCGACGTACAACTTTTGCACCACTTCTGGCCACAGTACCTCTTGCAGTCTTGCAGCATGTACCACACAGGATTCGAACCCACGACCGGAATGGTTCGGGGTTCGTGGCACGTGGTTTAGCAGCTTGCGCCACTCAGAGGACCAGCGCCGGCACTGCACATACAAAGAGGAGAATCCAGCTGTACTACTGCTATCGAGGCCATGAGCCCCGGCAGTCTTAATACTGTAAGAAGAAGAAAACGCGCTTGCCTCTGAGCCAGACAGCTGCGAAAATCGTCTGCCCTCTGTTCGGCTCTGCATCTATCTCTAGACCGAGATTTAACAGACCAAGATATAATAGCCCCTTTTGAGATTATCTGGAATCCCAGAGTTTGTAAATGTAAAACAAGCGCATGTGTTTGTAACACTGCTTGTTTCCTGCTGTCTTCAGCTAGGAGCAGTTCGTCCAAATAAGTGAACAATATTATGCTCTGATGGCACAGCAGGACCAACACATCTTCGGCACATCTTGCAGATATGCACAGTGCTATAGGGACCTAAAACTTGTAGGCAATCCCCTTGAAGGAGACCTCAGAAAATGTTTTATAAATATATATATATATATATATATATATATATATATATATATATATATATATATATATATATATATATATATATATAATATATATATATATATATATATATATATATATATATATATAGTCAGAGCTTTCCTCACCCTCATCCAGTGAGACAGAATTCAGACTCATGGCAGTCAGAGGAACATTGTCGTGAACACTACACAGACACCCCTCGGCCTCTACACAATCGTTCAACTCTCCGTGGCCTCCAAGAACTGTGATTGCCGCATCTGGATTTGTACCCGAAGACAGGAGCGGACCGTGTTTGGTCACAGCCCCGCCGAGCACACGCTACACGCCGCTCGAGTGCGGAACGATAAAGCTGTCGGTAGTGCACAGCACACATGCATTGGGGTTGGAGAGATCCAGCCTAGCATGGCCAATTCCAAACACACCGGCGTGAGTAACGTTATATAAACACCCACATGCCATTGGACAGGCATCACACAACTTAAGTTTAGATATTTCTCATGAACAAGTTTATTAGCCATTTGTTAGTTGACATGCATTAGAAGATTATTAGTTAAAACATTTCAAAATGCACCTGCATACTATTTTTTCAGTCATGAATTTTGTCATTGAGGATTAATGAAAAATTGTGCAAAAATCTCGTCTCGTTCTCGTGAACCCAATCTCGTATCTCTCGTCTCGTCTCGTGCGATAAGTGTCTCGTCACACCCCTAGCACTAAATGATTGGAGAAGTCCTGCATACATCAGCAGAGAGAAGACTGTTATTTTCAGAAGATCCAGTTATGACATTTTGATTGTAAAAAATTTGATTAATAGTGTCTGACATTGCTTTCTCAGGTTCAGGCCTCATGAGAACTCTGATCCAAGCAAGCCACGGGTGGCCGCACTCATTGACACACTCATCTCCTTTAAAAACAATGATCTGGGGGCCTGGATTCGTGGAGGTGACATCATCATACAAAACTCCGGGTAGGGGACAAAACCTCTTAATTGTAGACCTGCTAAGCTTAAAACCTTTTGAGAAGCTCACTGCATAAAAATATTGCAATCTTCTGATTATTGTTTTGTTTTTCTGATAGATTTGCTGACAATGGTGTTGGACTGTCATTTGCAAGGTACTGTGTCATTTTACTGTTTATCAGAGCTGCCAGTCAATTCATTATTCACATCTATTGTTTATCACATATATTGATAATTCTTGAGCAAACAGTCCTCAAATGATAAGAATGCAAAGCCTTCTCATAAAAAAATGATGGCGGTACAATGTCTTAGATTGCTCCAATGGTAGGAAATCCCTGATTACAAAATGTACATGCGGTTCAAAGGACGTGATCAATTGCATTAATTTTATCACACTATTTAAAAAAAATAAAAAAATAAAAAAATTTGATAAGAATGGTATTAAACGTGCTAAATTGACAGCCATATTTTTTATGTGAGTGTGTGTATGTGCAGGCATGTTCTTGCTGTCTGTGTCTCTGGCTGCAGGCATATTAATTTAAAGGAACATCTTTTTATTTTGCTGAAACGGTTACAATTTGATTGGCAAATGTGTGCAAGCGTGTGAACTTGCCTGCACTAGTGTTCTACATAAACCTCCTAAGGCAAGCAATTAATGAAGCAACTAAAGTGTTTCACTCCTCACTGCAGTGATGGCAGCTACCCTAAAGATGAAGGCTCCAGTCAGGAGGTCTCCCAGTCCCTGTTTGTTGGCGAGAGCAGAAATCGTGGCACCAATGGAAGGCAAAATAAATACTGGGGAATTGGTGGAGTAGACGGAAAGATGAGGACTCTACCAAGAAACAAGTATGTGAGAGAAGAAATAAAGGGAAAAGAGAGAATAGTGTTAAGATAAACTTTCAGTCTGGTTTAGCGGGAAAATAAATTGTTTGTTTAATCTGAATATTGTTTGTCTTTTGCTCTGTTCTTGTCAGGACGTTTCCGATCAGAGGTTTTCAGATAAATGATGGTCCAGTGAGGATCTTGGACAGCACGTTTCGAGGCTTCAGTCCCACTACAGAGCGCTTCACCATGGCTGTGGGATTCAGCCTGAAAAACATCTGGCAGCTGACACCCAGAAATAACCTGTCCTCTCTCGCCTTCCACCCTAGTGTGAGTGCACATACACATTTAGCCTTGGAAACTGTGCAAACACCCTCTGATACTGCTATACTTCTATACTGTTATACTGTGACTGCTCAACCACCTAACACACAGGGATATAAGTTGCTTAGTTTAATTGCTTCTGTGAAAAAAAAAGTCAATACTGCAGAATAAAAATTGTGCACATTGTTTTAAATTTTTTGTACTTTTTTGATCTTGCATTTTTATTTTATTTGAGTATTTTATTATTAGTTTATTATAGTTTTGAATTTTTATTTTAGTCAAATTTCTAAAAGAATTAACTTTTTTATTTCTTTATCTTGTATTAACAGTTAGTCATTTTTGTTTAGTTTAGTTTTCAATCTATGACTGTTTTTTTCCCAGTGTTTTATAGTTTATTTTTTTATTTTAGTCATAATAGTTTGGGACTGCCAAAGTTAGTGTGGTAACTTTTAAAATATATGGTGTTTCAAAAACGAATTTGTGGCCATTTTTTATAATATTTTTGTTAGTTTTGAGTCATAAAAATGTATATATATATTTTTTTTTTGCAGTTTTTTGACATTTTCACCTATGATAAGATTTTTTTTTTTTATTGGGTCAGAGATGACTTAGACTAATAATTACAGTCTGGGATACCCTGGGGCAACCTGGACTTAATTGCATTACTCAAGATCATAAAGACTTTTCTTTTCTCCCAGATAACCAACCTGGTCTGTCTAGTCTGTAATAACGCTTATTTATTTACCTTAAGTGCTACTAATGCTTGTATTTATTGCTCATTTCTCAGGGAGAGACGACACATCTGGTTGTTCTCTCCCGATTGGTCACCATCTGCCCTGGTGCGGAGTAATGAAATAAAACCCTGTTCTGGCAGCTGGTATTTAGCATATGTTAAATAGAGCCCTTGGAAAGGTCTAAGTGTGGTCATATTTTGCCTCACTTGATATGCGTGAATGGTACCACATTGATTCTAGGTCTGTCCGGATGTTTTTTTTTCTCAGTACCAAATCTCAATTTCAGGACATTTTATAGGTTTTAGAATCTTTCCGTTTACATTTCTCATGACCAGTGATCCTCTTTAATCATCTAGGTGAATCTTAGAGCATTTTTTGGTCGACCGGGCGAGTGGTTTGAGCAGAATGATCTTGATGGCGATAAAAATTCCATCTTTCATGACCTGGATGGCTCGATCAGCAATTACTCGGATACATACGTGGCAAGGGCCGACAATTTCCTGATCCGCCACCCTCAATGTGTGGATGTTCCTCATTGGAATGGGGTTGTGTGCAGTGGCAAGTACTCTCAGGTAAAGAAATAGATCTCTCAATCTCCTTTTACATTTTCATGTCATGTTCATATGCAAGTACACGACCATTCAAAGATTTTGGGTCAGTAAGATTTTTTTTTATGCCATTTATTGGATCATATTTAAAGTAAAAGCAGTAATATTATTGGCAAAGCTGAATTTTCATGATCCTTCAGAAATCATTCTATGCTGATTTGGTGCTCAAGTAACATTTCTTCTTATTATCAATGTTGAAAACTGTTGTGCTGCTTAATATTTTTGTGGAAACCATGATTTTGATCCACTTTTGATCAATTTAATGCATCCTTGCTGAATAAAAGTATTTATTTCTTAAAAAAAAAAAAAAAATCATCATTTTACTGACCCCAAATTTAACTGTAAAATCTTGCCTGTTTTTGCTTCCTAAATAATGTTACTTATGTTCTATATAGGTGTACATACAGACACAGGGCGCATCTAATCTAAGCCTGTCTATCATCAGAGATGAGTACCCTGATAAACCCATGGTTCTCAGAGGTGTCAGAAGCCAGACAGCACCAACCCAGCAATACCAGCCTGTACTGATGATAGGCAAGAGCTACACAGTGCACTGGAATGGACCTGCACCCAGAGAAACTGTCCTGTCACTTATTAATTTTGACCAGTAAGTAAAAAAGGAGGAATGTGATCCCCCATATCTAAAACAAAACATTAGGCACGGCTAATGAAGGGATGGGAAACTTCAGTCCTGGAGGGTGACTGTCCTGCAAAGTTTATCTTGATAAAAACACCTGCCTGTAGCTTTCTAGTAATCCTGAAGACACTGATTAGCTTTTTCAGGTGTGTTTGTTTTGTATATTAGGGTTGGAGATAAACTTTGCAGAAAGTGGCCCTCCAGTTGCCCATCCCTGCACTAAACTATGTAACCATGAGATTTTAGTAAGTAATATACATGAGTAACATACATGTTTCTCATACTAGAGACAATGTGATGTTTTTTTTATTTTACTGTTGCTCTTGTAGGGGTGATTGGGCTCTACTTGGCCTCTGCTACCCCAATGAAACAGTATTCCAGATCACATCAGACATCTACAACAAGCAGAACAATGGCTTTGATGGCATAGAGGACTATGGCCCCGTGTCGTCCATTTCAGACCTAGAGAAACGACAGCAGGAGAGGAAGTACTTTTTCGACAAATCAGCTGGGTAGGAATAAGTATATTTGAAATACTGACAAGCCTTTATCAACATATTCATTTCACAAAAGTCTGTAGGGCAGTAATAACTGAAGTCTGTTGTTTTAAGTGCCAAGTGAATAATAATTTAATGCACACAATAAAAAATGGATATTATTTTTATATATATCTGCTAAAGATTCATCAGTAACACTTTACAATAAGGTTCATTAATGTATTCACTAACATGAACTTACAATGAGCAATATATTTGTTACTGTATTTGTTTGTCTTTATTAACTTTAGTTAATAAAAATACAGCTGTTCATTGTTTGTTAATGTTAGTTCACAGTGCAGTAACTAATGTTAACAAGATTTGAATAAGTACAAGTAAATGTTGAAATTAACATTTAAAGGGTAACTAAACACTGAAACAACTTTTTTTAGTTAATGATCTGTAAGAATGGAGCTTCATAAATGCTGTTCTTTGATTCGAGTACATTTTTTGACATTTGGGTATAAAGTGTTTTAATTTTCAAATATATGGTGTAAAAACGTATGAGTGCTGCCCTCTTCAGGTTAAACGGAAAGCTCTTGCAGTAGGGGTACTCTCTGACGTAGGATACTCTCTGACGTAACTCTGTCACGCCCTTGGTGCGAGCTTACCACGCCCTTGGCAGCCCCTGGTATAAAAGCATCTGGTTCCGTCAAAACTACTGTAGCGAGTCAGGAGTTGGAATTACGAGTATTGAAAATGATCAGGATAGTTTTATAATTGAAAATCAACAAACAACAAATAAAACAAGCAGCTCTATGCACTTTTTAAGGCAAGATTCTATTCTGTGGCATTTCCTTCTGACCGTCGTCAATAGCAACGCATTATAAACACAGTGCAAATCCATGCATCACAACGGACGCGCTCTCTCGTTTCATTCAAATACAATTTGCCGTCTTGCGTCTCCGTTTTTGATTGTATTGAAAATAAAATCAGAGTTAATTTATTGTTTACAGAGTTTGATAATATTGTTGTGATCATCTTGTCTGGACGATTGTTTTGTACGCTGTACAAAATGGATTTATAAACAGGTACGATTTAAAACATTAATGCGAACTTTTCTTCGTGGAAGCTTCACGTTTATTTAGAGTGAGATAAAATTTCAACTCAAAACAACATTTTGAAGTGTATTGCAGCGACTTTTTTGTGCATGTTCTGCAGACAGGGTGACCATCATCGATTAAGTTTCCCTCAGGACTTTTGTAAAAGCCAAAATATGACCACACACCTCAGATTTGGCCCTCTTAAAAGGCAGAAAAATCAGATGAAGGTGGGGAAGAAAATACTTCAAATGACCGCTCTGTTGCAAAGCTACTTGCGTCACTCCAGTCGGTCTCCATTTTAGCGAGTTTGACAGCAGCTGTCAATCAATCCCTCACGGCGGTCTCAGTTCGTCCCCTCTATCTCCGCTGGGCTCTGCCCACTTTTCCAGCATTTTTCAAATATTGCCAGTGGGTGGAGTCAGGCTCTGACCAGGGGTTTAGTTACCCTTTAACAGATTTATAAATGCTTTATAAGTGCAGTTCATTATTAGTTCATGCTAACTTATGTAGTTAACTATTGTTAACTAATGAACCTTATTGTAAAGTGTTACAGATTTAACAGTGTTAATTATTAGATGACGACAAAGGAATTCTAAATGTAAAATAAGGGAAATTAGCATGTGAACATTTATCCAATTTTAGCCAATTTCAATGAGTTCAAATAAAAATCTCAGTATCATGTAATAACGATTATTGATGTGGTAGCGATATAAACTACTGTTCAAAAGTTTGAGGTCAGTAAGATTTTTTTTTATAATGTTTTTAAAAGAAGTCTCTTATGCCCACCATTTTCTTGATAAAAAATAATATAGCAAAAACAGCAATATTTTGAAATTACAATTTAAAATATCTCTTTTCTATTTCAATATATTTATTATGCAAATTTTCACTGTAATGTATTGCTGTATAGAAAAGAACAGTGTTTATTTGAAATAGAAACATAAATGTCTTTACTGTCACTTTTGATCAATTTAATGTGGTCTTGCAGTATAAAAGTATTCATTCCTTTTAATCATTCCAAGTCTTATTGACCAACAAACATTTGAAGGGTAGTAACTTTTTTGGAATGAGTCAGGTTTTCTGAATGATTCTGCCATTGGTTGAACAAACAGATAATTCCAACCCAGGTTCACGCCATTGGCTGAGACAGAAATTATATTGTCAAATACAGATAAATTATTGTTTACAGTGTGGTCTGATCAGTCTGACACATTAAGCCTGTGTTTAACCTCCAGTTTGTTATGGCTGTATGCGCGAGCTCGGCACAGACGAGACGGCCATAGCTACTGCTCCACCGCAGGCTGTGAGAGGGTGAAGATCATCGCCACCATACGTGCCAACCAAAAGACTCAGGCCTGCAACTGCACCGCCAATGCCTATCCCAAATACAGCAAGCCTGCCAGCAACATAGTGCCTATGCCAAAGCCGAACACAGAGCCCTGCAGAGCCTGTGGGGCCTCACAGGTAAGTACAGTCCAAGCTCCATAATGCGGACAACATCATTTGTGTAGCTCTGACAGTTTGTGTGGGGCAGGCTTTGAACTGACTGTCCATCTGCCATCCTGACCAAGAGCCTTACCTTGCGTTTTCTGGGTAATTTTAATTTTAATTTTTTTCTCTGTAGTTTGCCTTCTCAAGTGAGCCATGGAACAGCTACCTCCAAACCCAGATCAAATCCCTCAGTGTAAAAGAAGAGCAGGATAATGACACACAAGCCTATATCACTGTAAGTGTGACCATTCAAAGCATGATTCATATAATCTTGGGAAAATTGTGCATGCTTACCAGTTTAATAAGTAAAATGTAAGAATATATGTACAGCTTTGATTTTTTTTTTATATAGTTTTTTTCCTTTTTATTGTAGTTTTAGTATTTTAGGGCTGATATAGTTTAACTATTATCATTTAAATTTAAAGTTATAATCACTTTAAATTAGTAAAAAAAAAGTAGATGTTTAGTGTTATCACTAGTACTATTGTAATGAAAGAAAGTTATGAAATTTAAAACCTTTAATTGATTGTGGCCATATTTAGTTTAGTTAGTTTTGCTGTCATGACAATGCCTTTTAGTTTATGTATATTAGAATATATGTAAAGATTTTATTCACACACACACACAAATGCACAAACGCATGCACACATACTTGTATATGTGGTTTATGGGGACTCTCCATAGGCGTAATTGTTTTTATACTGTACAAACTGTATATTCTATCCCCCTACACTAACCCTACCCCTAAACTTACCATCACAGAAAACTTTCTGCACATTTACATTTTTAATAAAACATTTTTTGTATTGTTTAGTTTTTAATAATTTTTTTTTCTTTTTCCACAAATTTTGTATATGCAAATTGTATAATATCCAAGGTACACATTTCTAGTAATTTTATACAGTATATTGGGGGGTATTATAGAATATTAGAATTTGTGTTTCCTTCATTTTACTTGCATAGTCTTTTGTAGATGCATTAAGAATGAAGGTTGTTTACATATAACTGTTTTGAGGACCTGTTTCCTCTTTTTCTTGACTTATAGGTAAATGCAGAGAGGTTTGACCTCAACCAGTCAGGGTTCCTCCTAGTTACTGTGGACGCATGCTCTGGAAAAGTCACAAAGACCTCATTGTTTTCAACGCTGGACACTAAAATGGAACAGTATTTTAAAACTGGAATTATGAAGAGGTGAGCGGAGGGTTTGGGGTTTAAAACTGTATGTCTGGAGGTTAGGAGAAGTTGGCAGAGGAGGAAGAGGTTGAGAGGTGGCTTACAGGGTTTATTGAGGGAGCTAGTGATGAGTGGAAGGATTTGTGCAGTGCCGGTTTGATGTACTAAATATTTAAGTAAGTATATAAACTACTGTTCATAAGAATTGGGACAGTCATATATATATATATATATATATATATATATATATATATATATATATATATATATATTGATTTTATTTTATTTATTTATTTACAAAAGATGTCTATTTTAAATTACTGCTGTTCTTTTGCACAACTGTTTTCAACATTTAAAGTAACAACAGGTAGTTTTTTGCTCTCGGGCTCCCCCTACAGTTGGGAAACAGTATTGTCCTCTACTACTGTCGTAAACTCTGTCATCCTACATGCACGTGCAATTGTTGACAACCAGGATAGCCCTGAACACTGTAGGAGGAGGTCACATGCAGGTGTTCTGCTTGCGTCGCGTGTGAAATGTCTTCATCCCAGGTACAGTGGCATATATTTCAGCATGTCATATGAATATAATTTCATGGGTTTTATTTTTTTTCTAACGACAAATGATCGCGATGCTCACGTTTACAAGCCAGCGTCATTATAGTAGCCTAGTCTATTGGTTACCGTTTTACTGGATCTATATGATACTTCAATGCAATGTTTGAGTGGTTGATAATAACCATATATCGTCAATATTATAATATCAAGCAACCATAAATGAATCTGCAAATTTTACAAATCGATTTGCATTATAGCTTGAGGCAAGACAAATAAACAAATATCACAGACATGTTAGGTATCCTAAAATATGATTTTATTAATAATCTTCCTCCTTTCTTTGTACATGTTGAGTAGACTACACTTTTTAGGTCAAACATTTGCTATTTGCATTTCATCGATTGCAAAGTTCAAATCAGAACGAGAATACTAGCGATAGCTAACCATCAAAAACTAGAATATCGTTTACTAGCTACCAGATTGATAATTCGCTACTACTCTAGCGATTTAGAGAGGTTAGAGAGAGGCATTCTTTTTTCGATGGGGGGTTCGATGCTCCCTGCACACGCAAGGTCTCTCGCTCTTTCTTTCTTTCTCTGCCGCCCGCGCGCGTTGGAGCCTCTGTCTCGCGTGCGCGCTCGCTCTAGATTCCGGGAGATTTGAACTAATTTGCGGTATAACTTGTTGATCACGAGTGGCTCAACAGGTAGATCTATAGATAAACTCATCTTTCAGGGATTTGACCGACCGGGTTGACAATTTAGCGTGAGAAACCGGGGGTGTGGCGTACGTGTGAGCGTGTGAAACCAATCAAATGCGGGTGTCTCACGGCCAATGCGTGAGAGTTGGCAGCTCTGCAATGTTGATCCTCGTTCTGCCTTTAACGCGATCACTTTCTCTTTTTCTCTTTTTGCTTTGCTCCGATAAAACCTTTGCTTTCTTGTTTTTCTGTGCTGCTTCGGCCATGACTATAACATTTGGCTCGCAAGTCCGATTTTAAGGAAGTGGGGGTGGTGGTGGAAGTGACGTATATGCCGTAAAGCAGTCGAATTTTGTAGTTCTCTTTGTTCGCCGGTTACTACACGAAACCCGAAGTTTAAAAGTACGATTAAAAACGCTACAGACCCCGTCAGGCTATGGCAGACGTGTCATTCAACCTATTGTAAGTCGATGTACCATCACAAGAGACTTGGAAATATATTATGAAGGTTGAAAAGTTACCTGTTGTTACTTTAATAATAGCAAATGTTTCTTCATTACCAAAGAACATATTAGAATGATTTCTAAAGGATCATGTGACAGTGAAGAATGGAATGAAAATTCAGCTTTGCCATCACAGGAATAAATGACATTTTAAAATAGATTCACATAAAAAAAGTTCTTTTAATTTATTAATATTTTACAATAGTACTGTTTTTACTGCCTTATTGATTAATTAAATGGTGAGGCTGTAATTTTGTTCAGCCTTGGTGAGCATAAGAGTGGTGAGTCAAAAACATCTTACCATCCCCCAAACCTTTGAACAGTAGTGTATGGTCTCTATTTTGGACCTTCTGCCATTATGAACCTTTTCTTTTCTTTTCTTTTTTAAGGTGAGCATTTCCATATTTCACTGATTAGACTAAATCATTTTGCTTCTGTGTAGGTCGATAGTTCTTCTTGCCACAAGAGGTCAGCCTGACATTTCTGGTATTGCACAATATCTGGTCTCTTTGGGATCTGCTAAAACGCCAGATCTTCAGAAGAAAGGTAAGGTATTTCTACAACAACACGTAAAAAAAATAATTGTCAAGATCTGTTTTTCCTGGTTGAGGTTTACTCTGGGATTGCTGATTCCCATGACGTCTCTTTACAGACGCCATTGCTTTCTTTGGGTTCCTCGGTCAAGGAGGACCTTCACCACAGCCATGGTCTGCTCTGTTGGCCTGCCAAGGCACCAAGGTGCTGGGATTACTGGAAAGGTTCATTGCCCTGTCCCTTGAGGATTACTCTTGTCCACCACAAAAACATCCTCCCACACGGATGGATCTTGAACTCCTGAGAAAATCTCTTAGCCAAAAGTGAGCCTTTACTAGATGTGAACAAACAACACAACCAGCGAATGAATGTGAACTTATGAACGTAATTTATTTTGGCAAAGACAAGTGTTAATGGACTTTAAACAAGTATTTTATTAATGGAGTTGAATGTATTTGTTTGTTTGTTGTTTTGTCCTTCGTGGTTGTGTTTTGTCATAAATGTTACAGCACAAAGTGATGCACTTTTTTTAAGACACACCAAACATCTTTATTACAGACTGGATAACAAATGGATAGGGCAAGCTAGAAGTACATCGTAAAATGCTAAGGGATGGTTTTGCATTTCAGTATCAACTGTGCAGAAGTACAGCACAATACAAATTGTTATTTGAGGGGCCTCTTTCCCTCATCCAACCATCTGCAGGTGTAAATGACACTCAGGCTTTCCTTATTTTTTCCTCTTAAATTGATGGGACATTTTGTTATTTAATTGTCATTCTGGTTTTTACTGCACACACACCAATGACTCTACAGTATATACTTTCACACTTAATATTAGACTGTATTCATGTTTTGTTTTTTACACAAAAACTACATTAACTGCAGTCAAAATATTTTTCATAAAACAATAAACAATTGTCTAATGTTAGATATGTGTATGCAGAAAAGGTGTTTAACCAGTAAGCATGCAAGTTTTGTTCACTATCAGGTCACTTGCCATTTATCAAAGGAAATCACACCAAAAGATTTTTATGACAGATATTAACAAAACCTAAACTTAATAATTAATATTCTGTTATCATTTATTCACATCCGTGTTGTTCCAAACCTGTATTTCTTTTAAAAGTGGAACTCAAAAGGAGATGCAGAAGCAAGTACCATTTTATTTCCATTGTATGGAGAAAAAAAAGTAATGAAAGTGAATGGTGACAGGTTGTGATTCTAGCTGTCTAAACTAATTTTGTGTTTAAAAGAAGGTCTAGAGATAGTCATATGTTTGGAACAACTTTATTTTTTGGTTGAACTGTCCCTTTAATTGATGTCCATTATCAATTATAATGCCTTTTGTAGTGCCATCAAGAGATGTAACATCCCATTTGAAATGTATTGTCATTATTTTTTATTGAAATGGAAGCCTGATTTGTCTGTATGTGACGTTTTGAGTTGAATTAGTTAGGCTACTTCTTAACCACTGTACAATGAGTTTTATTGGTCATTTGAAACAGAGATAGTCTTGCAAACTGTTTCTTAAATATTAGAAAAGTTTCCCTAAGTACATGGGTGTTGTTGCCTCCAGAGTTATATTTTTATTTGTAAAATGCTTTTTTTTTTTACTATATGCTTTTGTGCTGTAATTTGATCTGTTTTTTTTTTAGTCAGATAAGATTTTACAAAGCTTATAAAACAAACTCGTATTTGTTAGTCATGTTGACTTTTTGTGTGTGATGTAAAATACTTGTAGGCACTCAAGTGACCAGTAGGGGACAGAGTTGCTTTACTGGTTAGTCATCATCATGGAGTAGCCTACTACCACTATTCCTTTCCAGTGCTTTCCTGGTTAACTGAAGACTGGTATACGTGATCCAGGTCATCGAGCTTGGTCCCATAAACAGGAACGAACGGGATTCAGGCGGGACTAGGGAGTGTGATATGAAGTGAGCCGCACTGACATTCAGAAATGAGATCTCATCAAACGTTAGGCTTCAAACACACAACCGTTTCCCTCCAATTGCTGTTTTATTCTGCCTTTCTTAGGTCCTTACTCTTCTGAACGATAACGTATGCATGACAAGTAAGTTAAATGACTTAATCTTTATCGTATGAGCAATACTGAATCGTTTTACAGCACAGACACCTGTTGTTACATCTGACACACATTTGTCTGTTAACTTTAACATCAATTATATAAGAATTATTTTCATTAACTTATATATTTTTTAGCTTTACAAAGAGACGTATGATCGATCACATAAATATTGACCGTGCTGTAGCATGTTTTTCGTCAGACATAGACTCTCAGTTATGTTCCCGCCGAAATCTTCCACGCGTGAGAAGAATATTGTCATCATGATTAACTTCTGCCACACACACACTGCTCGCAGTGTTCACACAGAACTTAGCATGGCACGTTAGGCTGAATGGTGGGCCGCTGACAGAACCAGAACAATAAAAAAAAACTGCTCACTCCTACTCAAATGCTACCCGTAACCGTATTAAACCCTCTAATAGTCGGTTTCATCGAAGTCTGAAAACCGTAGCCAGCTAATATAATATATATAATATAATATAATGGCTAACTTGGCACAGTGATTCTGGGCAGAATGGTTGTGTTCTTCTAGGTCTGGCAAATAAACATACATGTAATCTGATATAGTACTGGTAATGGTCTTGTTGACTAACCTACTTCCTTAAGTTTACATGCTGAATCTAAAAGGTTGTAATACTTCTAATTGTATAGTTCATTCATTTGAGCAAGGCCAACAGGCTTTTTTGTTTCAAAAACATTTGGCATTATTTTACTTCCATATACGTCTCTGGTGTCTCCAGAATGGGCCTGTGAAATACCCCACATATCAATTATTATAGCTTGGCAAATTTGCACCTATTTGGTTGTGAGCAAATACACACCGTTTTTGTGTTTGTCCCTTTAAATGCAAATGAGCTACTGCTCCCTGCCCCCTTTTCATTAATTGCGATTAATCGCAGCATGCAATCGTGAATGGTTAGTGGATACATTTATGTAGTTGTTATGGAGTTAAGTTGATTCAACTCATCGACTAGCATGTACCGTCATGTCAGACTGATCTCATGAAATGGCGTATGTATGACACGCCAATTCGTATTTCCATTTTTGGCGTGCTATCAACAGGCATAATCGCTTTTCAGCGTGTTTATCAACGCCTTTGACTTAACGTTATATTACTGTTAATACTGTATTATGTATATATAAATATATGACCTACCCCAACCCCGTCCCTAAACCTACCCGTCACTAGGGTTAATACCATTTATGAGTCTTCTCCTACCATCCTAGGAAAAGAAATATCGCTCCAAAGATGTAGATATAGATTTTGCTTCGTTTCGCTCGGACATTTAACGGTGTACACATACACGCGGAATCACTCGGACATTTAATGGCGTAGACATACACGCAAAAGATTTCGGCGTGGACATACACGCGGATAGCTCAAAATGCGTATAGATAACACGCCACTTGACTTGAAAGTGGCGTGTATGTTTACGCAAAGTCATGATGTCATGTTGGTCATGTTAATCTAAAAAAATCTTTCAAAAAAAAACTTTTGTGCTAAACCCTTGTTTGTGAAGCAATCCGGCGTAAAATGATTTGCGCAAATATATAGCACTTTAACGTTCGTTTTCGGCACATTTCATCATAAACGAAATTCAACCATGGTGTCCTGTGTGGCTCAGATGCCAGGATACTCTTATGTTTGTTTGTTGTACATCCAATAACAGAACATTTGTAATGTTTTTTTTGGCGCAGACATTGTATATCTCCAGTTGCTACAGCAAGGAAACAGAAATGGCGGACTGCTGCGGCTCACTCAGGGCAGTAGCCTATCTATGCTAATAGGGCAGATTTTCACCAGTCATGCGTGGGGGTTCCCTTTGCTCTTATGTAAGAGTAGCGGGAAATCTGGAAACACTATTTTGGAGAGACTGGTCATGATTTATGGGGATTATATAAAAAAAGGAGTGGGTGGATTTTTACCATTATAGGCTGGTTGTTTACACACACTCTGGACACACATCTGTGTAGGGCTGCAGCTATCGATTCTTTTTGTAATCGATTAATCTAGCACTTAATCGATCGATTAATCGAGTAATCGGTTAAAACATTTTTTGTGTTTTTAAACAACCAAAACAAATAATGCATTACGAAAATGATGTGGCTGTAAAATGATCAAGCATTTGGCTTTTATTTATAAAAAAAAACAAAAAAACTGGTATTTATTCCTATTCCAACATTTGGCTCCAAAACTAAGCCTATTTATTGCAATTTTTACCCATTTAGTATAAGTGCCAAGTTGACTGCAAGTTGAAAAATTTGAACTCGAGCGAATGTTCAAGCGTCTAACTAGACGCGATAAACGCGTATTTGACGCTCTATCCGCGTTCGGTGTGAACACCATTAGTTTACCTTGTTTCAGCGACGCTTGGTGAGACAGCATGGAGTGGATGTTTTCGGTTCAGATGCTGAATCATTGAAGTCGTACTGTTGTGGTATGCCAGGTCTACTTTGCAGTAGACACATTGCCCCTTGTTTTTTTCCTTTTTAAGTATGTAATGATCCCAAACTTTAGACATTCTCTGCCGTTTATGGACATCTTTACTCTCCGCCATCGCGCCAACTAAATTCTAAATGTATCACGCGCTATAGTATAGATCCCTGCGCGTATAGTGCGTAATCATAGGAATTTAACGAGGCTTCGAGGCAGATAATTTTTGTAATGGAGTAACTCGATGAATCGTTTCAGCCCTACATCTGTGTTCAAACTGCTTAAAAAAGTGAATCTGGCATAATAGGTATCCTTTAAAGGCAGGGTAGGCAATTTCGGAGAGGCTAGCAATAGCAAGCTAGCTTTGAAAGCTTGAGATCCCACCCTCCCTTTACAGCGCTCTCCAAAGCCATGCCTTCTCCAAGAGACATGAACAGAGGCTGCAAAGCGTGATGAGAGATGGCGTTAAATTACCTTGTATCTCAAAGGACATAACACAGGCCCAGTGTCATTTTTTTTAATGTTTAGACCACGTATCTTATTTATTGCTATCAGGATGTGAAGGAAGGTTATGGCCCTGCATTCAAGTTGTTATTGGCTGTGATTAAGTGAACTGATAAATTATGATCCATAAAGACATGAATGTACTGTGAATGTCAGAATTGTACCAGATTACACACTCCTGGGCAAAAACAACTACAACAAACAAAACTGCCAAGCCAAAAATAGCAAAATATTTAGTGTTCCTTTAATGATCTTAACCATTTTAATCACAAATCAGGAAATTAGCAAGAATTGCACAGATAAAGTATTGTAGAAAAAGTAACTTAGCGTGGATTAGCCTTCCCTAACTTGCAGACAGGAAGAAGAGTCAGTGTTGTTCCACTCAATATTAACTTCAAACAGTTCATGAGTAGTTGAAAAATGTCTCCCAGTTCGTTTGAATTTAATGCTAGACCAAATATTCACTATTGGGTTAAATTCTAGACTCTGACCAGACCAAAACATGAGCGTGATGGACTTGTTCTCAAGCCACTTCTTGGTTGTCTTTGTAATTTGGGCAGGATCATTGTCTCATTGAAAAATAACATCTGATCATTCCTCTTTAGAAAACAACTTTTCAGTTGTGGAAAGCAAGCCATTCTGCAATATTCTCCTGTACTCAAAAGCATTAAATGACTTTTCACAGTAAAGTAGCTCACCAATACCAGCAGCTAAAAAGGCTCCCTACACAATGACACCTCTTCCTCCATGCTTCACTGTGCTAGAGATGCATTTATTATTATATTTCTCAGCAGATTTTCGAAGGCACCACTCTGGAGCATCACCATGCAACTCGTGTTTCATTGTGATTCATCGCTCAACACACAACTTGCCGTATTCTGCCAAAAAGTTAATTCTGTCTTTGATGTCTCCGTCTTTTCATTCTGGCTTATCTGTTGCTTTCGTTGACGTGAACTCTGTTAAATTTACATATAGTGCAGGAATTGAAGATCACATTTTTAAATGTTTTATGGATATTTATGTGGTCAAGTGTAAACAGAACCGTAACAAATCAGATACTGTAGCTACCCAATCAGTGAACGCATGAAGTGACGATGTAAACGAGCCCATAGATTTAATTTATAATTATTTTTCTCTCCAAACTTGTTAGGGTAAGGAGAAATTTTGTCTCAATTGAGCATCATGTGGTTTGAGACACTTCAATTGAAATTTTTGAAAATTTTACTCAGTGTTTTTATGTTTCGAATTTTGCCCAACCGTGCGGTATAGTGTAAATGTTTGTACCAGACTATGTGCATCACACATTGTGGTGCAACAGACTAAGATATCACTGCACAGTTCAGTCATGGGGTTGTTAATAATTAAATGACTCAGAAAGTGACATAGGGGTATGCTACTATGGCAACATCCTCCCCCCACGGAGGTGGCACTTAGTGGGGTAGTGTAAATGTCGACTCGGTCTAATGAAAAGTCAGGAACTCACCGCGCCTTAAATTGTCCAAATGAGGTTCGTAGACCAAAACCTTCAATTAGGGAAACACTTCAAAAAAGCCTGCACACTCTAACAATGAAGGGGAACCACCAATTGCAAGATAAAAACACTGCTTTAATGAAAAAGTGACAAACGTTTCAGTCATATGTGACCTTTCTCAATGCCTACTTAACAATGCTCAGTGCAGTAGCCATCTTAATATAAGGAGTCTCGTGATTACATGGATCACATAGCTAACCAAACTAGGGTATACTAACAATCCAGACGATATTCGAACAACATACATAATACATGAAATGAGCTCACTACACAATCCAATAAAGATTCAATGATGATACATATTAAACTAAAAAGAAATAAAATAATTTATAATAATATAAACAATAAAATGGAAAAGCTAGAGCAAAACGTAACATTTAAAGAAAAATTTATTATCTTAAAGGGAAAAAAGATATTGAAACGTGTAACAAATTAACAAGATTCACCATCCAAGATTCATTGTGCTGGCTTTTTTGAAGTGACCGTCTGATGTCAATGGAGTTTGTGTACAGTACACCAAACTGCTCCTTTTTAGAGGTTCCTTCACTTTTGTAAGGTTAGTCTGCTGGTTTTATTCAGTAGGCAAGAAATGGGTCAGCAAGGCTTTTGAGTTTGAGTTGAGTGATCTTGCTAAATGATGTTGAGATTTCTGATCGTTCTTCTGATATGTGGCCCACAGCTTATCGAACCGTCAAATGGAGAGAGACAGTAAAGTGATTTCTCTAGGCTCTCAGCACCTTCCCCACCATATAGTGCATGTCTGAAACTGCTCAAAGGAGTGTTATAATCTTCCTTTCCTTTCTAGGTTGGCATGTTCAAAACATTTCCTAAAGGCTTAGGACTAATATTTTAATGTATTTCATGGCAGTTTCTTGAGTAAATGCCCTATATTGGTTGTATGTGAATATTTAGGGTGATTGAAAGACAATTGTGCAAAATAATAACATCTTGTTTATTGCTAAGTGAATAAAGTAATGAGTGTATTCAAATAAATCTGAAATATGTAAATGGTTTGCTGAGACATGTCTTGTGACCTAAGTTACAGAATTGTTTAAAAATATATTTAGTATTCATGACATGCTTTTAAAAAGATATCAAGCCGTATTGGTTCTACTAATCAACTGTGCAGTCGTGCGATGTATGGAATGGACCTCTGTGTAGAGGTGTCTTGTTGCCATGGAGCTTTTTAGGATTATTTGGATCGCTGCTGGTGGTTCGTTTAGACCTGATGGGTCTAGACATATGGGGCCACTTCTCTGCATCATTACAACCCTCAGATGTGCTAAAGATTTTAGATGGATATAAACAGCCACTCACAGTGCTGTGAGGATATGAAACCATCCCATGGGGGACGAATCACAACTCCCCTTCTATCTATCTGTCACTCACTGTCTCTCTCTGACACCATTCCCCCACCCTTGCTAATTGACTCGATACATTATGGTTATTATAGAGCATGCCCATGGCTGGTTGCACTTTTTACTCATAATAACCTCATAGAAATGGCCCAGCCTTTTGATGGACAGTATTTGAGAGAATAAAAGCACAGAAGAGACCCTGGGCCATTTTAAAGACTAATTGTACTGCTGTATAATACTTCAACAATATTGTAACATTCTTAAACACGTCCAGTAGGACTTTTGGAATTGTGACCCAGTTTTTAAAGGAGTAGTTTAAACTTCTATAATTTACTTACCCTCATGTCGCTCCAAACACGCTGTTTTCAAAACAATAGATTTTTTTTCTAAATAATAGGGGCTTTCGCACCAGAGGAACCTTTTCATAGTTCCTAGAACTATTGCCGAAAGTACCAGGATGTCGGCGCGTCCACACCGCAGGAACTAGGAACGATTTTAGTTCTAGGAACTCTTTTGTAGGAACTAATTTAGCTCCTACTTCAGAGTAGGGTAGGGTCTAAACCAGCACTATAGGAACTATCCGTGACGTTAGTGTACGCGGATTGGCCGAACGCACGCGAGACACCAGCACCCGCCATTTTTTAAAAAGCCATGTAAACACACAGATTATAGGCTATATATTTACTCCAGAAACTAACTCTAGGAACATGGAAAACAGTGATAGATGGACCTCTTAACCTTTACGCGGAGGAGAAAAAATCCAACGCAACTTTGAGGAGACCAAGCTAAACATGATCATGTATTTCTGCTCAGCTAGCAACACTGGTCATCAACTACATGGCATACGCTAATAACTTTTCATATACTGTCTACTTTCTATGTATAACAGTTCTATCTAATAACGTATTAGACAGGACTGTTAGACAGATCGTAAACTAATGAACACTGAGAATGCGAGCACTGTTGGTTTGCTCAGGCTCTGCCGTTCTCAGCGCCTTCAAAATAAAAGTCACAACAACGAGCGCGGCTTCACTTCAGAGTTCACTGGCGGTGCGAATGCAACAGGAAAACGTTCCTATGGGAACCATTAGTTCTCGGGGAACCACCCTGTTCAATCCACCCCGTTCCACCAACAATCAAGTTCCTAGCGAAAGCCCCTAATGATATAAATTCCACCCTGATCATCGTACTAAGGTGTTATATCACTTCCCAAGTTTTGATGCATAGTACAACCCCATTTCCAGAAAAGTTGGGACATTTCGTAAAATACAATAAAATCAAGAATCTTATATATATATATATATATATATATATATATATATATATATATATATATATATATATATATATATATATATATATATATATATATATATATGATACTAATTGTTGCAGTTTTGCAAGTGGAATTTTTACCCAATCCATTCCTGCCTGATACAGGACATCTGCTCAACAGTCCGTGGTCGTCGTTGTCTGATTCTCCTTTTCATGATGGGCCATACATTTTCAATAAGAGTCATTTCTGGACTGCAGGCAGTCAGGCACATCCCTTCTACAGTGCAGTGTCTAGAAACCACTCTGTTGTAGCACATGCAGGATGAGGCCTGACATTGTCTTGCTTCCCTGGAAAGATGTCATATTGATGGCAGTGTATGTCTCTGACGTCTCCACGTCAATGCTACCTTCACACACACTCGACAGCATCTCTGTATTGAACAGATGTTTAGCTTTCTCCTTGCGTAACAGAGATTCAAGTTGCATTTCTTGATGCAGCGGCAGACTGTGTTAAGGGAAAACGGTTTTCCAAAGTACTCCTGAGCACATGTGGCTCAACCAGTAGCATGATGGTTTCTCATGCAGTGCCATCTGAGGGCTCAAAGGTCACACAAATTCAACAGAGGTCTCCTGCCTTGCCCTACACAGACTGAGATTTCTCTGGATTCCCTGAATCTTTTCACAATATCATGTATGGTAGATGGTAAAATGAATTAATTATTTGCAATCTTGCATTAAGAAATGTGATTTGACAATTCTCTCATGAAATTTGGCACAAAGTGGTGAGCCATGACCCATCTTTGCTTGCAAAGACAGAGAAGATCCTTTTACACCCAATCACGATACCCTCACCTATTACCAATTCACCTGCTCATTGTGGACTGTTTCAAAAGAGTTTAACTTTGATATTATATATTCTTTTCACTTTTATTTTGCCTCTGTCCCAACTTTATTGTGGTGTGTTGCAGCCATCAAAATCCAAATTTGTTTATATTTACAAAAATACTATTATGTTGGTCATTGAAAACATTGGAAATCTTTGTACTGTTGTCAGTTAAAAAAAAAGGTTCAAGAGAATTAACAAATCACATATTGTGTTTTTTATTGCATTTTACAAAATGTCCCAACTTTTCTGGAAATAGGGTTTGTACATATGGATTACTTTTATGTGGGTTTGTTATTTCTTTTTTGTCTTATTTTAAGCATGACAGGCCCTGGTCTCTGCTTTTATTGTATGAAAAAACCAGCATTAAAATCCAGCAAAACATTTACTTTAAATTTTCATGAAAGAAAGAAAGTCACATGGAATGACATGATGGCGAGTAAATCACAACAGAATTTTTATTTTTGGGTGAACTATCTCTGTAACTTTTTGATAAGACTGATGCCTTTTAAAGCATTTTTCCTTATGAAACACACATATAATTACTATGTAAATCTGTACATGACTGCAACATTTGATCATCATTGAGGTTTTTTTTTTTTGTGGTTATCTATCAAATATTCATGCCAGTCTTTCAGTCTTAAACGAAATCCTTTTTTCCCTCTCACTTACATGAGATCCCTTTGATGGAGCAGCATAGAAGCTAATGTGCTTTGTTCATCCGGCTCCTTCTAGCCATGACAACCTCAGAGACAAGCCAAATCAAACCAGACCACCTCAATCCAAACTGCAGACAAACCATGAAAATGAGAATGATTAGAGAGAGAGAGAGAGAGAGAGAGAGAGAGAGAGAGAGAGAGAGAGAGGCATTACGATGATAGACTTGAAAGCTACTCTGCTTTTATTTCTAGTACTTTAAACTAGTAATATATTAGAGGAAAGATGGCTGAAAATATGAAGAAGAGCAGAACTGTCAGTGAAATCGGTAGATTTGCGGCCCCCTGATCAGAGCGGTGGAGTCCACAGTCTCCTGCCATTTCTTGCACTCACCATTTCTATCAGTGGGGTGCTCGTCATTAATTCATTACGTAGAGCACACTAAATTAGTCCTCGTTAGCCGCCGACTGTTTGCTTTATTTTATTTGACATCATTAGCCCCTCAATAAGAGAGCATTTATAGCCCCCTCACCTAGCAACCTGCATCTGTGAGCAAGCAGGCAGGGACTGCTACCCCAGCCCCCCTCACTTACCCTTGGCCCACACGGCTTCCCAGACCCCCCTACCACCCTCTGGTCCCCACACCTCCCGTGTCTCGTTGGGAGAGTCAAACAGATGTCTGTGGCCCAGGTGCCTCCCCTGATGACGTGTGTCATGCGTTGGTGACAGGGCAACGACAGGCATACACTCTCTCCTTCCTGCGCTCTCCCTCTCTCTGTAGACACTTATAAGTTCAGACACTTTTTCCCCCCAATGAGCCATCTATTACAGATCAGTTTGTGAAGCTTAACTTTAAAATGGATGCTGAAGGACTTTGCAAGCACCATTGAAGTAGACATAAAGTTGTGTTGGGGTTCTGACGCTCGGACACAAGAACAACGCATGGGAGATCGAGGCTCACGGATGCCTGTTTCTGCTGGATGCCATGAACGCAGGGAACAGACCCAAGGGAGAGGCATTGCTGTCAAATGAGTCATGTGGTCAACAAGGGCTTCGTCTCTGAGAGACTTTGTCACCTGTGCATTTTGAACCAAAGCTACATTTTTGTTCATAAAAACTTTTATTAGGGGCCTTTTGGCTTTTTTTGTGGCCTCACCGCCTGCTTGAGGCTCTGAACATTAAATCTTCACAGGGTAACAAGAGAGACCTCCTTGAGGAAAAAGAAAGAACTAGGAGAGGAATCATCAAACTGGTAAGAGATATACACTTGTCTTTTAAAACGAATATCGTTTTTCGTCACGTGTATGATTTTGTGCTGCTGTTAACCTCTATCACCAAATAGAGAAGAGTGGATAGTTTTGGTCTTCTGCTTAGTGTTTTTACAGTTTGGTCTGGAAAGATGGATACTTCTATTGAACTTCAAGCTGATTAATAATGAGGCCAACCGGTCACTGTGGTATGCATTTTACTAGTGCTATGGTAAATAAATGATAGCTGTTACTCATTCACCATCTGTTGGAAACTGCAGTGAGCATTGAGCAAGAAGGCTTTATACCATATGCTCTCAAAGGAGAAATCACTCATGCTTCTCTTTTTTTATAACTCACTTTCATAGATTTTTCTTAAAGCAGACAATTGCATGTGTGTGTATATACATGTAAATGTCAATGCTTATGAATGTTTTACATTTTCACAACTGGATATATTGTCAAACAATTGGCCTGTCTCTGTGCCTCACTTTCCTTATTAGATGGATTATTTACTTTCATGCCATAATGTTTTATATAAGTTATATTTAATATTTAGGAAGTTATCAGAGAAAACCACTCTGTTTTTTTAAGGCAGGCTGTGACATTTGAGAGCATTGGGCTTCTTGCATCTACAGTAAGCTGCTGATTCTGATCTGGAGTAGAATCATTATTTAGACAAATATTAATAAATTAAGCTGTATTGAGAATGAATATAGAAAGCTAAAGCTCGATGTTTAATTGCCATTGATTCTGAACCAATTAGAATGAATGCCTAAATCTGAAATGTCTGTTTTTTATACAAATATAATATTTTGTTGCTAATATCGGGATTATGCAAACATCCCTACACACACACACACCTACCTACTGACTTTGTTGTTGTAGAGCTTGAATTATTGATGGCTCCAGACTGCTAAAAAATGCATCCACAACCTTTTTATCATTCAACAATCAAGAACCAATTAGTAGAGCAATCTGAAGTCTTCTTTAATCTTGACCGAGAGAGTGAACCATGTGTAATGAAGCTTGAAAAATAGACAGTATGCTATGATAATCAGTTTTAGCAGGGAACAAGACTCTGCATACATTACCGAAATTCTGCCAAGCATTTTGTTTCAAAATGATTCCTTTCTGTTGTTTGTTTTGGGGGCTGACAGACAGATAACAAATTAGCACACTCAAAAGAATGCACAAGCTAGATATGAGAGACAGGAGAACATAAGAATCGATGACACTATCACAGGTGTAGTCTCGTAGCAGGACTTTTGACTTATTCTGACCGAAAATTGTTCTCCGCTCCAAGAAAAAAAATAATTGTATCACAATAATAGAGTGCAACAGTTCTGAATGTAAAAATCCTATTTATTTTAGGGATATTGATTTTCAACCATAAGTTGTAAACCTTTAAATAGAACTACTGTTAGCTCAAAGGTTGTTAATCAATGGTATATGCTTATTCAATTATTTTAACTACTTTTTTCAGCTCAACGATTGACCGAACTTTAAAATATTGTTGTGACTGCTTGAATTACTCAAGTAGTCTGTAGGAGTTAAAAAAATTAACAGTGCAATATCTGGTAAAGACCCACACTATGTATTTATCCTCACACATTTTATCCAGCAAAGCCATAGAAGAATCCCTTTGTGTTCTTCCTCAAAGAAACTTTAAGTGAACAGTTCTTAAAAGAACCATTAGGCCTATTTTCTTAGTGTGATAACCTGACATTTTCCCACTAAAACTACTTTGGAAAAGTTTCATGGATGTTAAAGGTTCTTCATGGAAGCACAGATGCCAATAAAGAATCTTTATTTTTAAGAATAAGGACACAAATACTTTGTTTATATCAGAATATTAAATTATATTACAATTTTTAACTTGATTACACCATTCAGGTCTTTCCCTGATAAAATAGAAAACATTATTACAATTTTAAAATAACTGTTTCACAATATTACGGTTTTTAACTCCATTTAAGTGTTATGTAGTGTTATACCTTTGTCTTTTTGAAAAAAAATACTTCAAAATGTTTAATGTTGTGATTCTCAGAGCTGGTTGGTTTGGCTCATGTCTTAGAACTTTTTAATGAAGATTTCTCTTAAATTCTAATGAAAAAAATGAACCTGAAAAATATTTCTGGAACCAACACTTTACTTGCTACCCAAGGTCTCAAAACTAATTTCTGAGTATCTTTAAAATCTTTGATTTAATTAAGCAAATTAAGTAATTAGTTGTGCTTATTGTATGCCAATTACCATACCTTGTAAACATTACTTGTTTTTTTCTGATGGAAATGAAGAACCTGTCTGTTTTCTGTACTATGCGCTTAAGAAGCAAACTGTGGGTGGTCCGTGGGAGTGCTGTTTGAGGCTGAAACTGTCTTCGGTTTCACCCACTAATTGTAACATGGAACTATCATAAAATCGATCACACGAATATTCCCGTTGTGATGCACATAGTTTATTTACGATGGAAACAACATTATTCTCTTTTTTCCCATAATTTACTTGGAGCAGATTTCTCAGTTTCTTTAAAATGACAGCCTATTGGTGCCTCAAATAAATTGCTTCTGTGATTTAATCAGATGAGTAGTTAATGTGTTCCAGTTAACCCTCAATACTCCAGAGATTTCTGTCATTATAATTTAGTTATTAAACTTTTCATTAGAGCAAATTAAATGAAATTTAAATATCTTGCCACTTTAAATATATCTTCCTCCATTTATGTGTCTCTCCAATGTCATTGCAGACTTACACATACACACATGCTGACAGATGCAGATGGTAACAGGTTTTTATTGCTCTATAACTGCAAAATAGTCATTATTTTCTCTCGCCTTTAATGATACAGACCAAGCTTCACACGCTCACCCCTGCCTTGTAAGATGTTATTTTAGCTGCTCAGCCACCAGGATTAAGCCTGTCATTCTTAGGCTATAGACATATTTTTTTGTTGTAAGATTTATGGATTTGCCTGAAACTGATATAGTGATTATACTCCAGGTAGACATCCTTTGGAGTCATGAATTACTCAAAATGCAAAGAAGGAAGTTCATGGTTACTGATCTGAAAATTAAATTTTCCTAAACTACATTAGAATTTTAAATAACATTTATAAATCATTATTCATTAAATAGAAAGTGAATGCTTTGTCTTTTCCTCATTGAACAGGACTCCATGACAAGAAAAGTCCAAGCCAGGAGAGTTTTGCAACCTCTCTGCACAGACATGAAGGTAAGACTACAGTTACAGTTTCAAGACTGCAGAATGATATCTGCCGATACCGATAGTTTGATATTCTGAATGAAAAAAATCTCTCCCAACTAATGCTGTAAAGCAAACTATACAGCGGACCCTCTCAGTTGGTACAATACTATAATATTCAAGGTCAAAATAAAAAACAACTCAGTTGCACATAAGGTAGTTTTATAAACGCTTGTCTTCATATCAAATTTATTCAAACATACACATAATTAACAGTTATAAGCTCCTCTAGTTTTTCTATAACTAACAAATTGTGTACATTGGATAACTTTCCTGTGGTAAATGCAACTTTAAGTGACATATTGCTCACAAGCTTTTTTACTGACGTCTTTCCGATTACATGAGACATGATACATTTCAGTAAGTTGTAATGTATCTTTTCGATGTTTATGCATGTTTTTTTTTGTTGCTATAACTTGTATTGTGGAAGACTCGCTGACTTGAACTGAGGTGCTACAGCGATCTGTCATACCAAATATAACAGCATCAAACCGCCTTTTATTGTTTGAATTTTGTGATAAATTGACATAATTTGAAAGCTCAAATTTGAAAGCTGTTTCTTATCAGAAGTAACAAAGCTCTTTGAGATTATTGGATGGGAGGCCTGCTACAAATAATGTTTGGTTTAGGGATAAACCGTGGACCTGGCAACCCTGGCTTGAACTACAGGTGATTCATAGGGTCAATCATAGCCTGCTTTAATGTTGCTATTTTTTTTAAGTCACTGTTAATGCGTTATTGACACATTAAAGGGACAATGTGTAGGAATTTCTCCCATCTAGCGGTGAAAATGTATTTTGCATTCAAATGAATTGTGCTCTCCAGCGCCTCGCTTTTTCAAATGCGCGTTGCATCTACGGTAGCCATTATGTACCAGAAAGCTATGACAGGATGTCTTCTAATAGCACTTCGTCGAGTGTTTCTTTCGGGTGCTCAAACAAACAGCAACTTGACACAACGAACAAACGAATGTTACAGTATGAATTACTGACTGTGAAAAACATGAACTATTGTAATAAGTAGTTATGCCTTCTTTATTCGTTATATTTTCTGAAGTACGTGCATTGTTAGATATCATCATCAACTTTTAACTATAAATGTTCATTTGTCTATAAAATAAAGTACACAACCAAACAATGAAAAAAAGCTTGTAATTAAGACTGTAACATTGACTTACCTGTCGAGAAGAAAGCAGGCAACATCAGCATCTCTTTTGAAATCTTTCTCCTGCATTAGCTCTATCCACCTGGAAAAAGCTATCCCGACATTAACTCGTGTTTTTTGTAATCTCCGGTCACGTTTCCTTTTACGATCTATTTTGGACTTTTCTGGCAACGAGGATTTGCAATGGAGTCTTTTAAACTTGCCGGGGCAGTGACAAGCGCCTCTCACTGCTCTGCTCCTCCGGTTCTGCTGCTTTCAGTTACGTCACGCTGGCTCTGAACGAAAACGAGTTGTGGAAACGCGTTGGCCTAGTACTTTTTGTCCCTCTCTGCTATTATAGTTTTTCCAGATGGCGGAACTACATGGAAGCCTCCGTGGACCTACCCGTCCCATGTATATAAAGATAATAAATTCTTCGCTTACGAGGATAAGTCAGATAATTGGCAGAGGTATTTGTACACTATTGAGGACATATTTATGAATAAAAATATTGATTTTAAATAATAAAATACATTAAAAAGTACACATTGTCCCTTTAAAGGTAGGGTAGGCAATGTTTTTCATGAACACTTTTGTTATACTGGTTGAAACTCTCTTCACATCCTGATAGCAATCAATAATAGAAGTGGTCAAAATACTAAATTTACATCTCTTCTGTGGAAATCTCAGGACCAAAAAATGTTCATCCAATCATTGCATTCAGTCCATCATAGGATGTCCTACCTGCCAGTCAACTCATGTATTTCCATACCTCCATGCACCTGATCACACAGACATCACACGTCATCAGCGTGTTCCATGAGGCTATGCAGAGTTGTAGACAGACAGTCACTGAGTGCCACAAACAAACAGCAGCCACCTTTTACGGTTTCTCCTGAACCAAAACAACAAGCTTATGCTGCTTTCACGCCATGTCGTAATTACTGTAATTAAGTGATGGGAACTTGTGATGTTCTCGTTTCTACGGCAACACTATCAATGCCGATATTAATCTGCAGCAGTCAAGTTTTATTATTGTATTGTTATGCTTTGAGATAGGTAATTTAATGCCATCTCTCATGATGCTTTACAGACTGTGCTCTGGCTGTGTGTGTTCATGTGTTTTGGAGGAGGCGTGGCTTTGGAGAGCACTTTGAAGGGAGGGTGGGATCTTACGCTTTCAAAGCTAGCTTGCTATTGCTAGCCTCACTGAAATTGGCTACCCTACCTTTAACAGCCCTAAATTTAACACAAGAGACATTTTCTTCACAGTCAATATGAGTTGCAGTCTGACACGTTTTCCCGCCCCTTTTGATAATCGGCCCGATCATCGGCTGTTTTTAAACAATCATAATAAAAAAATGCTTTTATCGGCCGATACCGATTTTTTATATATATATATATATATATAAAAAATCGGTATCATACTATACTATATTAGGGCTGTCGATTTAACTTGTTAATTTAATGAATTAGTTATGGAAAAATAAAGCAATTAAAAACATTTAACGCAATTCAAGCACCCACCCCAGAGTTACATAATTCATCTTACATTTTATACAGTTGATTGATGATGGACAGCAGGGCAACAACTAGAATGGTCCTAACATTCAAGATATTGAAAGCATCATGAGGATGAGGTAGAGCTTTAGTGTGAGTGAATGTATATGTGCTGTATTATCTTTGTCTTTGTCTTTGTCTCGAGGACCCCCTCGAAAACGAGATGTTTCATCTCAAGGGGTTATCCTCAACAATAAATTCAATTCAATCATCATCATCATAACAACCTTTTAGTGGTCACAACGTGTTACACGTGCTACCCTATAGTTTTTGTTACATATTTATATCATATGAAATAGTTAAGCTATATCACACAAGCAACGACTGTGTCACTCACAACTGATGGTAGAGAATCATGACGATGAAGATCAAAGACTAACTTGTTTAATGAACACGAAGAGAATACATACAGTAGATGAAGGCATAGAGCAACATTATATTAACTACTCACACTTAGATGAGAACCAACAGTGAACTGATTGTGAATGAGACAGGGAGTATAACTACACAGGGAAACCTTAATGACAGAATGCTTAACGTAATCAGGATCCAATGAGACTAACTAGGAGACTCAACTGAACTGAAGCACAAGAAAGAAACACAGGAATTAAAACTAACATAAACAACATAATCCTGACAGTCTGCAATATCACACGAGTGCAAATGTGATAGGCCTATTGATTTAGAACAGTAATAAGTTAATATTGTGTAGTATTATAGACACAATATTGTCTGATTACTGTTTTTTTGTTTTTTTGTTTTACCGTCATTTTTCCGGTATTCTGTCTTGTGTGAATGTTGGAAATACTTGATACTGAAAACTCTGAAAAACAGTGGCAACTGTGACTGATTTAATCTGTCACAAAATTGCTGATCTGAGAAATTGGTAGAGGACATAATGGATAAAATGACCACAGTGAATAATGGGAAATTGGCCCCTGTGAGTCAGATGTCGACAGGTTGGAGAATAATTTTGTCTAACTAAACAGTCAATGTAATATCGAATAGCACATTTTATGAGCTCTGCTGAATTTTGTTCTTAAGATGAAAAGTAGACCTGTGAAGGAAAAATCCTTGGTCCTTGAGAATTATATACAGATTTTACATTGAAAGACTATTTTTGTGCTATAAAAGTTATTACTTATCTTTTGTTTTTGAATTAGTCATACACGGTCAAAGCTCTAAATTACATTCACTTTCTATTTTTTTTTTTTAATTGTTCCTAGAAGCATTTTTCTTTCTGATTTAAAAAAAGAAACCAGCGATGTTTTTTTTATTGTTGCTGCTAACCAACAGCAAACTGTTCTTTTGGTCAGAAAATATGTTGGTCTTATTTGTTTTCTCAGATCTAAGAAGTAGCTTTTTTATTAAAATACCACGCTTCCAAGGGTGATGACTCAGTGTGCTGTGGGCTTTGCATAAGGTTACATGCCGAGATTTTTCTTTCAGGTCCTTAGAGTCTTCTCGCTTAAACTTTTAATTAAACTCATTGCAAAGCCTTTAGAAAACGTGTTACTTTCTTAAGTTATTGCTAATCAGATTAAGGCCATTGGAATATCCATGAGCCATCACAAGAAACTTCAGCTCTAAATTTAATCTTAAGTGTCTCATTTAACAAAAAACATCCAAACTAACTTTCTTGTTTGAATCCCAGTAATCAAAATGTTTTATATCTTTAATTTGTAGTTTGAAAAGTCATAATCACATCTCTGAGAAAATGTTCTATAATTGATGCTTCAGTTATATGGTGCATATTCCTTTGTAGTTTTTAAGCATTGATGTAAACTGGAATGCTAATGAACCACCAGCTATGCTGGACTGGTGTTTTCTTGTGGTAACCTTGGAAACTATGAGTAGGTGGGTCTTATGCTGGATTTATCACAATGTACAATATGCCAGAGGTGTAAATGGGATGAATGGTTTGTCAGTCTTTTGCACAAATCAGATATTACTATATGCCTATGTAGTAATAGTACAGTCTTACTCTGATTTTGTGTGGTTGCATTGGTAGGCCTAGATTTAATTCAAAATATTTAAATTTCCACATCCATTGATTTGTATTTTTACCAGCTCAGCAGGAGGAAGTTCAGCTTTCATTTTCTATCTATGTAAAGTAGGTATGTTTCCCTCGGTCGTAGAACACATGACAGATGTTTTCATGGCGGGGGAATCCTACTCTTTACTACCAAAATCACAGTCCAATAAGTGGTACAGTACATAATCTCTGGGGGTCACCTCTCTGTGGTACCAAAATGGGCCTTAAGATGTACCGATCTTGGTGAATCACCTCTCATGTTAGCTGTATAAGTTCTTAGGTCTTGAAATCACAAAGTAGTGTTTTGTACCGGTGAGCGTGTGGGGCTCTGCTGATGTGAAGCTCGCATTCTTGTGTCGATTAAAACCAGTGTGGGACCACAGGGGAGAAAGAGAGGGGGAACCTGTAGAAACCTTCTGTTCTGAATAACTCTTTAATCTCCACAAACGCTGTACGGCGAAAGCAAGCGACACGTGAGCTGTGAACTTTGGCAGTGAAGCAGATGAGAGAGGGAGATATAACAAGTGGAGAGGGAGGGAGGAAGTGAGGGAGAGTGTGTGAATGAGGGTGGGGAGAGAGTATGAGGATGAGAGCTCAGTTCCAGAATGACTCGCTTTGCCTTTGCCCGCTCAGTTTGAAGACATCAGAAGACTGAAACCAGGAGAGAAACCTTGCAGGCTACATTTTTTTTCTGTCTCTCTCCTTCTGTGTTATTCTATCTACGGGTGAAGCCTCCCACATTAACTGAAGCTGCAGGACCACGTGCAACAGGGTGTAGAAGCCAAACTCCCTCCACTTCTTTTTCTTCTTTGTTCAAGAAAAGGACAGGAAATAGATGTCCTGACACTTGGGGAGAGTTTTAGAGGAAGACGAATCATCACATCGTAGGGTTCCTTGTTTCCGTGGCTTTTGTTCCAGAGTCGTCAAGAAAACCTTCAGAGTTATGACTAAAAGAAAGTGGGAGGGGAGGAGAGAAGGCTTCAAGGTCAGCACCACAAGGGAGGAGCCGCAGGGGCCCGGACGCCCCTCCACCAGAGGGCGCTTCTCCGAGTCTTGGAAGAGACTGAGCTCCAGACAGGGGTCTACCAAGAGATCAGGACTGGCCTCACAGCAAGCAGTGGTAAGAAGCAGAACAGCATCTGTGTGTGCTCTGTCTTCCCTGATTTGTTGAACTTGGAGCGAGAAGGGTGGGTGCAGGGGAGAGACCGTTGGTGGAAGAGAGGAAGAGTAGAGATTGAGGGCATGGGATCACACAGAGATGGACAGAGGGGTGCAGGAAAGAGTCTGGCTTAAGCAGGTGGGAATCTAAAGGTCTCCCTCTGACTCGGAGGATGCCAGTGGAAAGTTTCAGGGAGCACGTGTAACACATTGTGACCACTAAAAGGTTTTTATGATGATGATGCTTTCAAGTGCACAGAACATATGCATGGAGTGAGACTAGATAGGCAGAGAGAGGGAGAGGGAGAGAGAAAGGGAAAGGTGAAGATGTTAGATATACCATAATCAGGTGTTCTTCCAGGACCATGTGCCATTTGGGATGTGTTATTATTGTTATCTGATAAGGGAATTCTTTGTTACACCAGGCCATAGAATACTCCATGTGCTAAGTGAGGGGAAATTGCATTTCACATCTCTGCAGTCAAATATTTCAGGCATGTGATCGTTCCAGCAAGAAAACTCCAACCCCCTGATGTTTGATCTCATTTTGGCTGATTTGGAGTCAATAACGAGGGGAAACTCAGTGGGTCAGTTGTTGCTAAGCACAAGAGTGTGCCCTAAAGCGCGCTCTAAACCATCTGTCACACACCAAAGATTCGTTTGCCACTTTTGTGCAAACTCTAGTTGCACAGCTAGAAGAAAAGATACGTTCCGAAATATAAGTCACTGTATTTGTGTGTGTGTGTACCTATCATTTGGAGATAAATTTATACCCAGAAGTGAGCTAAATTTGACAAAGCCTTGGGGACAGCCTTATTTGTAAAAATATTTTTTTTATGTATATATAAAAATGCAGAAAGTTTTCTGTTAGGGGTAGGTTATTATATTTATAACTAGCTGTACATAAAACAGTTGAAGTCTATAAAATATCCCCATTTAGATAGCCAAGGAAACATGTGTGAGTGCGTGTTTGTGTTTAGTTTTTTTGGACTCATAGTCCATAACTAATTATCAACATAATTTATGTCGGCCGATCAAACAAACAAACAAACAACATTTTATGACATATATTTCTATCAAAAGTGTCTTTAAATAAAGTCGATAAAGTAAAATTTTTAGCTAATATAAAAGTACATTGCTAAAATCAATCTAGCAAATATAAAAAAGTACTCTATTAATCTGTCTTTTGTCTGTCAGTCTGAACTATCAGTCTGAACTACTGGCACGACTGGCCAGAAAAAAATATAAAATAAAAAAAATCCTGCAAGCTCTGCACTATACACCAAACGCTTAGACAAACAAATGAAAACTGCAGTCATAGAGATGGAAGTCATTAACTAGCTACTTGTTCTTGAGTGCAGCTGCAATTAGGTTGTTGAATTGTTGCAGAGTAGCATTTTTAAGTAGCTGATACACAGTGTTGTATGCAAACTGCAATTATTCAGATTTTTTTTCCAACCATTATATTATTATGCTAACAATGTCTCGACGGCCACTGTCAGACAACTTTCCATTCAGTTCTGATCTGAATGTTTTAAAATGCAATTTATACATGGATGTAAAAATAATGGAAATACAACACCTGGGAAATTTACTTAACATAATGAAAAATCTCCGAAGCCTTGATACACGTCTGAAAAAAGGACTACCGGTAGTTTAAGGACTGAAAAAATTGGTATTAGAGTAAATCAAAGTCCTCAAAGTGAAAACAGGCACATTCATTGAGCTAGCATCCACAGTGTATTTAAATGGCAAGATATGTATTACAAATCCATACAGTAAGTGTTTACTTTAGGTGGGTGGGTGTGAAATTATTTGTGGTCATGTTGCTATCGAAACGACTCCACTTTGTGTATATGGATTGCCTTTTGAATCATACCTTTATCAACTTGGAGACACATCTAGTCTTCTATAACTGTCTATATCCACTGGATCTAGACTTTAAGATGTAAGATATTTAGATGAGTTTAATATAGATGTACCTTATGTAGAACCAGGAGAAAAATAAACCGAAATAGAGAACAAATGTGTCACCAAATGGTGCTAGGCAGACATTAATGTGAGAAATACAAAGAAGTTCTGGGATTACTTGTGTTGAGTTAAGAATTGTGAAAAGTGAAATGTCTGTGTTAATGTTCTATGACTTTCATAGAATATGAATCAGGTCTAACAGGGACTCCAACAGTCACCTTGAGGAGTTTTACGGTTTTACATCCCAACTTGGAGGAAGTTTGCTTTCATGCTCGGCAGGCCGGACATTAGGCACTAAGTGGCAGTGCAAACAGTGAGGAGCGTGTGCATGCCAACACAAATGCTCAAACTGGCTAATTGTTCTATAGCGTGGTTTTGAAACAAAGGAGGCTGATGAGAATGTGTGGATACAAACCTTGGCAACTGTAGCTTGGTAACAGAGTCATTTATATATCTTTGTTTCTTTATATGGGCTTATCTCAGTGGGAAGTGTTAAGGGGGATAGTGCTATAGTGGGTTAAAGTATAGAAATTCCCAATCAATATTTTGTACTTTCATGTGTTACATGCTGTTTGAGTCCTAAAGAAATCCCTGTAGACTTAAGGTTTAATAATGTTAAGCGTAAATTGGACGTGTGGATGATTCAGAATGCACTTAGTCACATTACATCCCTGTTCATTCACAGTCTGAAGTTATTCTAGTCTGAAGTCACCAGATATGCGTCCCATTGTGTTTGACTACAAAGACTGGTTTACAAATTTCTTGTTCCTAAACATTCAGAAAATCCATCTTGTGCTCGGTTGGTGTTATGGCAGTCTTAAACCGCATTACTCTGGGAAACTGAAATAGGAGCGGATCAGAGTTTTGGAATGAGCCGGTACAACCTCGGGGGGCTGATTTTGTGCTACCACCACAGGGCTTTAAGCCTGGCGGATGTGGCTTACTTTGGTTGTTATAGCAACTGTCGCACATATCGCCCTGCACGTTTACAGTCGATTTCTCACTACGGTTACAGATATGTCACTAAAGTTCAGATGGTTTTTGAATGAGTCAAAATCGAATACTCCTAAATTATAGTGATTTCATCGCTTCCTGTCACCTCAAAAAAACTCTCTTTTATAGGGCAAAGTCACAACCCTAATTAGCTTTAAAGGAATGTTCCAGGCTTAATACAAGTTAAGCTCAATCGACAGCATTCGTGTTGATTACAGCATAATGTTAATTACCACACACATTATTTAGACACATCACTTACAATGGAAGTAATGTGGCCAATTTTTGCAGGAATTTGAAGCTTATATTTTTATAAAAGCACTTAATTCTAGTTATATCTTAACACTCATACTGTTTGTCTTGTGGCTATACTTGTGAAGGTATTTTACCATTTACTCATTGACCAAATTCACTTCCATTGTAAGTGTCTCACTTTAACCCAAATTTTCCTCTTTTTTTACAGAAAAGGAGGGACAAGTGAATTTTTTTTTTGTACCACGAATTACGAATGTTTTGAACTTAACTTGTATTTAATTCAGTGAATAAATTATACCTGATAGACATCTGCATAAAATGTGTAGACTTTAGTCCTGTAAAAGCATATTTCTGTCTTATTCGACACACTATTTCATTCCCACCACCCCGCTTTTCCATGACCCTCCAGCCACTGCAGAATAACCCAGGTGCCTGGGTTTCAAATCACCGTCCCTCAGCATTAGATGAAATAACAGGTGTGAATTGGAAAGGTCCTCCCTCTGGTAAAGCCAACTGGCCTCTTGAGAGGGAGAATCTCTGACAGCTGAAAAAGCCTAACAGAACCCGGCACTAATCTCAGTGAATTAATGAGCTCACACTCTTGTCTGTGTGTATTTCTGATAAAAGCTTTTTTCTCAAAAACCAGTCACCGCAGGGACTTAGGGAGCCTGTTGCTAGAATGGCATCAGACACGACATGATTAAAAAACAAAACAAAAAAAAAACATACATGGTTATAATCATAATTTTTACAATATACATTTGAGCACACATTTAAACTTGACCTTATTTAATCATAGAAAAAAGTTACTGTCTGCACCCTCTGTAATTAGCCACAAAACAGCAGTTGCTATAATTTTATTTGAGGTTATTTCATTCAGAATCTCCCCTTTAATCACTTAATCACAAAAGACTTTTTACCCAAAATTAAAAGTTTTACTCACCTATATATGATAATTTACTTGCGTGTGTGTGTAAAGTAATATACTCTGAGTAAGCTAAATAACTGTTCGCATTATACTGTTCTGTCAAGCGTTTATCCCATCACACACTGGGACAACAGATTGTCTCTCAACAGATGTTGGTGTATCTATCGGTAACGGCCAACAAACCAACTAATCCGTGTTCTTGTGGCAGATTAATTTATCTCGGCAATATTTACCCCCAGCTCGTGCAAATCTACCAGAGCTTGCCCAGACTATTCCATAACATCACCCTCAGTTAGACGAAAGAGAAATGCAAAGCATGTGACGCCTGCCTCAACCAGCACTCTACATTAGTATTCCCCATCTTGAAATAGCTGGAGTGCCCCAGGGTTGATGCATCTATTCATTATAGTGTGGATGGCCCCTTTAAAGTGGTCAAAGGGAATACGAGAACTGTAATAAACACCATTATGTTTACAGTGCTGTGCTGCTTTTATTGCTCTATTCCTATTAGCCGTTAATTGCCAGGTTGCCTTGGTAACACACTTGGCACAGGGAACTAATGTAAAATTTATGTCAAGCGAGTGTGGCATTTCCTCCGCTCGCTCTCTGTTAGCATAGTTGCACTCAGCTCAGGGATCAGGGGTGCCATGGTATGAAAATAGATCCATTGTGTAAGCTGTGCCAAAATACATTACATAGTTATTGTTATTAAAAGTTAATTGATAGCTCTATCCACAGTTTACTTGCAGTTAAGCATTACTTAAATCTGTAGAAAAAAAAGTTGAACTCTATGGCAAAATGATTGGTTATGGATTCACAGAAATGTATTACTTTACCCCCTTATTTTTGGATGTACCTAAAAGTTTTCTATGTTTTTACAGACCCTTCAGATGTTTATTTATTTTTTAAATCAGTAACATTATGTCCCATTTATTTTATAGTGGTTATTTGTAACAATAAACACATAGCCAGGCCCAGACTGCAGTGTTATTTTCCCTTTAATTTTATATAAAAAAATTATTGTCAGATATTGGATATTCAATGGGTCATTTCCTCTGTTTTTACATTTATATTACATTTGTCATCCCTTAAAGTTAACCTTAAAAAAGCCTTATCAAATTTCAAATTGAATATCCATTTTTCATACTTGCATTATAATGTGCTTATTAGCGGCTTATTGTTATTGGCCACAATTTTAATATCCATGCATTCCTTGTTTTGATAGTAAATACTATACTTTTGTGTATGTACCTACTTAACCATATTTTGAGGACACATTTGTTCCCAGAAGTGATCTAAATCTGACAATACCTCCTTTTGAGGATGTCCTCGTTTGTAAAAATGGCATAAAAATAAATTATATAAAGGTGTTTTTTAAATATTAAATATAAATGAAGAGTTTAATGTTAGGGTTTAGGTTATATTATTAATAACTAGCTGTATGTAAAAACAGTGAAAGTCTATGGAATATCCCTATTTAGATAGCAAAGTAAATGAAATGTAAGTTTAGAGTGATTGGCCATCTGCAGAGTTTTGTAACTAAGGCAAATAATTGTCAGAGATGATATATGTGCATATTTGCAGGAAGTCATTTGCAAAGCACTGCAATTTTCATAATGAAGGTAAAAGGAATGTCGCCACATTTAAATAATTGTACCAGCCTTTTTTTCTTTTTTCTTTTTTTCTTAATCAGCTCATCTGCTCCAACAGGCTCCAACAGGACAGAAAGTCTTGTATCATTCAGAGAGGTCAATTAGTTGTCTTCATATCCTCCTCAGCCCTTATTAGTCCGACACAATTTCAGACAGAGGGAGATTGAGGCAAGAATAGCCTCTAGAGTTGAAGAGCCAAATATCATCCACACAGGACCACATGAAAACTGTCTGTGCAGCCCCCTGTTAAGATGAGCAATGCTGTTTATAGTATAAAGCAAAGCAATAACCAAATCTATTCATTTTTAATTTATGTGAATGCTGTTTTATGGGGCTGTAACATTTACATAAAATATTTACCTCAAAGTTTTGGGCTTTTGTAGCTCTGAACAAACGCCATATTTATATTCTGGAGTTTTGAATCTCATTGAGGTGGCACTTAAGTGTTTGAAAGATTGAATGTGCATAGTCATTAATTTGCGCTGGCATTTATTAAACGAATCTGCTCTTCTTTTGTTAGCTTTATAAGATTAGTAGGAATTGCTCTTGTCCAGACCTGCCGGTTTCTAGTCATTTGTCCCTGTAGGGATCCACACGTCATTCTTACGATTTTTCTTTCCACTGCCAAATCAGATGACTCACAAAACTGTCCCTTTCTTTTTGCCAACGTTTGGTCCATTAACCTGTTTGTCTGTCTTGGTCCTTTCCTTTGTTGTGTCTTTGACACTGTTGAATTGCTTCTAGGGACTATCATATACATCATTTCTCTTTTTTCACTTTCTCTTTCTAAAAAAGCTGTTTTGATCTCAAAAAGCTTCACCGTTTAATGATGGCACCTTTAACTGGCAACTGAAAACCTGTGTGAGATGCTGTGAATTAAGGGGGGCGGATTGGACAGTCTGTGAATAATTGCCCTCACACTGAGACTCAAACCTGTTGAGTTACTGAGACTCTAAGAGAGCAGAGAGTTAGTCTTCACTAATTGCATTGCAACCTTACAGTTGATTTTGTTATAAAATGTAATGTTTTTTTGTTTAGTCCACGTCTGTGAGGTGAAAAGGTGAGACTTTAATTGGCTGCTAAAGGCTGAAAATCTCTTTCCTTAGCTTGACAGAATGCTACTCCGCATGTATGTGTGTCGTCTGAGACTTAGTATCCTGTCTGAGCTGAGAGAGAAATTAAATGGAGTTCAGTTACAGGGAAAGACTGTTGCTCTTTTTACATGAACAGAAGATGACAACAAAAAGTACTGACAGACATAAAGAGTCTATTGTTCTTCTAAGAGTAAAGTCCTACAAAGTTTTCTTATGTTTATTTCTAGTGGCGTATCGACCAGCAGCCTTTAATTATGTGAAAATGTCAAGCCTGCTAATTAAGTCGTTCTAACTAGCATAGGGTAAATTTGGACCTTGTTCAAAAACAAAACATTTTGTTTAAATTCACATGGGAAGATGTAATTGTGAAACAGCCTGGGGCATGAATATTAAGTACTGCATGGCAGGATCATATTTTATATAAAAATAAAGCGTTCATATAGGCCAGATGTTTTGTAGTTATGGAGCTTTAGGCAGAGTTTCAGTTTGAAGGTTTATGCAGTAAATTTGCACACTTGATAGTAAAATATTGTAGTTATTTTTTTTTTTTTAAATCCCTTCAAAACAAATCTGTATATAGTGCATGACGACAAGAGGGAAAGATAAAGTAAGATATGAAAATAAAGTAAATATAATAAGGGAAAGGAAACACAACAAAAGAAGACAAAATGAAATGAGGAAAGAAAATCAGGTAAATTAAAGGAAATAAAATGAATGGATTGATACAGATAAATGAAAATGAAAGGAATCAAAGGAAAAGAGTGAAAGGAAAGGAAATAAAATGAAATGATGGGAATGGAAAGAGAAGTCTGGAAACTAAATTCTAAACTTTTAAATGATGCAATAGAAGTTATAAGTGGAGTGACACTGCAATCTGTTGCTATAGTGATCAAAGATTAAAGTGTGTGTGTGTGTGCACATGTCTGATTTGTGTAACTCTGTACAGGTTAGCCTACACTTGTGAGGTCACAATTTTAGATTGTGAACGATTAAAATTTCCCCATGATCTCCCTTTGAAGTGAGATCCTAGCATCGTGCTATACAGTGCATTCTATCAGTTCAGTTCTGGCGCCCCCATCCCAAAATACTGTACAACGTGACACATTCACATCACATGTTTAACAACGCAACGTTAGGGTTATGCTTACGTCACATTGCAGTTCATGTGTTTTAAAGCCTTGCCATTTCTCTTCTGACACCTGACGCACACACACACTTAAAAACTGTCACACCAGCAGTACTGAACTAATTTCTCTTTCACGTCTTATTACACAAGGTAAACAAAAACACAGTCGTTTATATCTTAAGTAAATGTAAAAAGTTTGGATGCGTGTCAGTATATTATGATACGCATGTGTATCATCTGTGCATTGTTCTTAAAGTGATAGAAGCCTAATGCTGACTCTTTTGTCTTTTTTCTTCAACACTGTAAATCAAATTTTTACATCCAGGAGCAATGCAATAGTGGCCTCCCTTTTATTTTCTGATGCCGTTTCTTTCCCGTTTCCATCTTTCACTGTGTCTGTCTTTATATTTCACTATCTGTCCTCCCATGTCTGTCTCTCTACTGCTGTATCTGTTTAACTTAGGCAAGACAACCAACCCTGTGATGTCACAGGTTGTAGTACTGCGCCCTTGCTACAAAAGCTATAACAAAACATCTTTTACTATTGAATGGTTACCGTACATTTATTACGTTTGTTATATAATTTTTGATTATAGTCGAAATCCATTTTTTAAATAAAGGTGTGGTTGATTTATGATTTCACTTTTCTAACTTTTGTAAGTGTGTAATGTTGCTGTTTGAGCATAAATAACATCTGCAAAGTCACGAATCTCAAAGTTTAAAGTAAAGGGAGATATTTGCTTTTAAAGAAATAGCTTTTTAAGGACTACAACAAACGGCTGGTAGGGACTACAACGACATTCCTCCCGGGGTCAGTGACATCACTAACCCTAAAATTTACATAAACCCCGGGAACACGATTTATAGATTATCAAGACAGAATATGCTAATCAATGACTAGAAGATAACTACACATAAGCATTTCTGAATGGTTAGTTGATGAATTTATGTACCGTACATGTTGTCTACATGTTGTCACTTCTTCTTGAGTCTCTCCATCTTTCTGACTCTGGTTTGAACATAAAAGGCAAAAAAATCTGAAATTTTCAGTGCATGTCTGTGTGAGGTAAAAGGACACAAGCTCCGCCCTCTGTGCTGGGAGCAGCAGCTCATTTGCATTTAAAGGGACAGACAGAAAAACAGTGTGTTTTTGCTCACCCTCAAAAAGTGCTATTTACATGCTTTATGTACTTTAACATGCTATATAAAAATATCTGTGGGGTGTTTTGAGCTAAAACTTCACGTACACACTATGGGGACATCAGAGATTTATTTGGCATCTTGTGAAAAGGGCATTATACCACCCCTTTAAATAATGTTACCTTGACTAACTGCTTAATTTCCACTTTATAGTTAATCAAACAGCAAAATAAAAAGAGAAAATCACTCACTGTTCTTGTCAGAATAAGTCATTAAATCAGTGTATATTTAATTCATACAGTGAAGTCTATATATAAGTGTTTTATTTTTCCATTTGTTTATTCAATTTCTTACTTAAATGCTACTGTTAAATACGCCTACTGTAGCTGGAAAATTTAAAGCACTGTTTATTTCATTTGTACCTTATATTGCATTTGTCCTATTATTTGTAATTTGTTAGTTCTTTTTTTAAAGCAAAGATAAAATAATGATATCAAATAAAGTGAAATAAATGTTGGTTGTATAGCCCACCTCTACTTTGGCCTGAATGTTCTGTCATTCTTTTTTATTTTGTTACCTTGTGGCAATTTTTTTTTAAATTGAGAAATTAGTTTGACTTTATCGCTCAGACTTGCAAAATAGTCTTAAAACCGACATGAAAAAGAATCATAGATTGTGATCCTGCCTGAAAAAATCATATGGTATGATATTTTTTCCATATTGACCACCCTCATCCTCACTATTCAAAAAAGTCCTCTCTCATTTTGTGAAACCTATTAAACACAGTCAAGTAGGTTTTTCTGAGAGGTTCATGGGTAGAGTGAGGTCAGTTTAGGTGATAAAAAGAGGGAAATGTGATGAGGGAAATAAACCCAAAGCATTTGTTCCAGGTACAGCGTCATTAATATGTAATGATTTGTTTACCTCCTGACTTTGCAAAGAAACTCTGGTGTTATTGGATTTACACACATCCAAACACACCCTAAATATATACGCCTTTTAATTTCAAGCTTGAGTCCCTTTTACGGTCCACATTAAGCACTGTGAACACAGTCAGCGTATTAATGATGTGTGACTGGTTTTGCCTGACGTGTAGAGGCTGGTTTTTGATGGCGGCTCACTGGGCCCTATGGGTTTGATGGCTCCAGATGGGGCAGTGAGCAGGGAGAGATCAGCCAGTGGAGGTCTTCCTGAGAGAGGGAGGAAACCCAGTAGGAGACTCATCCCATCCCCTGACTCCTCCATATCCCCACAGAGCTGCTATTATCCTTTTGCCTCCAGGAGCAGGCTGAGCATCACAGGCTTAGAAGAGAACCACTGACAGCGCTGTATTGTAAAGAGACACATGCACACATACACACATCCCAAATATTCAAATATTCATACCAGGTGCAGTCACGTAGTCCAGAACAAAATAAGCATGCTAACACAAAACACGCTCTTGTTATACCTGTCACACTTGCAAATTAAATGCGGCTGCATGCACATACGCACAAATAATTGCTTTTATTCACAGTAGCATACACAATTAGAGTGGAGCATATGTCTTTGGATTTACATAAAGAGCATCTACTTGTAACAAATAGGCAGGGACGAAGCAGAGAGAGAATCCACATGCAAGCACTATTTTAATAATAATAATACAAACAATAATCCAGGGCAAACAAAGAAACTCAGGACAGGAACAGCAAACATCAATAACGACCGACAAACAACAACTGAAGTACTGAGGTTTAAATAGACAGGGGGCTGATGAGGGACAGGTGTTGGTGATATGTCATGGGAACTAATAAGGGTAACTATGGTGACAATGCAAAACAGGAACCAAACACAGGAAGTGAACACGGAAACAATGGGGAACTAAGAATATACTTCAACGTAAAAGTCCTACAAAATACAAGACAGTACAGGGATCGTGACACTACTGTACTGTTAGCAGCATTTTTACATGGAATGAAATGCGATTTTAATGATTCATACTTTTCAGAACCATTTCACAGTGGGCAATACAATGTCATTCGCTGACTGGCAGGTGGGAATTGGTTTCATATTCACACTCGTCAGTCCGCAAATCAGATCTGGCACATACGCAGAGGAAGAAAATAGCTTGAGTCTGCAATGCTTCTCAGCTTCCCGCTGCTTCTTAACTTGTCTATTATTTTTTTAATTGAATACTTAGGCTAGCTACGGTGATTCTGTAGTTCCTCAGATGCAATTTGATCTCGTAAATCATTTTGGATCGGCGTTTGTAAATGAACATGGTTACATGATCAGAGTTGGTGCTGGTGAACGTTTCCTTTGTGAATTCTACTAAATGAGGCTTCCTGAACATGAATCAGATAAAAAAATTCTGCCAGCATGTGGCAGCTTTATTTAATTCACTGTAAATTGCCTTTCAGGGGCTTAAATGTAAATTTCAGTCATTTACATGCAAGCCATTTACCAGACGCTTTTATGCAGAGTGACTTACTAAACATGCTTAAAACATCTCAAGCTTGCAAACTGAAAAACCTCTGCATCTGTTGTTTTTGTCAGAATTAATATCTTTTTTATGCTGTTTTCAGTCCTGGCTGTCTATGTCCTTGTATTTGCACATTTTTCATTTGCAAGTGGCTGGTAAAAATCTGATTCAGTAATTATTCCCAATAGACTGGAGTGAATGTTTAGTATGAGTGTTTAACATGTGATATCTTAGTGCTAATGGCAAGAAAGCATGCTTTCCTGGGGATCCACTACAGCATATGGCTCTAAACAGCATGGCCATGTTTGTTTTGCTCTTTAGTAAGAGGGTCCCGGGTATAAGCATTAATTATAAGGCAAATAATAAACCTTAATGTTTTACTACTGCCGTTCTGACTTCCCTTACAGTTGTTGTGCTTGATTTGAAATATATTTTTTAATATGCATTTGAGGAGTCTGCTTTACAGAGAGCCATTTCGGACACATTATCACCTCTGTAACTGAACTGGGAACAGGAAAGTTTCTCAAAATACTTGGTCCCTCTAGTGGTTAGGTCTGGAAATGTAGGCTATTAGTTCTAAACGCATAGTATTGCATACTTTAAATTACTGCATTTTTTGTCCACATTTTCCTAATAAAATGCAATTTTATATAATTATGGTGACATTTTTTGTATGTTATTAAGAATTAATGTAGTGTAAATTTGAGTAAGTGATTAAGTGAATCACAATGCGTGCCCTTGCATTGTGTGGTAAAAATTAAAATGATGATAGAGATGCATAGCATTGTCTGAGAAATGAGAAATTCTTTAAGGCTTTGAAAGCACTGTAGATCTCAGTGCATGCTGATGATTTATACAAGATAACAATCAGCATCTCTTTAGACCTCCAGCCTGTTCAGCAGAAGTTATATTAGAAAGTGACTTATTGCTTCATTGTGATGCTTCTGCCTCAGACTGCAGAGGTGAAGGATCATTGACTCGCATCAGTGGGTTAAAGTGAAGGCTTGCAGATGCAGTGGCTGTTCTTTATAGTGTCAGGGCAGGTACTTGAATTTAACAGGCAGCAACCAGTGAAGCAAGGCAAAGATGGTGTGAAGTGGCCTTTTTAGGTTGACTGGCTAGATCAGGTGCCACATTCTAGATCATCTGTAGTTTAATTGTGCATGAAGGAAAGTTAACCAAGGTCAAGCCCACCTGTAATGACATGTTGTGCTGAATCCATGGGCTTGCTGGGATGACCATGATGCCCAACTCAGTAAGAACAGTTTGGTAATTCACTTTCAAAGATGTAGCAGAATGAGAAACAGGTTTATGCAACTTGAATTTGAATGAGTTTGAATTTGAATGGAATTGGCCACACAACAAAGAAAGCCAATTCTTCAATTTTGAATGAGTCTGTGGAAAGAATGGATGATCTGGAAACAACTTTTATCAGCCACAGGTTGTTACTGACAGACAGGAGGTCAGTCTCCATGAAGTGGCACACTTGAAGCTTGATTCAGGTTGTTCTAGGAAAGACCATATTAAAACGGCTTGTTCAAGTATGCTGCCAAGAACATGATAAGAACGGATGATCTGTAGTTTTCCACTATCTTTTTAGCAGTGAGGTAATTCAAGACTAGGGTTGCAAAGGGGCGGAAAATTTCCGGTAAATTTCCATGGGAAGTTAGGCTGGGGAATTTTTGGAAATATTCCATATTAGAAACTTTACATGGGAATTATGGGAATTAATGGGAATTTAGGGGAACTAACTGGGAATTCATTGTAATGTAATCGATATTTGTATCATATCCAAGCATAAATATAAACAGACGTCATAAGAAAACATCCATGCAAAATGTTTTCAACAGATATTTCAACAGATTTATTTAAGAACAGAACAAGTTTTAATTATTTTACTGAACAATCACTTGTTTCATGGAAGAACAAAAACAGGAATATTGGGTTAAATATTACTCATCCCCCAACCCCACTCAATAAAAAATGCACCCCCATCCAAAAATGTCCCATTCAAAATGTTAAATGAAAAAAAACCCTTCTCCCTCCAAAACAGCCACATGAGGTAGCTAGCATCTGCCTTATGTGGTAAATAAAGTTTTATTAAATAAAGTTATGCTAGCTTATTTAGCATCTAACTTATCAGCATTGCTACTAGATGAATACGTATGTGATATTTGCAATTTAAACATTTAATAAATATTTAATAAATATATTTCCCCATAATATCATCAAAACTTATTTCACTTTGTTTAGTCCACAGGCTCAAATATGTGCCTTCAATAGTCTTGTGCTTTGGGCTTCTGTAAATGTGATGGAGGCATGCACAGTGCCAGTAGGGGGTGTGGTCTCAATAGCCATGCAGTAAGCAGTGTTCTATGTGCATGTGATTGAGGAATGGCATGGATATTCAAGTGTATTTGAATGGCATCTGTTTGTTTTAGTCAATATTATGCTCAAATATACTTTTCTCAACTATATTTAAGTTCCCTATGAAGAGCCAACCCTCAACTTTGAAAATTCCCACTTTATTCCCGTTTATTCCCGTTTATTCCCATAAATTCCTGTTAATTCCCTTAAATTCCCATTAATTCCCATGGAAAGTTTCCATCTTTGAAAATTCCCAGAATTTTGCAACCCTATTCAAGACTACTTAAATGTGATCTGGAAGGTGTCTGTAACAAGTGATGCATTGATGATTTGTTTGAGTGCAGATGAGGCTGTGAATGTTCGAGAAAGGAGAAAGATGGAGGGATGGTGTTGGGTCCGAGTCCACCTTTGTCGAGTCCGAGTCGAGTCCAAGTCCTTAACAATCGAGTCCGAGTCCAAGTCCAAAGAGGGCCGAGTCGGACTTGAGTCCGAGTCCTTAACATCCGAGTCGAGTCCGGCCGAGTCCACAAAGATTTAAATTATTTGAAATTGACCTTTCACAAAGACCCGCCCCTCTTAGTTACTGTTGCTACATCCAACAATCCATTTCGCTCTCACTCCACATGTTCTCACACAGTGAAAAATATATTACGGAGCAAAGAGGACACTGACAATGCGCCAACAGACAAGACATCAATACACACCATTTTTTTAAGTTCAAGTCTGCTGACTTTAATCTACTAACTGGTTTGATTTGTTTGTCGGACAAAAATGGCGGATATCTACATTATGATTGGTCAGATCGCCTGTCAATCACATTCCGGCGAAAGGTCTCAACACTGAGCTCTTAAATTAATATTTTAAGCCTTACAAAATGATTGCAATGTATAGTTAGTTACAGTCATATATTTACCTATTGTACATCTTTCAGAATCTGCAAGGTAATGCTCAAGAATGCAACACGATGCATTAAAGGGTCACTTCACCCATTTGCATTAAGGTTTGTATTGTTAGAAACCCAGTCATATATAGAGCTGTCGCGATAGTCAATATATCGACTTATCGCACGATATATGGAAATGAGCGCGATCATTTTTGGTGCCGCGATATATTGCAACTGATAATTTGTTTTATTATTAAAAATAATAATTAGATTTATTTTTACATTACAATGAATGTCACCAACATTTTAGTTGATCGCGCTGCCTCTGTCATCTTGTCTGCACTCTGTGTCGGAGGCGGGGCTCAGGCAGCGTTTCCCCACACACACACACACACACACACACACACACAGAGATAGAGACACCGTCAGGTAAAGAGAAGGCGTGAACCAACTGCATTTTAAAGTGTTCTGCGACATCTACAGCGAGCCAGTTAGGAATAACGAGTCCAACATGGAATTGAGCCATGTGAGTGATTTTATTCAGAGTGAACACGGTGAATCTGACTGCAGTAACGTTAGATGTGAAAGATATGAATAAAAATGATGTTTATTCAGCCAGCTCACATACCTGTATTTACTTCCTTTTTTCGGTCGAAGTCCACAGTAGTCAATTGTCGAGTTCGCGGGCGCGATCATTAGTTATCTTAGTTACCAATGATCGTGCGCGCGAACTCGACAATCGACTACTGTGGACTTCGACCGAAAACAGGAAGTAAATACGGGTATGTGAGCTGGCTGAATAAACATCATTTTTATTCATATCTTTCACATCTTTATTCATATCTTTCACCGTGTTCACTATGAATAACATCACTCACATGGCTGTTCACTTAAAATGACACATCAAGGATGTTAACAGGTTTAAAACTAGCCCCGTTTAAGTCAACAGTGTGCACATTTTAAAAAGAGGATAACACGGTGTAGGAAACACCGATTTTTGTCGTTGTTCTCTGTACTGACAGCACTCCAAATTTACCAAAAAAATGAGCTCAATGTTAAAATTGACCGGAGTTCTCCTTTAAGCCCCACAAGGTAAACATGTTGGTGTTCCTTTCTCGGAATCTGCCTAACAATTAAAAAACGAATCTGACAGCAGAAATGTCCTGTTGATGCATCTGTGCCTTTGTGTGAGACACTTTAAAAGTTTAAATTGACATATTACTTTGTTTTGATCTAGTTCTTTATACCTTGCACTTTTTTGTTAACGAAAGTGTATTTATTTACTTGTTTTATTTATTTGGGATATATTTTTTCACATTTCACAATGTCTAAATATTGAATAGATTAAGAATAAAATGTTCTTTGAAACAGTGTATTTGCATTATTATGCTATTATATTGTCATTATGTAATCAGTGGCCTAAAATGGTCTGAAAATTACAATAATATCGTTTATCGCAATTAATTTTGGTGCAATATATCGCACAACAAAAAGTAGATATCGTGACAGCTCTAGTCATATATTATAATGATGGTGGAATTTTGCTTGTTTTTTTTCTGAGATGGGAGAAAAAAGGATTTAAGTGTTTTACTTCCGTCCTATCGTGACGTAAATATCGTCATTTTGCGTCACGATAGGACGGAAGATAAATTTCATTGCATATTAAGAAAACTACAGCCTTTAGCTCATTATTATTCAAGGGCGTGGGACCCACTCACCCCACCGGCCTATTACAGATCAGTGGGTGGGACTAAACCTGAAGAAACTAAACTATTAATCCGCCATCTTGCTTGGAAGACAGCAAGCTAAGCTAACAAGCGCTCAAGGAGTTAGATTTACCATAATGCCTGAATTTACGACACACGATATGGAAGACGAGGATTTTGAAAATCTTTTGCTCGAAACTGATGTTCGTGGCTATTTATACGAGCCACAATATAGCGAAGAGCAGCTGAGGCTGATGGAGGAACAAGAGGCGGCGGCGTCGGCTGCGGCAGCGGCCGCCGCAGGAGACCAGCCCGGCGCAGACGAGAAGCCCGGACTGGCTCGAGCTGGGCGGACTGCTGGTGCCTACATGTCGTGCTCTCGGCTCTCGCTGTGCGCTACGGACACAGATAGAGTCCGTCTGCTGCAGAGAATTTCAACGATCGCAATATCACCTGGACGAAACCTCTGAATCAGACGAGCACACGGACGTTTGTGTTGTGATCCATCCAAGTTTCGCACCGCATATGTTCTGACTGAACATCCAGGTAACTTTATCATCATCATGCAATAATTCACCATATAGAAAGAAATACAAACGAGGAGTAATTCACTAATGAGTTTGCCAATGTAACGGGGTTCGTTGTTGTGGGAAGAATGAGGCGGGAACCGGCAAACATTTAAACATTTTAATAGTAAAATAAACAAATACAAAACAAAAATATAAGCGAGCAGCCCCTCACTGCTGGCCACACACAACAGAAACAAAACACAACATAAAATCAGGCCTGTTCCTCTCTCGATCTGCCCTGTCGTCGCTCCTCGGTGAGAGACGCGAGAGAGACCGGTGCGTCTCACAGCTGTCGTTCATTATCACTCGCGCCACCGGCCTCGCGCTGTCCTATCACATCCCTCGCCCTCGTCCTGCTCGCCACAGCCAACTAACTAGAAATTTTGTGTGAAATGAATTTCTAACTCTGGTGGCAGCTAACGTTAGCCTTGTAGACGGAAAAGTGATTTCTCTGATGTTTGCGCTGTTCTGGATTAGTGGGAGTGGCTTGCGGAGCTGTGCAATGTGGTGCATTGTGGGAGTTGTTGTCTTGCATACAAATGCGCACTAAAGTTATTTTCTGTCTTTTCTCGGTCAAGAGGGCATCAAATTCAAAATTTCTTTTACATTTCGACTACATATATGACCCACTTTCAATAAAGATTAATGTTGAAATGGGTGAAGTGACCCTTTAAGGACCAGGGGTCAACTTTTGAGCAAGATGATGGTGATGTTTAAATTTTTCTTATTTTGTTTTACATGCTAATATCTTATTTAGCCTTTGAAGGGCATGACTAAATTGTTCTTATTTTGTTTATTAATTAATGAATTAATTTACACCAATGATCCACTTCAAAAGTTTACACCCCCTGGCTCTTAATGCTTCCCTCTTGAGCATCACTAAATGTTTGCAGGGTTTGTAATAGTCATGTATGAGTTCCTCAGTTGTCACCTGTGTGAAAAAATGGATCTCACAATCATAGTCACTGCTAAGGAGTCAAATATGCAGAAGATGCTTGAAAAGCAAAGAATGTGGAGGAGCTGGAGGATTTTTCTGAAGACGGGCAGTTTAACTGTTCGGGACAAACAATGGACTCATGAACAACCATTACAAAAAAAAAAAACTGTGGTGGATCATTCAGGTAATGACACACAATATTAAAAATCAAGCCTATGTCATTTGTTTTGTATTTTGTGTTTGTATTTTGTCTTGTGGGCTAGGCTATTAAACACCTGTTATGTGAAAAGCTTTTTCAGGGCAGTACTAAACGAAACAATGTTTTTATGATCCTAAATAAAAAATAAATAAATAAAAACATTTAGGAGATTCTGCAAGGTGTAAACGTATGACTAAAGTGTAAATGTAACAAAAATCATAACATTTTTAGAAGTCAAAATGTTGCTATGGTTATCACGTTCTCATGTGTTGCTATGGTTACTTTGTCAATCATCGCAATTTCACGACTCACAGGACTAAAATTTAGCGGATTTACTTCCACATTTAAATGTAGTTATCACTCTTTATAATTTCCAGTGTGAATGTAACTACTGGTCCTCCAGAAGCATGAAAAACAAAACTATTATTTAGATTGTCAATAGGGCTCCCTTTAAGCCATCACTTACTTAGGCCTACCGCGTTCTGCACTCTCACTTAAACTCGTCATAAACACTGAAGTTATCCACACTGCACAGTGAATCTCTTATTTACATCGCGTCTAGACTTTGTTGTTTATGAGGGGATTTGCGAAAGGATAAAGCTTGCGCTGATTCTGAACATTTTGAGCAAATTCTCCACATGGTGACTCTATAAACGCCTCTGATTTGCCACTGCGTTCATGCGCTTAATATACATGTCTGTGATTGGCTACAATGCTCAACGCTGAAACCGCACAAGTAGTTTCGTTTCTTTTTTGAATAATATTGTGTCCTCCAGTGCCCGGACTCGATTGTACTCGGAAAATTTGTCAAGTCCGAGTACAAATTCACCCGAGTGCGTGACAAGTCCGAGTCCGTTCAAAATTGGACTCGAGTCCGAGTTCGAGTACCCCAACTCTATCAGTAGTTGATGGCAGCGGATGGAGTTCAGAGGGCAGGTGGTAGATCAGTTGGAAACTTCAGCCTCAGAGAGGGGAACTGTTTGTGAAAGTATGGTGTGGCTGCTGATGGCTAGCACCTTTTTTAGTGTAAAAAGTGACAGTCTTCCGCAGTGAGAAAAGTGGTGTGCGGAGGTGGAAGAAGAGAGAGGAGAATGACATGAGCAGTCTGCAGGCGTATGACCTGATGATCATGGTGTGTTGGTATAAGTGGCTTCTGCCACTTTTATTAAAGGGTTAGTTTACCCCCGAATGAAAATTCTGTCAGTAATTACTCACCCTCACGTTGTTCCAACCCCGTAAGACTTTCGTTCATCTTCGGAACACAAATTAAGATAGTTTTGATTAAATCTGAGAGCTGGATCACTGCTCCATAGGCTTCTAAGGGATCGAAACTTGCCGACCCAGAAAAGTTAAAGACATAAAGACCTCGAGATAGTTCATGTAGTGTAACTGCGCAGCGCTTCTGTGTTGTACTTCACACGTAGGCTCACTATTGGCCAACGCTGGTCATGTCATGTGTGTGATGCGTGTGACGTACAACACAGAAGCGCTGCGCAGCGCTCGAGGCGCTCGAGGCCCACAGAGAAGGAAATGAATAGTTGAATAAAGTCGTTTTTTTGGGGCGGTTTTTGCGCACAAAAAGTATTCTTGTCGCTTGATGAACTTAAGATTGAGCCACTGTAGTCACTTGGACTATTTTAACGATGTCTTTAACTTTTCTGGGCCAGCAAGTTTCAATTCCTTAGAAGCCTATGGAGGAGTGATCCAGCTCTCAGATTTAATAAAAAATATCTTAATTTGTGTTCCGAAGATGATCAAAAGTCTTACGGGGTTGGAACAACATGAGGGTGAGTAATTACTGACAGAATTTTCATTTTAGGGTGAACTATCCCTTTAAGATGAAAAAAGGCCCTTCTGAAAAATGTAACTGCTTCTCTGGGGTCATGTGATCTCTTTTGGACTTCAAACAGATTCTGATGAAAGTTTATCCTTAATCATGCTGTTCTGATTATTTTATTAATATTAGCTTACTCAAGTAAAACATTTTTTTTTTTTTTTTTTTTTTTTGCTCTTGTCCTATTTGTTTTGACTTTCTGTCAGCTCTTTTAAGAGCTCAGTTCTTCTGCCACTTGCCCATTTCATCAGTTTGGTTCGGCTTTAACTCCACCCAGTTTGCATAAATATTTACAGTAATTCTAGATTTTTCAGACTAAATTTTTAGAGTGAGATTTAAGACTAATATTTGAAATAAATAGATTCGCATTTATATTTAGCAATAATGTCTTTATTTCATAAAAAATGTTTAATATTAAATGCAAAAAAGTGATATCATAAAATCTTTATAACAATTTTTTCTTGGGGCTGCATGTGTATCTTTGGTTATTTGTAGGACACAGTATTTTAAAGCCAGAGCTCCACAATATGCCATTGTGTATTTGCACAAAATGTACTGTATGTGAAATGACTGCATTTGCTATAGTTATAAGCTAATTGTGCTTAAAATATACATCATTATAGTGCTTTGGGGAATGCGCTGTGCAAGGCTTTTTGCTTTGTTTCAGATGTGCTTATATACAGATGTTCAGAGGATTCAGATGTTGCTAATAAACATGCTGTTCTGAATCTTTACTTTCATGTGAGGGAACTGTTTCCCTCTCGGCTTCAATATAGAGGACTTCAATATACAATCACATTTGCATAATGAATTATACTAATGCTTTTAAGAAATAATATTGAAAAGTAACAGCCAGATCAATAAAATGATTTTCTATAAATCTCAGCTCAGTCAAGAGGTGCATTGATTTGTTTTATGTGATGGCCATCTAGTGTTTGAACAGATGCATCACACATAACATTTTTTAGTGCTTGCAGTTATTTAAAATCTCGAAAAAATTGTAAGTGAGGAGATGTACATGGAGTAAGAATGAGCATATCAAAGAAGATATGAGGATGTTTAAAGGAAAGGGTGGTAGTGAAATGCCTGCAGGAGAAATATAATCAAACATATAGAGTTCAGACAGGGAGGAAATAAGGAGAGCCTGAAAGTCGATAGAACTTTGTTTCAGGGAATGCAGTTGTTGTCACGATTAAAAAGTTATCATAAAACAAGCACACAAATTCTACATTCCCAAAAGTATGCAAGTAATACACATTCCCACAAATTCTTCCATTACTGGGTTCAGAATTGCAACAAAAACTGTTCTGGTGCAAATTTAACCCATGTCTATAATTCAAACTGACATCAAGTAGCATTGAGCGTACCTACAAGGTTATATTCTTCCATGATTATTCACTTAAATGGGCCAATGTTACTATAAAGCCAAACAACATCAGTAATCATTTTACACAGTGCGGTGTTACATAAATAGGTACTGCGAGTTCCACAACTGGACAGAAAAGCCTAAAGTTGTATAATACATCAGCAGGAATATCTTCAACCTTTGCCTAGTGGAGCCTTGACAATAGAACACACAAACACCCTGCCAGATACAGTGCCCTCAGTGAATTAGCCAGGTCACATATAATCACCAGCGCTCTTTAAAACGAAAGAAAGCAAATGGATCATTATCGCGAAGACCAAGAACGTTTGATTTTCACTGCCCACAACCGCATAGCATCCATCACAATAAACTAAATCTCTGTTGCACTAACAAGCATACTTGTTACTTAATTAGTGCTTCTGGTGGGTACATAAGAGATACAAATGCAATGTTGCTCTAATGTGTTCTATGCAGCGAAATGTGATTTAGAAAGACGGAGACCATACAAAATAAGTTGCTTATATAAAATGTCTTTGACATTGAAACAGCAAGGGTGAAAAGTCACAAAGTGTTCTGCGGAGATTAAAGGATGATATAGCGTGGTAGGAAGTGACTGTTTCAAATTGGCAGGGCTTGCCATGCTCCTTGCTACTGGAGCTCATTAAAGAGAAAGTTCTCACTTCATCATCCCTTCTGAATAATTCTGAATATAGTCTTTACAGGTTTCACCACAAAAGCAGCACCCTAGGGCCCTATTAATTGTTTTTGTAAATCTTTATCATCCGAACATGATAATGGAGCAGTTTTGGTAGCTTTGGGTGTACTAAGAAGTGTTTGTTAAAGTCGGGTTTCTAATATTTCAAACTTAGTGAAAATCCATTTGTTGGTTTATGTATTTGTTTTGGTTAAAATAGTGTACAATAGTTATTTAGTGTAATTTCACAGTGCTTGGAGACGGTCTCAATGAATGTGTAGGTATGGCCATTACACTGATGATGAGTAAGAGAGAGAGAGACTCTGTCCGTCCGTTTTCTCTGTTGTTTTTGTTGGATATTTTCTTCAAATTTTTGTGTTGTGGTTTAAAAAAAAAAAATATATCAACAGGCATTTTCTTCATTTTAGAAGTACATCTTTAGCATATTAATTCCCTAAGCATTTATTCAGCCATCAAGCAGTATTTTCTAATCACTGCTGATAATGGGATCTGCCCTGAAACTGGCAGATGAATCAATTCTTGTGGGTGTATGCCTGAGGATATTCAACACCTTACATGTACTCGCACGTTCAAATATATTTGCATGCATACACATAAACTGATTAAAATACACAAACATACTGTGGAACATATTTTCCATACCATTGGTTTGCAGCGAGAAGGTAGTGACATGTAAACAGCAGTATGTAATTGCTTTTGTGTGTAGGTCAAGAAGTAATTAGATTCTGTTGTGAACTGCTTGTTTATGTGTGTGTGTGTTTGTTGTGCTTGTTTGTTTGTGTGTGTGTGTGTGTGTGTGTGTGTGTGTGTGTGTGTGTGTGTGTGTGTGTGTGTGTGTGTGTGTGTGTGTGTGTGTGTGTGTGTGTGTGTGTGTGTGTGTGTGTGTGTGTGTGTGTGTGTGTGTGTGTGTGTGTGTGTGTGTGTGTGTGTGTGTGTGATGAAGACCTGGTCCTGATTGTGTTTTGCAGATGTTGGATGATGCATGCTGAAGTTAAAATAAATGCTACTGGTTAAGTGGTTGACTTTTACCCTAAGCTACACTCACTTATCACCATTCTGATAGAGTTCAGGAGTTTGGCATGTGGAATAGTTTGTCTGGTCACATCCATAAATGTCATCAGCTGTTCTGTATAGTTATTTTTTTCTGAGTATATACAGAAGCAATTAATTTGAGCTGCACTATGATTATTCTGTTTAAGAATTGACCAAAAAAGACCAATTATTTACATCTAAATGTAATCTTTTGTGTTGTTGTTATTGAACCTGTTATGCAGTACCGTTTTATATTTATTTTTTTAAATGAATATGCTTGTGTGTGTTTGTTAAGATGGCAGTTAGTAGGAAAATTTAATAAAATGAAAAAAACTTTAAATTGAAACTTTATTAATTATAGCTTATTGATACAATCAACAGGATGGAACCTAATAGGATGGATATAAAGACATTGATCAGGAAGGTGAATTTAGAAATTCTTATTTTTGTATCCATAGAAGCTCCATTTTAGTGTATTGAAGATTCTGGCAAAAATAAAATCAAAATAGTGATATTAATTCAATTTAATTAATAAATGAACATTTATAAAATCACCCCATTGTTCACTTTATTATAACATTGATTTCCATTTTTAATACTTTTTCTATTAAGACATACGTCGTTGGGACATAAAAATGTACCGCATACTAGAACGACCCTATACATGCACATGTTTATTGCTGTCACGTAATATATGATAAGCATGTGTACAGTGTCTTCATGCTTTCTCTGTTTAAATCCCACTCACTAATATCTCTATCTCTGGGAGCTTCTTGCTCAAGTTGTCAGATCTGATTGGAGGACAATCCTCTTTCCACATACCTGCACATTAAACCCAATCTCCCACTGACACTGGTAAACGGAGGTTGCTATGGATACACACCCTGCCTTGAAGAGTTGCATAATCTTCTCACCGTCTCAGGATACCTTGAGTGACAGGAGAACCCCGCATCCAAGGAGGAAAGCAGGAAGAGGAGGAGCTTCCCACTCGGTGCAGTACTTAGTATTCCACCCAGGTCTCTGTGACATCTCTCACATCTGCATGGCCAGGTGATGCCTGTGAAGAGTGGGGATTGATTGCTGAGATTCATTATTACGATCTGCTCCACAGGGATGCCGACCTAGTGACTGCAGTGCACAATGGCCAACTCTTCTACTGCATTCTCTCCATTTCTACTGCACCATTTATTTGTTTAAACACTTCTCCCTAAGGGAGATTTTTTTTTCCCTGACACGTTTTCAGAGACAAGGGCATATAAAACCGTATAATAAACACTGGATTATTAAACCCATCCAATGGAAGGGAGCAGTTCAATCCAGTGTTGCTCTCTCTCTCTCTCTCCCCCCCCCTCTCTCTACTCCATTATCCTTTCGATGGTCAATGCGTCATGTTTGGAAAGGATGGAGTGTGCAGGGATGGAGGAGCAGGAGGGGGCTACAGAGGAAGAGAAAAGTGAGGGAATAGAGGAGAACAGGTCAGAGGAGTACAAATAGAAGAGATTGGGAGGGAATCAGGGAAATCTTTCCTCTCAGTTTTTCATTTGTGACCCAAAAGACTTAAACAAGAGAAAGATGTGGTGTTAAAAATGCAAAGATCAAAATGTATCATTTTTCCCATCTGCTTTCCATTATTCCTCATCAATTCCAGTGCTTTGCCTTCGCAGCAACTCTCAACCTCATTCTACAGCATGATCTCCTGAATCTTTTGTTTTTCCTTCTCTTTGTCAGTACGTACAATCATTCATGTTGCTTCCATCCATATATTTTATTTTCTCTCTCTCTCTCTCTCTCTCTCTCTCTCTCTCTCTCTCTCTCTCTCTCTCTCTCTCTCTCTCTCTCTCTCTCTCTCTCTCTCTCTCTCTCTCTCTCTCTCTCTCTCTCTCTCTCTCTCTCTTTCTCTCTCTCTCTCTCTCTCTCTCTCTCTCTCTCTCTCTCTCTCTCTCTCTTTCTCTCTCTCTCTCTCTCTCTCTCTCTCTCTCTCTCTCTCTCTCTCTCCGGGTTCTTCAAGACAGTGCCGCTCTGCTGCTCTACATCACAGCTACTGTTTCCCACTCTTCTCTCCTCCACTCAGCTTCGCTCCTCTTCTCTTTGCTTCTCTCCACTCATTCAGACCGCATGCTCCCCGTCATCTCTGGCACTGTTGGGTCTGCGTGGCCAGTGGAAGTGGACCCGGACACCCTGTATGGTCTGAAGGTGTTTTCCCGTTCCTGTGGATCTGTGGGGAGGGGAGGGAGGGCAGGGAGGGGGTGCAGGTGAAGGGCTCCGTGTCGGGGGAAACAGGTTGCGCGGCTTTGCGGCAAGAGCTGAGGAGGGTCATGCTTAATGAGTTAAGAGGATTTCGGACAGAGACCACTCTTGCATCGCAGCCCCAATGTGGGGCCCTTTTCCGGATGGCGGGAACGTCCGGCCGGGAGCGACGAACCAGCTGGATGCTCCTCGGCCACTCAACTGGACCATACGGAAACTGTGTCATGCAGCTTTCCTTCCGTCTGTGCGCCTGCTTAAGGTACCCGTGGGATGGCTAGATGGGGGGGAGGAAAGAGACAATGAGGTCTTTTTAAGAGAAAAATGCATAGGAAATATTTATTTTGTCTTGTACTAATTGAATTAGTTGTTGAAAAGAGGGAAATGGTGAACAAAAAGACTTGAAAGCTCTTTTTTAAGCAGAATTTGAGTTTATCTGATACATTGTCTCTCTTGAAACGAGTACTGTGACCTATGGGATTGATTCTCTAAAGCATTTTCGTCTTCTCCGAAATTCACTGCTTCATAGATTCACTGCTTTTTCAATCAGTGCGCTGAACCAGCAAACTTCTCCGTCTTATTTGATAACGACAGGTACTCTGCTCATGTGGAAGTATATTGTCAGTTCGAACTGTTGAGGTCTAGCAGCTAAAATAAAAATGACATCACGTGGTGTGCAATAAGTGCTGTCAGCCTCTCAAGTGTAATGCTTTATTGCTTGCCCACAAATCACTTACAAATTGCACATGCCTTACATTACCAGCATAGCGTTTCACATGAATCAAAAACTTATCAATTGTATGCATGATAAAGATTATTACCTTTGTTGTGATATTTTGCTCAGAGGTGTTAGCTAATAGGTAGTAATAAAGCTTTCCTGCACACTTGGGACCATGGTAGTTGCTTTATGAGAGGGAAAGCTCCTGAGAGATCTCTGCTGGTAGTATAGTAATGTACCCAGTATGCAATGTAATTTCTTTTTTGTTTTATTGTCAGTGATGTTATATACCTATTTTCTGCTCGTATTATAGTAATAGTACAGTAAAGATAGGTCACAGACAGTCCTTTCTTATGTTTAGCATTCTCAGGGGTGAAATGCTCCCTCGGTCATGACTCACAGAGTTATGAGTGGATCATTATGTTCTTGGTTCAGTTTTTCAGCTCTAAAGGTGTAGTATTAGAGAGAACTGTGAAACACAAAGGACTGGTCCTATTCAGGGTTCCAAAAGAAATGACTACGGTGTCAGTAGCCGTGTTTCCATTACAGATCTGCGCAAAACTTTTGCGATATTTTCTAAATGTCGATAAATTATTGCAAAATGACTGTGTTTCCATTTACCGATGTTATGCGACTAAAATGTCATTTTTTCTTGTCACGATAAGTCATTCCAAAAATCATGGCAACGGATGTCAGTAGGTTTAAGTATATCGCAGCCACTGCAATTGAAGCAGATGTAGGCGATCCAAGCATTAATGACCAAGCAAAGCCCCTTATACTTGGGAGCGGCCACGTATGAGGTGTTTCTGGGTGTTTTCTCCCTTCTATCTGCTTCGAGGTCTTAATAAATTATGGCATTTCTTTGTTGTTTAGAATCCAGTATTCCCGTAATTCTTTTGTCTTTTATGAGTTTAATAAAAAACTCTGTCTTGTCTTCTGTCCAATCATACCACGCCATCTTTAAAGAATGATCGAATTTTACATACGCCATGCAGGTGACCTGTAATTGCGAAATAACTTTTCATTGCAATTTGCGCATTGCCTGAAAAACCACCTCATGCGAGCGTAGAACATCTGGGAGTTTTTGCGAAATTTGACGTGTTTCCATTTTCAATTTCAATTTGCGCAATTTGAAGGGTTATGGAAACGCATCTATTGACTCCTAAAATGAAAAAAATTAGGAGCCAAATGACCTTTAGTTGACATATTACTCATTTGCTTGAAAAAGATGGTTAAAAATTGCTTCACTGAGTGAGTTTCTTTCTTACACTAGTCTCTGCTGTGTGCCCCTGCATTTTAATATGTTGACTGTGATGATTTACTGGCTAAGTTGTATAAACTATAGGGTGTTTTGTTTTCTAGTATTTCATATGAAGTTGTTCCAATTTGATGTTGTCGCTCTAATGGTCTTGATTGTTTTTGTGTAATAAATAAAGTAAACTGTTAAGATGGTTTAGGTTCCAGCATGTCTTGCAAAGGTCTAGTCCGTTCAGCCTTACAATTGGACCTCATATGTTAGACAATAAAAAAAATTGTAAAGTATGAATGTTTTTAGAAAGCCATTATTAATTGATTACAATAACAAAACTCGTGAATGTTTATCTTTAATTACACACCATGAACAACCAATCAGTAAACGGATTCTCACAAACCTTAATATCCAGTGTATTATGCTAAAGTAAGCTATTTTCTGTGAAAACACTCATAGATAAATAACTACAAGAATAACAAAGTAAAGCAGTAAACAGTTAAGAATTAAACTCCACACGTGTTTAGGATTACGATAATAAATTAAAATAAAATAACAACTGTCAAACTGTTTTTGTATAGCTAAAATAACTGGAAGCGGATAACACCAGATGCCTCGCACATTTGAGTTACAAATGGCCAACTTCACAGGTTTTCGTGTAAACAAAAAGAGTCACGGTTCTAAATGATACACTGTTCAAGTTAGTCTGATTCAAACCGCTAACATGTTCAATGCTGTCTCGTGAGTCTTTTTGAGTGATTCGTTAAAAAGAACCGAAGTGTACGGCATCCGAATGTTCGCAAACAGAATACCGTTGCAAAACTGTTTAGAATTTGTTTCTACTCCTGAGCGAAGAACGAGGGAAAGATTTTGCCACGGGTCATTTGTTCACGAATCAGACATAACAGCCTGTCCTGTGCTACAGTATGTGACACAAACGCATATGAACAAGTACAAAGCTTTCCATATGATGTCCAATTATACCATATTAACTAGAAATTAAAATATTGTCGCACGTTTTATTTGTTTTGTCGCCATTGGGAACATTTTAGTTGCGTTTTAAAGCCTTGATAGTCATGTAAGTATATAGTGTATAGTAAACATCGACTCTTTGCTGCTTGGGAATCTGAATTGCAAAAGTATGAGATGTGGTTGTGTAATACATTCTATTGCTGAGTTACATAACAGTGATGGTGGGAATTTAGATTGATCATGGTTTACCAATGCAGCATATTTAACCCACAGTATGTGTTGGCTTCAAGGTAAATGTTTTTGAGTGAATGTTCTGGGTTAGAGGGCAGATGTGGTTAAAACTGCAGGTGCTCTGTGTAGGTGACTGACCAGAGGAGTTGAAGATTATAGGAGTTGGACAGACAGATGCCCTACAAATGAGATTATCTCAGCGATGAGTAAACAGCTGTATGTTTGTCCAGCTCTGCTGTAGTTTGCCAATAGTGCACTGAGGTGGCGGATATTTCACTATTTGTGCATGTTTGTGAGTATGTGTGTGTGTGGGGGGGGGAGTTCAATAGCTGGCAGGCCACTGCTATCCAGCATAGCAACACTGTCAACCTTCCGGATGTAATGAAAATACCTCAGAGCAAATGAAGGTTTGTGATTGATGTGGCTCTATCTGTCATCGTACTGAAGCTAATCTAATTTGCTGATGCCTTCGTTTGGTTATCATGCAACACTGGTAATGAAACAGATGCTTTGGCACTCTGCACCAATTTCACATGGTTTGTATTCATGAGTTTTTTATAGATGCAGAAATGTAGAAGTACAATCTTCCATCATATAACGGAATTCTATGATTTTCTTTTCTCACCCTCATGCTGATCCAAATCTGCATGCTGTTATTTTTCCATAAAATACGATCAAATGATTTAATTCATCCTTTTCTTTTGTACACATTGAAAGTTTAAAGTATACCAGCACCACCTCTACCAAGCTCCAAAAATATTATAAAACTATTATAAAAGTAGTGTATACAACTATATTCCAGGTTTTCTGAAGCCATACAATAGCTGTAGTGTTACAATTAGCATATAGTTTGGATTGGCGGTATGGTTCCGTTCTGGGCCAGCCTAGCATGGATAAGAGCAGGGAGAGCAGAAATAACCCGCCTTAGGGTAAACAGAACAGAACCAACATGAATGTATGCAGATATCATTAATTCAAGATTTTAAAGTACAACAAAATTCGAGAATTTTTTTCTGATTCAAGGGGAATCAGAATGCCAAATCCTGACTGGGCGAGAGGAGGAGCTGGGGATGGAGGAGGGTAATTAGCTCCTGAGAAACACGACAGCTGTTGATAATTCATGAAGGAGATTATATATGTATACAGTGATAGGCGTCGTATTCCTATAGGTAGACGTGGATCAGCCGAGAGTCAGCTGATGCGAGCTTGACTAATGTAGTCGACACAGTAGTCGATTGTCGAGTTCGCGGGCGCGATCATTGGTAACTAATATAACTAATGATTGCGCGCGCGAACTCGACAATCGACTACTGTGGACTTCGAACGAAAACAGGAAGTAAATACAGGTATGTGAGCTGGCTGAATTAACATCATTTTTATTAATATCTTTCACATCTACTGCAGTCAGATTGACCGTGGTCACTCTTAATAACACCACTCACATGGCTGTGCACTTGTAATGACACATTAAGGTTGTTAAGAGGCTAAAAGCAGGTTTAGAACTTGCCCCATTGAAGTCAACAGGGTGCGAATTTTAAAAAGAGGATAACACGGTGTAGGCAACACCGATTTTTGTCGTTTTTGTCTGTACTGACAGCACTCCAAATGTACAAAAAAATTAGCTCAATGGTAAAATTGACCGGAGTTCTCCTTTAACTTATATTGTGCTCTGATCTAACTGTTGCATACTTTGCGCAAAATGTTTATGTAAAGTTTTGTAACAAATTTCATGATTCATTTAGCAATTGACAAAAAGGAATGTGTGCAATTGGATTAGGTTATCCTCAGCAGCTCAGTATTTTGTTTAAAGACATCTGTCAATTATGTGATAATTAAGATTAATTCGATTTGTGGGCATGCTCGATGCTGGAGTGAAAATCCAGAGTGGAAACATTCCTATTATATACAGTTAATGTTAAAGTTTCATATGTCTTATGTAGGCTATTTCTTATATTCACTAGCCTGAGTAAACTCATTATGTCAAATGGGATATTCAGCATGCATAGCTCAGAATATTTCATTGTCATATTTAATTATTTATTGTCAGTTTATTCTAAATTATGTATTACTATTTGCATTAATATTTAAGATTACAAGAGTTACATTGGTTATCAGTATTAAGAAGCGTATTTAATCTGCTCTATGATAATCCAAGTCTAAGGACAAATGCAGTCTCGTGGCTCTCCTCATGGTGTTTCAGAAGAGTGAAACCACATCTCAACAGCAAATGTCTTCAGGGTTGGTGGCAGGTGTTAGGACTATATACTGTATATTGAATATTATCTCAGTGACACACTCTGACAATCTCATCTCTCTCTCATTCTCTCTCTCTTTGGCTCACTCACATGTCTCTCTTTTCTCCTTTCTTTCTGCACAAAAGCCTATTTACCGTACTTTAATATACTCACTGTGTGGAAAAGGGATTGATATAGTGATGAAAGACCGATTTTCAATTCTGCTGTACACTGCAATTAAGCACTTAATCTTTAGAGAATCATCGAATACACAAATAGCTACCTAAAGAAAATACTCAACAGGATTAAGGCACACGCATTTTTTTCATGCACTGACATCTCAGCAACTTGGATTTACAGATGTATTACTCAATTAAATTAATATATTCCCGTACAAGACATGGTAATAAATGTTTTAGCTCCCTAACAAGCCAAATCCAAGTAAAACTTTGTCAGTATTGCTCAAGGAGAAGTCATTTGCACATTTAATGTGGGTTTTTTTTTTCAAAAGTGAATTTACTGTGAATATTTATTTTCACATTTTCTTTGGTTTTGATTGTATGGTGAATTTCAATTTATAAATTGAAAATGCACCTTGCACTAAATACACACCACTATTTTCGGGCAGAGAGGAATTAGTGTGTGTGTGTGTGTGTGTGTGTGTGTGTGTGTGTGTGTGTGTGTGTGTGTGTGTGTGTGTGTGTGTGTGTGTGTGTGTGTGTGTGTGTGTGTGTGTGTGTGTGTGTGTGTGTGTGTGTGTGTGTGTGTGTGTGTGTGTGTGTGTGTGTGTGTGTCAATTAATGTAAACTGCTGATTGAAGCAAACTCTTGTAAATGGAAAAGTGGACATCTAATTCTTTGTGATTGTAAGCAAGAAGACTGATGCCTTGTAATAAGAAAATGTTGAAAACTGTATAATGGTTATGTGTCTAGGCTTATGCAAAGTTTGATGCTATAATCTTGAGTCTATAGCAAGTCTGACCCAGATATTAGAGGTATTGTGCTTCTATTCTGGCCTCTGCTGTTAGTGGATTGAGGGCTTCTTCGTTTCATGAGAAGTTCAATAAATGTATTATAAATAATTCCTGCTGCTGTGATTTAAGTTAAATTATGATATTTAGTTGAAAATGCATTATGTGAAAAGGTGGGCAACTCGTCATTGGCAGGATTGCATCTATCATTATTCAATCAATCAACATAAAAGACAGTCTGGTACATCTTCCCATACTTGAGGAGTGAATTTCTGAAGCACCGGTCTTTGATCACAGAGACCTTGGACAACAAAAGCCTGACCTTCTTTTGATAAGTGATGCATGTTTTTTACATGTAAGTCTATGCGAAAACATCTTCATGTCTAAATTAATAAAATTTGCATTGCTTTGAGTCAAATGGTGAAAATCTGAGCCGAAAAATAGTACCAACAGCTTCAAATGAAGTGCGTCTGACTTTGTGGTTAAAAAAATGTCTCTTAAAAGCTTGGACAATCCTTCTGTATTCTGATCTTTATTCTTTTGAATGTTAATAGCAAAACATAAAAAGCAATAGTTCACCCAAAAATGAAACATAATTTACTCACCCTCATGTCGTTTCAAACCTGTATCACTTGCTTATGTCAAAACATAGTAGTTTTGAAAAATGTTTTCGTCCATACAATGAAAGTCAATGGGGTCCAAAACAACATTGGACCTGATTAACTTTAAATGTGTGGACCAAAAAAAAAGCATTTTAATGAGTATTATAATTTTTAGTTTAATTATGCCTTTCAATTTGAGAGTCTGAATGAATTTTCTATGATTGCTCATTACATTATCTTTAGGTTTGATCTCAAAGACAACATATTTAGACATATTTTTAAACATATTTTAGTCTTTGAGCAGTAAATCAGTTTGATTCTGGGCTTTCAAAGTCAATAGAATTCTTTTCAGAGTTTCTCAAATGTATTTTAAAATTAATTTTGGTTTAAAATAAATGAGCACCATGTGCTTTGATTTAGTCTTGAATAAAGGACAAAAAAACATTGCATCACCATGCACCTCCTTCTGGTTTGCTGCAATTTCCCTGGAAAACATGAACGGTTTCAGTGATGAGGTGAAACGGGACAGTCTTCCCTCCTTTTTTCTAAATGGAGAATTTGGAATTAGCCTCCCTCAATGGGAAAAATCATGAATGGGCTCTGAACGAGACCGGCCCTTTGAAGTTGCCCAGAAGTAAAAAGCTTCCCTTATCTTTAAAATGTGTGGTAAAATGTGCCACATAGCCGTGTCAAAGACGTAAATGAGAGTCTCAGAAATGGAAATCACTTTTAATCTTTTTTTTGTCTTGTCTTTGCTCTTGCAAATGGTCTCTAGGCACCTGATCCAATCAAGTATATCCTCTTCATGTGTGCTTTAAGATGCCCTGTCAGCACGTTTGGCGTGATGCATTCTTATATGCTCTCTCTCTGTGTGTGTGTGTGTGTGTGTCCATTTACACACTGTGATTTGTGTGGCCAGAATAAATTTAATGTGTGAACACAGAAAATGAGAGTGGAACCAAGGGCTATTTTCAGGAACCCCTCTCTTATTGGGTGTTTGTGCGTACACACACACACACACACGCACACAGTCCCCACATTTCAGATTTAATGGAAATTGGACCTATGCTCCAGTTTCTTTCTCATTCCTTAAAGTGAGCTATTTCTGTCTCCTCACCCCAGAGTCCCAGATCTAACCCTCCACCACAGCTGTCCCTGGCCCACTACACCTATTTTTCACTCAATCACTCCCTCATGTTCTCACACAATCATTCCTATCCTTCCATGTCCTTGATTTATTAATTTATTTCCCCTCTTTATGAATCTGGACAGCATGTTCTCTCATTTGTCTATGGTGTGAATGGCATGACGTTTCTGCGTGTATCCCGGCCGAGCTTAGAATAGCTTCCATTGTTTCAGGAATAGAAACACATGGGGCTTCACCATGTCTGCTACAAAATACTTTCTTCTTACTTCTTGAAATAGAAGTTCCCATATAACTCTACTGTAAAGGTGAGCGCAGGGCATGATTGGATTGTTTTTCTGTGTCTGTCTATCTGTCCGTCTGTCTGTCTATCTATTGATTCATCTGTCAATTGTCTGTCTGTCTATGCATCAGTCTATCTATCTTTCTATATATCTGTATTTCTTTATGAAGTTCCTAAACGTAAGTTAGGGAGGAGCGAGCCCATCCAATCTTTCAATCAACAAACAGAGTATATAAGCAGCCGCTTACCTCTCCCTAGTATCAGCTGTTCCAGTATCCCTCCACCTCCCCAAACTCCACCTTCATCTTAGGTACCTTGCCCTTTAATTAACAGGTCCTACATTTAGCCACTGGGGGGTATATCAGAGCTCGAGTTGAAGCTGCTTCATCGAGCCCCTCTCCAGCGGACAGCAAGCCAAATAAGTTTAACCTAATATCTTAAAGATTTTATGGGCAAACGAACTCGTTAATTGACATTTATTTCATTTTGACATTTAATAAAAAAAATTTTTATACAATATTCTGTAAAATATATGGATGGGATCCCGGCATATGTTGCCTTTTATAGTGTAAATCCAGCTCTAAAACAACCATCCTTGAAAATGAGCTGAATGTGTGTATTTGTACATATATAGCCTATGGCTATGTGTGAATGTGGGTATTATTTTTTATGTAGGCCTATGTGTATAGGCTAGATGTGTTTCCATCATAGTACTCTATTTGTGGACATTCATTTGAAACTGAATATTACTTCGGAACCTGAAAACCGTAGAATCATCCCACTCATTCTAGAGCTAGTGGCACTGAACCAATACAATCCTATACAAATGACACAAACAGCTGACAATGAAGACATTTCCCAGATTAACTCTAATGGGTTGTTGCTTGGTATGAAGAGTTTTAGCTGGCACATACACGACAGACTGTTTCTCAGTTGGTGACTTCATTGTAATTCATAAAGGTTGAAGGAAAATGAGCTTATGGAGAACGTTAAAATTTGTGGTGAATAATTTCATTGAAATTTTTATATTCTAAATATTCTATTTAACATAAAATACTGTTTTATATATATACACTCACCGGCCACTTTATTAGGTACACCTGTCCAACTGCTCGTTAACACTTAATTTCTAAGCAGCCAATCACATGGCGGCAACTCAGTGCATTTAGGCATGTAGACATGGTCAAGACAATCTCCTGCAGTTCAAACCGAGCATCAGTATGGGGAAGAAAGTTGATTTGAGTGACTTTGAACGTGGCATGATTGTTGGTGCCAGAAGGGCTGGTCTGAGTATTTCAGAAACTGCTAATCTACTGGGATTTTCACGCACAACCATCTCTAGGGTTTACAGAGAATGGTCCGAAAAAGAAAAAACATCCAGTGAGCGGCAGTTCTGTGGGCGGAAATGCCTTGTTGATGCCAGAGGTCAGAGGAGAATGGCCAGACTGGTTCAAGCTGATAGAAGGGCAACAGTGACTGAAATAACCACTCGTTACAACCGAGGTATGCAGCAAAGCATTTGTGAAGCCACAACACGCACAACCTTGAGGCGGATGGGCTACAACAGCAGAAGACTCCACCGGGTACCACTCATCTCCACTACAAATAGGAAAAAGAGGCTACAATTTGCAAGAGCTCACCAAAATTGAACAGTTGAAGACTGGAAAAATGTTGCCTGGTCTGATGAGTCTCGATTTCTGTTGAGACATTCAGATGTTAGAGTCAGAATTTGGCGTAAACAGAATGAGAACATGGAACCATCATGCCTTGTTACCACTGTGCAGGCTGGTGGTGGTGGTGTAATGGTGTGGGGGATGTTTTCCTGCCACACTTTAGGCCCCTTAGTGCCAATTGGGCATCGTTTAAATGCCACGGCCTACCTGAGCATTGTTTCTGACCATGTCCATCCCTTTATGGCCACCATGTACCCATCCTCTGATGGCTACTTCCACCATGTCACAAAGCTCTAATCATTTCAAATTGGTTTCTTGAACATGACAATGAGTTCACTGTACTAAAATGGCCTCCACAGTCACCAGATCTCAACCCAATAGAGCATCTTTGGGATGTGGTGGAACGGGAGATTCGCATCATGGATGTGCAGCCGACAAATCTGCGGCAACTGTGTGATGCCATCATGTCAATATGGACCAAACTCCCTGAGGAATGCTTCCAGCACCTTGTTGAATCTATGCCACGAAGAATTGAGGCAGTTCTGAAGGCAAAAGGGGGTCCAACCCGTTACTAGCATGGGGTACCTAATAAAGTGGCCGGTGAGTGTATATATAGGCCTGTATATATTATTATTATTATTATTATTTTCATAAAGCATCTTTTACATTAAAACATTAAAAATTGTGTCAGGAGGCAGCAACTTTGATAATGAATGCACCAAATGAAGCCAAATATTTTTAATTAGCGTCAAGATTGGGGTGTCAACCTGTGAGGAAACTTATGTATTTCATCAATAATAATATGATATGACAGGGCTCCAGGCTAACATTTGAGAGCAGTAGCACCGGTGCCACTAAGTTCTACAGAGTGTGGCACTAGCTGATTTTATAGTGATTTATAAAATCTGCTTATCGATTTCTGTGTGCGCATTTTTATGTGGTGTTAAACCATTCAAGCGATTCGACACTTGCATGCAGTTTTCTGTGATGGGCACATCAAGAGTGCGCACACAAAAGCCGCCTCTCATTTGAACAGACAAATAGACAAAAAACTTATATACAAATATCCTTGTAACAACAGTCGGTTATGTCTTAAGTGATCGTAAACAGTTGAGAAAGAAAACATGTAACAGTATTGAATCCGTGCATTAGGTCTTAAAGTGACAGCAGGCTAATGAACCTGCTGCCGTGTGTGTCATTAATGTTAATCAAAGAACAAGAGAAAAAGAAAAGCACTCACTGGACTTGACTGAATAACTTTTGCAACTTTAATAAGGATTCATCTATATTTTATTTATAAAACGAAAACTATGCAGTGTTATTTTACATTTGTTCTCAATTTCTGAACTTTGTTCAGGTGCATTTATTTTTGCTAATTTGCTTATTTCTTTCCTAATGTATTACTGACTGTATGCTTGTCTTTAAGAATGTTTGAAATGTATATCAGTTAGTCTAGTTTATTATTTATTTCTTTAACTTTAAAATGACATTGGAAAACACTGCGTCATGATCGCGATGCGATCGGATCCCGCAAGTCCTATAGCTTTTAGCCAATCAGCATGTCATGTCACTCCGTGATCTACGCATTGTCTTATGTTGTGTTTGTTCAAGACCACCTGCTCTAAATAAAGATAGAATCTACTATGGTTTACTGTTACATACCAAAACGTGGCACAAAAGCATCATGTGTATTCTGTTTACACATGCATCGGAGGCACTTTTTCATACAAATACTCTTACTGAAACAAATATGCTCGTTGTATTCTGCTGTTTGAAGACCTTTTCAATGATATATGACACAAGTCTATCTGTTATAAATGTACTATGATTTTACACATCATATTTTCATGTAAAGCTGTTATTTTCACTCAATGAAAATAGAGCACTTCTAATATGTCAGCAAATTTAAAAGCACTTGTTAAATGATGGTCATATTCCATACTATGTTCACTGTAAAGTCAAGCTTCTAAGCACAAAGAAAACACCTAGTTTGTGTTGGATAAGCAAGTGGTTACGTAACATGACAACTTAGTAGCCTAGTGCTCCCCGCTTTCTTTGTATTTACGAGGTTAAGATTAATGATTAATTAATTTAAACAACGATAGATTATGGGAACTCTCTATATTTTAATATTTTAATCAGTGATTTCAACATAAAACCAGTGTGAAATAAATTTTAAAAGCAGGAATAAGAAAGCTGCAAACTGCATCTCTCGTTCAAACTCGCTCTCTCTCGTACACTGCGCCAGCCCTCTCCTCATTGGATTATAAAAAAATATATAAAATACCCCTTAAATTAGATTTTAGTTGTCGGTATATGCCTTAACATTGCTGCAATAATGATAGACACAGGTACAGTGGGTCTTTGTACAGATTGCCAGTTTCAAACTCACCTTTATTATCTTTATTGTGCTTGATATAAAATAAAAGGTTGTGGCGAGCAGGACGAGGCAGAGGGCCGCGAGAGAGCGGCGCGAGGATAATGTGATTGATAATGAGCGACGCTCTCTCACGGCCCTCAGCCTCGTCCTGCTCGCCACACTGGTGTTTTATGAAAGAGTTGGGCACCCTGTGTTGATGATTTGTGGACTGAAAAGCTTTCTATAACTTGTTCTTTCATGACACATTATTTCTCTGTTTGATCTGATATCTATGGTTTAGAACAGATAATTTTGCGGCAAATTTGATCTCGCAGCGATGTTATTAATACTGCGACGAAATGAATCATTTTCTCACTGGATCTCCCAGCACTGTGTACATGGTGTAATTGAGATCAGCCCACGAGTAATTCTGTTCTGGGCTTGCGCTGCAATATCTATTATTGGTCCAAGCTGATAACCGGTCCACGCTGTGCAGCTCAAATGAGTAGCGCTGTTTCTTTCCCCTTTCGTTTTCTTTGTCGTTGGATGTTTCTCATATGCAACGGAAATGGCAGCTCTTATCAATTGGGCAAAGTGGTGGGGGCACCAGTGCGACCTCTAACAAAATGTAGTCGTATCGGCAGGAAAATCGACCATTTGGTCGCAATCTGGATTTTGTGCATACAGTATGTTTCAAAAACTCTCCCCTATCGTCTTACCTCCTAATCATTCACCGCCACATTCATATCAGCTGCTTATTGTGTAATACATCAAACAAGCTTGCCACAGGCCTGCAAAATCTGCATGTATTATCCATTAGAGATGCATAACGGGAAATCCACGGCTATCACAGGAGCTATTGCACTTATCTAACATATCACAGAAGAGGCGGCTCATTTGTGAAGAAAACTGGCATTCCATTTGTGTGGCACTTGAGCAAAGAAGGGAATGTGTTCAGAGAATGCTGTGACGGTTGTGAGCGTGCTTGGTAGGAATTGCATCTAAATTTGAGCACAGAGATGCCATCTCCTCCCCTCGGAGTGCGAAGACATGCTGACATTGGGTAATGACCCTGCAGGGTTTCGATAAATGGGAATGAAAAAGTATGATGAAAAAGTTTTGAGACTTAATGACTTTGCATTTTTTATAAATTAAACGTAATGTCAAAGACAATTTGTTCAGATATCTGTAAACAGTGCTTGTTTGTGTCAGGTAAACAAATAATTTGTGAAGCATAATATCGCATTGGTTTTGAGGCTGAAGCATAATGAGGATTAGATGTTATTTGGTGATAAGGCAGAAGCATACAGCAATCTTTCACACAAGTGGTATTCCAACACAGATACACTTCATGGATGAGCAGTCCCTAAAAAGCATTTTACGAAATACCTTTGGCCATGGTAAATAATAGTTCATCCAAAAGTTTTAATTCTGTCATTGTTTGGTTACACTGATGTTAAAAATGTCTCTGTTCAGTGGAACATAAATGGAGTTCTCCAGCATAATGTTTGCTCTTTTCTACAATATTCATAGTCATATGGGTTTGGAACACCATGAAGTTGAATAAACAATGACAAAATTATTTTTAGGTGAACTTTCTCTTTAAGAAGATATCCATTTTTTTTTTTTTTTATCTTTGGAAGGTCCAGTATGGGTAGGTCAGTTTGTACCCAAAGCTGGTTTGCCCTTTTTCTGACCTGATCTCTTTTGTTCAAGGTTTTGAAGTCCTTGCCTCAGTTCTCTACCCCTGAATTTATTTAAGTTGAATGGTTGGAGGCAGTTTTTGTATTTGCTCTGCTGGGTTTCAGTGCTGGTGGTCAGTTGGTGTGTGTGGTCACAGTAGTGAGCCCTGAATCTCTGGCAGGGAGTCTTCTGTTAATCCTTCCTCACAGCTCAGGACTGAATGTTCCACACGCTGGCACACACACACATACAGCGTTGGGTAGATTTTGAAGTGCATCCTGGTACTGATTGCAAATTACACAATTAAAAGCTTCAGTAAATGCATACTCATCCTCATACCGTATGTATCATAATTTTCTCACCCTCAAGTTGTTCCAAACCTGTATGAGTTTCTTTCTTCTGCTGAACAAAAAAGAAGATAATTTGAAGAATATGGGTAACCAAACAGTTAATGGGACCCCATTGACTTCCATAGTATTTTTTTCCCCTCCATACTATGGAAGTCAATGGGGTCCCATTAACTGTTTGGTTACCCATATTCTTCAAATTATCTTCTTTTGTGTTCAGCAGATAGAAATTTCAGGGACCCATCCACTTGCATTATATGGACTCATGGAGATGGATTATTTTTCTAAAAATATCCGTTTGTGTTCGACAGAATATAGAAAGTCTTGGACAGCATGAGGGTGAGTAGAGGATGAGAGAATTTTCATTTTGGGGGGAGTATCCCTTTAAGTGGTGCTAATCTAATCTAAAAATATTTTGTTTATATAATTATTATTGGATCACTTTTGATCTAGCTATTATTAATTCGATGTCACATACAACATAATATTGTACTGTTTTGACAATTTCAAACAAAAAAGTGAAAAATATTCCTTTAACTAGAGCTTGTTAAATGGTTTTGCATCAGATTACAAATATTGTATTGTATATTATATATTATTAAATATTGTATTATGTATACAATACCTTTTTTTTTTTTAAAACAACTTTTTCTAAAAAAGGTGATAAGCCCATTTATTTTTCTATCCTAACTGCACAATTATGTGGTTAATTTTATTGTGTTATATGCATTTAGCTGCTACTTTAACATCACAGTGTTTTTCAGTTTAGTTAGAGTTTAGTTCCAACTCTAATAAAATGCACCTGAATTAGCCAATCAACATTTTTGTTGTTTACTTGAAAGAGAAAAGAACCATCCAGGTGTGTTGAAGTGTGGTAAGAAAAAGAAAAAAAACTCCCAAAACTGGGAATGAGGAATAGACCTGTGACCCAATTTTGGGTTGTGACCACAATTGCGAACCACTGCCTCAAGATACACCTTAAATAAAATTCCTCTAAAGGTGCAAATATGCACCCTTAAGGTTCTAATGTGCAGCCTTAGGTGGAGTACTTTGAGGTGATCATTTTTGTATTTCATTTTTTTCTTTTTTGACTAATCTAGATAGCATAGTCTGTTACCACACAACAAACACTGTGACACTGCAAGCAGCTGCCACTGGGCTTGACTTTATCAGAGAAAAGAGAGGGATAAAAACAAAGGACTTGTGAAGGCAGAGGTGGAGGTAATGGGAAAAAGATGGAATGTAAGAGTTAGCTTTAGATAGCTTGAACCAGAGCCAAAGCGAGCAAAAGGAAAGAGGATGTGTCGGATGTACCGCGGCTTTCGCTGGGGCCGTGTCTTATCAGCTTTTCCAGACTCTCTCAGAGTCACATGTCCTAGTGAATTCAGTGGAGCGTCAGTCTCTCTGGTAGCTGGGTGGCTCTTAACCCTGAAACCACTGATCCCTGATCACCGCCCAGCCAGAGGTCACATGATCTGCAGCAATCACTCACGCCGCCTTACAGGCCTGTAAATACCGCTGTCTCCCAGGACCATTGTCAAGGTTCCCCTTGGTGCTTTCTGACATCCTTCATGTGGATGCCTTCGAGTCATGCCATTTCAGCACTGAGCTGCTTTGACACATGCAATAGACAGTGTAAGAAGAACGATTCAATGTCAGTCAGACACCATTGTTGTTTTTCATTTTACCGTTTCAGGTGGCTTTTGTGAGGGCACTCTTGTGAACAGACATTTTCAAGTGGGTGGATCTCTATTCTGTGCCTGCTCTCTAATTTCATCATGATCATTATAAAGAAATACTTTCTGAACCATAATGAGACAATAGCTCTGTTACAAAACCTAGTGAACTGCCTCCACAGGCATTTTAAGGCATTAAGACAGTAAGGCTGTTCCAAATAGTAGGTAGTTGAATTATGCTATATTCAAATTCGATTCACCTTAATTGTAATGTAAGAGCGGGTGCAGCCATTTGTAAATTTTGCGGCTTCTGGTTAGGGTTATCGTATTCTTAAACACGCACTGCTTTGTAGCAAAAATAGTTTAACTATTTACTTCACTTTCTTCTTCTTTTATTCATTATTTACCTATAGCTGTCACATGTATGTTCTTTCTGTTTTATTATCATTGACTTTTAGGGTACGCAACAACGATATGCTTAAAACTGAGAAGTTTTTCCTTTGAGTTTTCCGCGTACAGATGACACCGTTGTCAAAACGATCCCCATTCACAGAATCCGCGAAAACGACTAAAAACGCTGTATTCTGCTGCTAGGCCATTAGATTGCGATGAAACACTATAGACTAAACACGTAATACGCATGTGCATGACGTCATCGTCTTCAGAGATTCGCGTTTTTGTTGTTTACATGGAGACAGTTTTCAAAAACTTGCGGTTTGCGTTTTCAGGCACCCAAAACGCCGTTGTCGTGTCAATGACAGTAAACAGCCCCTTAGTTTGTTTTCATCAGTCTCATGTGTTCATTTGTTTGATTTTCCCGCCATTCTTTAGTTAGAATGGTTACTGATATGATTAGTTCTTTTAGTTCAGCTGTGTATCATTAATAGACCAATTTTCAGTTGGTAAACATGGTGACGTTTTTCTGTGGGCGGAGCTTAGGTGGTGGCAGAACGATCCCTCTGGCCGCTTCACTAACGTAAAGTCTGCAAGTTTTGTTAGCTTGTTTTTAACAATGACTGGAGAAAATCCGATTTTATCTTAATGTGCAAGGTCGCTCACTGTCCAGGACCGCGATTGTTATTTGCAAAAGTTAATTTTAACGGACGGAACCGGCCGACCCTTACACTCATTGATTGAGGATCTGACAGGATTAACGTTAACGCTACCTCCGGTTGAGTGGCCTGACTTCTACACCAACCTGATAGAGAAACAGAGGGCATATAAATCTTTAGATGCCTATAACTATGTGCTGAATGGTCAAGTACAAGACTTGTGTGGTACGATCCGCAGTTCTGCCGAGCCAGCGCGATGAAGACGACAATGTAAAGAGTGACATTACGGTGCAATTTTAATGAGGTGAATATTTTCTAGAAATAAAAAATTGCAGATAAAGCATATTCATTTTTCATTGATTCTTGCACCCAACAACACAACAAGATGACATTTAATAATAAGAAGAATAATTTAAGATCCTTATTTTGTAGCCGAATCTGTGCTGGTTTGTATTTGCCGCCTCCAGTTTTCACTTTGTTCTGCCACCAGCTAGCGCCGTGACGTAACTGTGACGTCGGCTGGAAATTGGTCTATTAACCTTGTTTGTACTGCTACTTAAGTTCCCCCTTTTTCTTTGTTCTATGTCCGGTCTTGTCTGTGTAAAGAGTGTTTGCACCTACCTTTTGTTCTGTGGCTAAGTGAATTATTATTAAAACTTTGTGTTGAGTCGTCGTCTTATGTGGATAACTGTCAGCTGTTACCGTTGTGCAGACAATACAGTTCCACGGTTTAAACTGAATCTTTTTAAGAACTCCTTTGTGCTTATGTCTATATTATCTATCTAAACTTGCTTTAGATAGCTCTCTTGGTTTTGGAGCCAATGTTTAATCATTTTCATAGCTTGATCTATTGCGGAATAATTAACTACAACCACAATGACAGCACAATCAAATTTTACATTTGCCTTATGATGTAGGTAATAATGAGATATCTGTGATGAGGCAGGATTGTGGTTACAAACATTCCCCATGGCATGAATAATTCATGCAAACTACTCTTTACTGCAGTACAGTATATGCTAAATAACAGTGCTGATGATATGCATGTACAGTGTGTCTATGTGTGCTGTGATTATTTTTTTGTACAGTATGTGCATGTGAGCTATGATACAGGTATACGAAATTAAATAGTCTTTTTCCTGACAGCCAACAGAAAACACAAAACAGGACATCATTTTACTTTAACTTTGAAGCGTAGCCTGCAAGCAAATACTGCTTTATCATATTGATACACACTAGAATTAAGAGAGGCAATGCAGCACAAATCAATGTCAAGAACAGACTGTAATATCAGATTTTCCAACAAAAGGTCACATCGTGTGACATCGGCACATTTATCCTATCACATTTAGTAATGAATCTGCCTGCCAATCTCTCTTTTGCGGCATCAAATGCATCCAAGTGTGCAAATGCAATTTAGCATGCACAAGAATAACATAAAAAATCACATGCATAGAGGAAGAGATATTTACAGTACTGTGTAATTTGTTGTAGGTGATCTTTAAAGAATTTCATAAATTAAAAAATTATGAATTTTTGAAATAGCCCAAGCAGCCTGTTCTGCAAACTACAAAAACTGGATGTTTATCCCAGAGTATAAATAAAACAAAGAGAGATATTCTCTCTTTACTAAAAATTCACTTATACACAGCCATCATATAATACAGGGTTATGAGCTGCAATATTCATGCCAGTAAATGGGATTTTCTTGGGTCGAGATTCAATGACTGAAACAATCAACACCATTAAGTAATCAAACCAACACTTAGTCTCATAGCAACAAACCACAGCCCTTAAATCACTCTTTATTCGTGTACAGGTGTTTATGGTATGACAAATGGTGCATGCGGCAAATAATTGCTTAGTTTTTCTCGGTTTTGCACAGACAGCCTTTAAATCTGTTGCAGCAATTTTGTGCCACTTCATGAGTTATTAGTTGAGTATTAAGAATATATAAAAGACAGTACTATGGCTGTCCGTAAGTCTAAATGTTAAATCTGAATCTTAAATGTTTAATTTAAAGCAATATATTTTGCTGATACAGCGTTGCAAAACAAGAAGTTGAAATGAACCCGTGCAGCAAGCAGCAGAGGCATCTGCAATCAGATTTAAATCACTAAAATTAAAAAAATCTTTAAATCATTAAAAATTATTAATAACTGGTTAAAGCTGGGGAAAAGATTGCTAATAAATGGAAAAGATGATTAAAACATCTATTTTAAGACCCATTTAAGCTAAATCTGGAAAATCAAAACCAAAATCTATTGCAGTTATTTAAAACATGCTTTATGTGCCATTTGGCACCCTATAGGTATTCCCTACTTTATACCAGTGAGTCATTTAGGATCCAACTGGGGAATAAACTGGCACAATCTTAAGTGTTCTCGCTTGAAGTTATCGGATTGGTTTAGCACTTGATTTCTGCCACTAGTGAGTCATAAATGTAGAGATATGAAAGATTTACCACCACTTTTTTGTATTGCTCTCTCCATTGCATGTTTTATTGTGAGGTCAAATGATTCAGTGATGTGTGAGCATTTAAGTGTGAAGCGACTGTACATAAATAAAAGCTTGCTATTTTTTAGTTTTCTTGCCAATGCCAGATTTTAAAGAACAATTACCTTTAAAAAGAACTGGGTTGTTGTTTTTTTGGTTGGGGTTGTTGTTGTTTTTTTGGACATACAGTAGCATGGCCATAACATATGTAGCAAATGAATCTCGACGCGAAGCCGGTGGCGTGATTGCTGATGAGCGACACCTGTGAGACGCACCGGTCTCGTATCTCTCACGGAGGAGCGGAGGCATAAAGGAGGCGCCGCTCTCTCACGGCCCTCGGCCTCGTCCTGCTCGCCACAATATTCTTTGAAGCACCATGATTTGTGTGATATGATATAAGAATATAGTGATCATTCAGTATCTTGGCATATATAACAGTACCACAGTATTATACGGTTACTGCCTCAGTACTTTTTAAGGCTAGAGAAGAGTTAAATATTGAATATGGGAGATGATTCAGGATAGCCCTCTCTCAATTAGTGAGGTGAGGATTTTCAGTTTGTAGGAGGTGTTATTTCAGCGTTTTCGCACTGGTGACACCCGCTCTGCACCAGCCTGTCTCTTTTTAAGCCTTTATGATTCTGACACTTCATTATCAGCCTATCGGCTGACAGCATGACAGGCCCAATCTGAGCCAATCAGTGCAGCTGCTGATTTGTGACCAGTGGGCAGAAAACAGAAAGTTGATAAATGGAAATGCTCTTATCTGCTGTCCTTTATACACATTGCTTAATTGTACAATGACATGTCATTTTCCTCTAAGCTTATTATAACTTTGCAAAATTGTGTTGTGTACCAAATACAAATGTCTCATAAAGCATTAGCGTTGGTGGCATAAGTTTGTACTTTCATTTTTAAGTCCCAGGCTGAGCAATTTAGTTGCTAATGAGCAAATGGTTTTGGCTGAATGAACAATTTGAGATGTGAAGCAAAGTTTAATCATTAGCAGAAAATCAAGTGGGCTGTTTTTAAAAGAACCCTGTCCAGAGACAAAAGTCACAGTCATTGCACATTGTGACATCAGGTGACATCAGGTGAAGTGAAAATGTCAGCTTTGACAGGATCTAAATTTCAAGTATAGAAGTACAAAAACAAAAGGAAAAGGCAGCGGAGGAGCTCAAGAGAAACCCTGCAAATGCAGCCCCCAGAGAATATGTGGAGGAAATACTAGCAATTGTCCACCTGCAAAGAGTAGTACCAGTCATTTCAGGACATATAAGTCTGATCAGACTAATGTAGACTTGATAAAAATGAAGAATCTCCTTGCCCTTCATCTGAAGCAAGGGCTGATGTATGTCCAGAATGCCAAGCATATTTTAAAAGCATAGAATGTAGTAAATTTAATTTACCTCTTAAAGCTGCTGTAGGTAACTTTTGAAAAAATGTATTTGCTAAAACTGTCATTATGTCCTGACAGTAGAATATGAGACAGATAATCTGTGTAAAAATCAAGCTCCTCTGGCTCCTCCCAGTGGTCCTATTGCCATTTGCAGAAATACACCGCTCCCGGTCAGAAACAACCAATCAGAGCCAGGAGGAATGTCTTAGCAGTGTCAGTCACGCTCGTGTACGCGCTGATCACACCCCTCTCTCGCACAGCGCGAGCGCGAGCGCGAGCCGTCGTTCAAACTCAAGATTGCCGGCGTGCTGCAGCTGTGCTTATGACGGAGAAACAACCTAAACTGCCAATTCTCGAGTGACACCTGCTCATAAAACAAAGAGGTAAAAGGAAAAAGACTGATGACGATAAACAAGCGAAAAAGATTCTTACACAGAGCCCATTGACTCTGTGTCAAAACTCTAGCCGCATAACATGTAGATGAAATGTCACGCATTCTGCTAAGCAAATTGAAACCTGCTAATTCACTGGCTTGTCATGTTGCTGAAATAATGTACTAGCACACCTTATCTAGCATTATATATCGCTAGAATAATTACTTACATACTGTAACGTTAGTTACCGTTATATTAACGTTATCTTACTAGCTATTTATAACTTATAGAAAGAGTGCAACGTTATAAAGTTACATGTAGGCTACTCTTGCAAAATACATAATGATTTGAGGACCAAGTTTGTAGTCAAAGTAGGCCTATGGGCAGGCCATAGTCAATGTAAAGCATATTATTGACGTTTAGTCCCTATTAGTGAATGTGCCATATAACTTTTTATCCGCCGTTATGGGTGGCCCTGTTTACTAGCCTGCGCGTTCACGACAGGCTCTGCTGTGGAGGACGAGCTGTGGAGGGAGGGCTGTAGCGCAGCAGAGAGCAAGGGGGTGGGACCTGTAAGTTGTGCTTGTTCAAATTTTCAGGCTAAGTCAACATTTTCTCAAAACTCCCTACTGCAGCTTTAACTCGAGAAAAAATGGGGTGTATTCACTAAGCAGTTGTGCTTCTTTTGTCTGTGGTATTATTGGCATAAAAACCTGCCTCTGATTTACTAATCATCTGAAATCCAGGTTAACTACCAATATATATACACACACACACTCACACACACGACAAGACGAAAGATATTTCTGTTCTTTTTAGTCATGTAAAAAAAAATTGGAGCATTGAGCGGTGGGAGGCATTTCTTTTGTGGAACAGGTGGTGACTGCTATTGGAAAATGTGGACTTTTCACCCACAGCTCTCAGGCCAGAGGATATTGATAGAAATGCCTATCTTTCGCAGTGTGAGGATCATGATGTGCTTTTATTAGATATACAGTTATACAATACTGTAATTGTTGTGCTTTATAAAAGCACATTCTTTGACTTTTAGGTTTTAAAGATTAATGGATGCTGACTATCGCTTTCCTTTAATTCTGCTCAAAAAGAGATAATGCTAATGTGTCTTACAGAAATGCCATCAGAGAAAGTATTGGAATACTGAATCAATTAATGATGAGAATCCTTCAGCTTGTGGGGAAGATGAGCTCCGGTTATTCCCATGTGGATAGAGTCAGCACATTTAGTTGCACTGAGCTGATTTATCACAAATAAAATAATTGTGAATTTTTGCTGCAAACAGGAAGAGCTTGTAAATATGTATGAGGATCTGTTTTCGTTTTATGTAATGGCAAAGGAAGTTTGTTTTTAATTTTCATAGCGGTGCAATCACATCTGAAGTGCAGAAGTGATTTGGTTTGCTTTGATTGATGTGGATGTGAATGCTTGGCCACACCATATTTACAATATTTCTTATGATTCACTGTCCGTAATTTTCTAATGTGGCAATAACTGCACAGTCCTGTAGTTCTTTAATAGAGGGTGTTCACATGACATCAAAATAGGCGGGAATCACTGGGGGTGGCAGCGTTGGTGTTCAGCTTGAAAGGCGGGAAAAACACACAAAACACATCTAAAGCTTTGCGATTGACTATACAAATAGATTCAACAAGAAATCGGAGCTATCTTTTTATATACCGAAAGCTACAGAATAAGAGAAGCAAATTGACTTCTGCAATTCGCAGAATTTCATTCAGCCAGTCTGCGTTTTGTGTTTGTGAAACTCATACCACATTTTTATGCGCTGTTGTAAATTTTAATCAGTTAATGGAACATACGCTAATGTGCATTCTAAAAATCGAAACAATTCGGAAAATAAGGTATCTAGAATTATTCATCGAGCTGATAAAATACCTAAAATAATTTCTGATTTTCCTAACTCATCCTGTTTCTTAAAAATGGTTTAAAGGCTGGAATATTAGGTTTATAATTTTATACATTTTAGTCAATACTTTTATTTGAACATGTAATACATAGTAAATAACACTATGTTGTAAGTCAAATCTGTCCGTAGTTGTTAATGCTATTATTTTAATGTTTCTGCTGTTGTTGCATTTATTTAAGGATTTTAAATGGTAAAATAGGAAAAAAGGTTTGGAACCACTAGTCATAAGTTAACAGGTGCTTCCAAGCATTTTATGGGATGTTTATGGAGCAACAGCTGTCCGCTAATCTGAACAAAAGACGGAGGAATACTCCGTAATCAAAAATATTGATGAATTAAACATTAACTCGAGGAGGTGGCTACTCTATTATTATATAAGAAGTCTTACATAATTCCATCATTGATCTGTATGGATCGTGCTTTAACACTGAACAACACAAAAATGAGAGTGCTGAAAGGCACAATGCTTAGCTCGGGTGAATCCCATCCTGAACCACCTCATTAACCTCCTCTATTGATGCCAGTTCTGCTCTTCAAATCACAAAAGAACCCACACACAAACGCAATTTGAATTTGACAGCATGCAAAGGAAAGTTTGTACTAATGAACTTTAGTACCTGTGCCTCCCATGCTAAAAGCTAAACCTGCTCGGATAAATACGCTTAGGTCTCCAGCAATGGCGTTTGAGGTCAATAAATGATTTGGGCTATATCAATGTCTTTAAATGGTAGGTGATAAAACCAAGGTATAATCACCTACCTCTCTCATTTTCTTCATTTTCTTTTTCACAGCTGCCTGCCTCCACATGCAGTTAACTTGAGAAAGTAGCACTATGTTATCTCAGGCATATTATAGCTATGTAGTGAATGAACCAATGAGTGCAGAGTAGCTACTGGGTGTTTTTTACTGCTTTAGACTTGCTATAGAATACTTTCCTTGAAAGTTGAGAGAGTAATTAAATAAAAGTTACTCATAGCGTTAAAGTTAACTTAGAGTTATGTTAGCCATAGAGTTACATTGTGTAAGTTCACACAAGTACCTTGTGAAGCTGGTAAACTGAAAGGTCAACACAAATTTGAATTATACAGAGAAGTGTCTTTCATTTATACCATGTGTTCTTGTTTTTCACTACATTACAGTTTAACAAGACTGCTCTTTGAAAGTGTAACATCTTCCCACATCCGACAGGCTGGTAATAGCTGGTTTTCTGTTGGTCTGACTGGTAGACCAGCATCCAAAATACAATATATGCTGGTGACCAGAAATGTTGGTCTTTGCAACAGGGTAATGTGCTGTATTATTGTAAGCTATGTAAAATAATGAGGTGTAAAATAGATACCTGCATCAGGAATTTCATTTATTTGTCACTCTGAATTCAGTCCTTTGTAAATACATCGGGGATAACTTAATGGAGTCATCACACCTCTGATGTGCAAAGACATTAAGTCATTGTTGAGTTGCTAAAATCAATGACCAGCGCAAAGGGAGAAGGCACAGGGACAGGTGAACCTGAACTTGCCATGTAGTGGCCAATCGATCACCGGCATTGTGTGTGAGTGAGAAAAAGAGAACACGACTGTTGTGAGATGCAGAAAAGATAGTTTGATATCGATCTCTTTTAAAACGCACTTTTTCTTTCAAGCTATGGTCTTTAAAGTCAGTATGACCTTTAATTTTAAACAAAGAAAATTGTCTTATTTGAAATCTTTGTCCAGGAGAATTAGTAACTGTTTAACACAATGTGATAAAGTATCAGGTAGCTCCGCCAACCATAAAATCTCATTGTTCCAAAATTAATTGACCTGAAGCTATATTTCAAAGCGAATGGGTTGTGATTGTTATTTAAAATGTTACACAGCATTTTCACTTTTGGTGTGGAGAAATTGCTTGACGCTGGACACTGCGTGATGAATGTTTTGGACTCCATGTGAGGGCTGTGTCTTAAGTGTCTTATTGTTTAACTCACAGAATAAAATATCAGCAAGAAGCAGTGCAATTTTTCTTGGGAAAATGGCTTTCTGGAATTTCCAGGCTCAGGTGGACAGGAATTCAATTGTAATGAGGTGCCAGAAATGGCAAAAGAACAGGGATCCATCTTCTATCTATCCATTTTCAATTTGCCACATAAATGTTTATCCCCAAAACGAATATACGATCTTCAATTCCTGTGCAATATGCAAATTCAACAGCAACAGATATGAGCTGCATTTTATTTATCATCAGCTAATTTCAAAATCAAAGACCGCAATAGAGGGAAAAAGCGGGGTCATCACTGTTAATATCATTTAGTCTCACTACTTTTAGTGAAGATGATTGTGTGTTGAACATCTGTGACTTACTTTCAGTTTCATTTGCAGCAGTTTGCGCGTTGCCTTGCTGAAGAGATACTCAGCTACTCATCTGTGTTACAGGAGCACTATCATATATGACTGTAACATGTCATATACCCTATAACACACTCTCATAGTTTTTACATTTTGGGAGGAATAAAAGTGACCAAGAGTAAACATCCCCTAAGAAAACTCTTATCAACTCAAAATTTCACTTAATATACTGAGAGTTTGCAAACCCCTAATGGTTTGTGATGGAAATGCTGGGATTTTTTTTTTTTTTTTTTTTTTTTTTACAATATTTCTAAATTTGGTGAATTCCGTTTAAACTTTTGAAAGTCATCACAATTTACCTCAATTCACCCTTTTATGTAACATTTACATGAAATAAAAGAAATAAATAAAAAAGGTTACATTTAAAAATCTCACAATATAGCTTGTGCTCAAAATAACATCTTGAATAAATTGAAGAGTTGTTTAAGTGACTCGCACCATTTGCACAGCATGCCTTTTTATCGCTGCTTACAAACATCATTTGTCAACAAAAAACTCTTTGTACGTCCTAAAGCATTATTATCTCCACTAGGCATAAAATTGCATTTGAGTGATTGATGAAAGTTGTGTAAAAGGTTTTCGGTATCCTACAGCGTTTTACAAGCAGAAAATGATGCTTTTGTCTGTAACAAGCTGTCAATTCGAATTTGTTGTGTTTTACCCTTTAGCTTTGTTTCAAGGCACATTAATAATAACAAGAATAGTTACATTCTTTTTACATATTTTTTGTAATTATTATATTTTTATTGTATGCTGTGATTGTAAAGAGATACCTCACTTTACCTGCAGAAGACAGAGAGACTTTAAACTGTTGGTTTGCTGAGGGTGATCTAGGGTAATTAGAAACTGTCTTTCCGAAGTGAAGCAGGAGACATTGATGAGGGTCCTACGGTAACACTGTTAAATTAAATTTTTTAATGAAAGTGAGTGAAAAAGACAGCGTTCACTGTGTTGATTTCCATAGATGTGGTGTAATGAGGGTTTTCAGCCTCAGGCGACAATTACGGTGCATCTCTATCAGCTCCCTAACTTCCTAGGTCGTGAATCCATATTTCGCGTACAGGAATTCAAGCGCTGGTAAGGACATTAAGGACCATGGCTCACTACACATTGGGACACTGATGACTCTATTTCCGGCGACGTGACAATGTCCTCACTGTACAACTGTATGTAACGGGGTTGAATCAAAGGACGAAGCAGGATAGTGCTGCATAACACTAGTGGTGTTTATGAACAACCGCAGATATGATATGTTTCTGACATTATTTGTTAATGTTATTTAAAGTACATTATGATAAATACTTTACTTGTTACGCATACATGCAACATTTCAGCTGTGAATAAATTATAAATGTTATCTTATGTTCATTACCTTTCTACCGATGTATGTTTTTGCTGAAATATAATACAATAATACAATAATGGTTTGTATTTTTAAAAACATCTATCGCGTGTCATTATGTGTAGTGAGTTGGCTCACGTGATTTATGTTTCGCGCTTGTCCGACTTTTTATGAAGCGAAAGTTTCAGTGCACTGGACGGATTTTGCGATAGAGACAGCCCTTAAAATGGCCCTGATCAGTGCCCTGACCACTGAACTAGGGAGCTGATTGAGAAGCACCCTAACAGAATGATTGACACGTGCCTCTGGACCCTCACCCTAGTGAAGTGTCATGTGACTCTAAACAATGGAAACCTGATAGTTTGATGCTGATATTATGGTTATCCCCATATACATTTTGAAAAGCGCAAATGTTTGTGAAACTCAGCCTGACTGGTTATGAGGGCAAAATGTAGGTTTGTTTTTGTGTGGGTGAGTGAGTGTGTGTGTTAATATATATTTGTATTTCTTCAACTTCGGCACTTTTATGTCCTAGGGTGTTGTTTTCTATTAAATCGTACAACTTTTTTTCATTTTGTTATATAAAGAATACATTGCAAGAAAAATTGGTCAATTTTATTCTACTTTTCTTTAGCTAACAGTAGAACATTGAACCAAGGTCATGGGTTCATGGGAATACATTAAATGTTAAAACATTTATACTTTTAATGTGATGAATAAAAAAAAAATCCTTTTCACAACAATGTTATCAAAACCAATACATCATTTGAGATGTAGTAAAAATGTCACTGTTGTGGAAATTTAAAAGAAGGGGGGAAAATAACAGCAGTATATATACTGTGTGTGTGTGTGTGCTATTCCTTTTAAACTTTCTATTCATCAAAGAATCCTGAAAAAAAAAGTATCACAGTTTCCACAAAGATATTAAGCAGCATAACAATAAAATCACTGAAGGCTGGAGTAATGGATGCTAATATTCAGCTTTGCCATCACAGGAATACATTGCTATTTAAAATATAAATAGAAAACAGGTATTTTAAATGCACATTTTCACATTTCATTTGTTTCAATAAAAAAAAGTTAAATTGTAATAATATTTCACATATATTATTTTTACTGTATTTTTTTTAAAATAAATGCAGCCTTGGAGAGCATAAGAGACTTATTTCAAAAACAATAAAACACCTTACCGACCCCAAACTTTTAAACGTTGGAAAAGTGGAAGTGTTTTAAGAGTTTTTTATGAAAGTCCACAGGGCCAAAAGTGCTTATAGTTGAAGAAACACCCATATGTGTGTGTGTGGATGTTAAAGGATTAGTTTACTTTCAAATGAAAATTAGCCCATGATTTACTCACCCTCAAGCCATCCTAGGTGTATATGACTTTCTTCTTTCAGACGAATACAATCGGAGTTATATAAAAAAATATCCTGGCTCTTCCAAGTTTTATAATGGCAGTGGATTGCAACCAACAGATTGAAGCTCAAAAACGTGCATCCATCCATCGTAAACGAACTCCAAACGGCTCCTGTGGGTTATAAACTAAAGCAGATATCAGCGTTCGGCCCACCGTCTATTAATAAAGGCCTTCTGAAGCAAAACGATGAGTTTGTGTAAGAAAAATATTCATATTTAACACGTTACAAAGTAAAATTTTAGCTTCCAGCCAAAACGGCCATACGCAGTCTACTTGCCCCTAATGCGCAACTTACAAAATGTATGATGTCAGAAGTAGCGTAGTGCGTCATGGCGTAGCGTAAATATCAGCAGCACGTCACATTACTTGCATAAGTTGCGCTTTACACTTAAGTGGAATCAGTATGTTCGTTTGGCCGGAAGCGAGTTATTTTACTTTATAAAGTTTTAAATATTATTTTTCTTAAACAAACTCATCGTTTTGCTTCAGAAGGCCTTTATTAACCCCCTGGAGCCATTTGGAGTTCGTTTACAATGGATGAATGCACGTTTTTGAGCTTCAATCTGTTGGTTGCAATCCACTGCCATTATAAAACTTGGAAGAGCCAGGATATTTTTTTATATAACTCCGATTGTATTCGTCTGAAAGAAGAAAGTCATATACACCTAGGATGGCTTGAGGGTGAGTAAATCATGGGCTAATTTTCATTTGAAAGTAACTACTCATTTAATTGGAGGGAGACGTACTGACAACTTTCTGTTTCCATAGCAATTCAAGATAAAAATTTTTTACTCAAAAATTGCAGCCCAGTCTCTTCACCTCACATTTGGTTAAAATGTATCGGTATCACTTAGGATACTCACACATAAAAATATAAAACCAGTTGGCATTTGCGAAACAAATGAGACTGTGTTTTCTCAAAACGTACTTTTTGAGCTATTTTTGCATTTACTTTTTAACCGACTAGTCTCATTGTTATTTTTGTGGTGTTTCCTTGAATTCACCCCGGTGTCCTAGCAGAGGAACCACAGGTGAACTTTATCACATTAAAGGGATAGTTTACCCAAAATTTTGTCATCACTTACTCAGCCTTACGTTGTGCCAAACCTGTATGAGTTTCTTTCTGTCGAACACAAAAAAGATATTTTAAAGAATGTTTGTAATTCACATTCAATTCGATTTACATTCAATCAGAGCCATATAGAGAGAGAGTTGCGACAACGGAAGTTCTAAATGCTTGGTTGTCACGTGATTCGCGTAGACCTCAGATAGTTCCAGGAAGTGCTTCGGCGCCAATTCAAATCGATGGAGGTAGAGAGCTGAACTGTGATTTTTGGTAGTTTGTAGTCAATAAATGCGTTGGTTTACAATATGTATATAATACATATTGACATTTGGATGTAGTATGTGTATGTAGTTACAGCAATATTGTTTTTAAAATATAAAAATCTGCTGATATTTAATGTTTATTGTGGTCAACCAGTGTTGCCTGCCTTTGTTAACATATTTTCTGGCTAACTTTACCTTGGTTAAAGACCGTTTTGCAGTTGTTTTGAAGTATTTTTGTGTTCTTAAACTTGTATGTTATTTAAGGGTTATCATGTAATGTTCACTATGGTTTCACAAGGACAGGAGACTTGCAGGAAACAGGTGATTGTCTTAAAATGCCATTGCAAACAAGTAAAATTGCATTCATCGTAATGTTTACAATGCTTATGCACTTATTACTATATAAATGAATACATATTTCATTTTAAAACAAAACATGATTATACACACATACATTATTTTCTAAGTGTCCAAGTACATTATTTCCTTAACATAATTTGATAAATTCATGACATACATCACTTAAATCTATAAAACCTATTTAGTTTAAATTAATTTTTAGTACATTTAGATAATACATATTTTATGTTTTGTTATCTTAAACCCCCCAAAATGTCAGGTTGTGTAACTGTCCGCACAAATTAACAGACTAAAATACTAATTTAAATGGTGTTTTAATCATAAAAAAAATAAAAATGAAATTCTATGGCATCATTTTAACCTTTCATATAAACAAATTTTATACATTTCAGTAGATTTATAGCTGATAATTGAAAACCTTTTGTCTAGCAATTTGTATGTCGGGGGGGCACAACTGCAAACATGGCTCTCTTATTATGGTAATTGCAGTGTGCATGATAATGCATTGTCCAGAGGAGCCATAATGATCCTTTTAGATCTCTATCAAATACTGGTAATTGCTTTAAAGTTAGGGGTAGGTTGGTACACTTTCAGGTGAATTTAAACACTTAGAAATGTTCACAACTGAAACTTGTTCAAATACATTGTTCATGACACAAAAATATACATTACATCAGTTTTGAAAAGATTTTAGACTTTGTTTATTTGTCAATGACCTATATATACACTTTTGCACTGAATTAGCACAATGGGATTTATAAATGTCTAATAAACTGCACGTCAAGCATGTTGTCTGGCCTTTCCTCTATGTTGTCAGACACAGAAAATATGCTCAAGTCAGGAGCAATCTAAATAGAACTTGTGTGCTAATCATACTTAGGTGTATCTGCACTTTTTCCACAAAGACCAACACTGGGAAGTTTAATGTTTATTAAAAATAGGGAGCAAGTAAAGTCTTGCAAAATCCAAGGAGCTGAGACTGATGAGGGTACAGCGTCAGTGCAGGAGTCTTCAGGATCCACCGAATCCTCTTTGTGCTTCTTGTGTTGAAAGAGATAAAGGAAACAAAAACGGGATAAATTATATATAGGAGTTAGTATATAATACAGTTATGGTATTTATAATACCCCATTTAGCCTAGTGTGATTTGATCTAGAACACGGCTTGCTGCCGTTTTAAGCATGTTTTTAATCTTACTTATAAACTTCCATCTCCCTTTCCTATCAATACAAATCAGCTGAGCTAAATCATAATATAGACAGGTAATAGTCAACAGAAACACAATGAATAAAAAACGCCAACCATACGTTTTTCCTTACTCAAATATGAAATCTAAAATAAGGATTTTTCCCCGTTATTGCACATTTAATATGGATTGAAACCGATATTCTCATTTTATCAATTACAACTATCACACTCCCCAATGTTATATTTAACCTCTGTTTAGAAGTATTTCCCTCTTATTACACAACAAAGGATAAACATGCATTAATAGAACGGGTTTAAACATTAATATGCTGTTCGTGGTTTGTTATGCGGTACTAACTTTATCCAATGACCTTTATTTTACCTGATAACGTCCCCTAAAACTACTAATTTAGAGAGCAATAATCAACTAGCATGCTTTAATACAGTTAAACTTACAAGTTAATTGGATTCAGATGTACTGATAATATACAATCTTATTCTTTAAACGTCTTACCTTTTAAAAGTGCATCACAAACGGTCTGTTCTGCTCTAACTCTACCGCGCTGCTGCTACTTCCGGGAACTATTGAGAGGCTCCGCGAGCCGCCATTGCTGTAAAAAACCGTTCCATTGGAGTCAATGGAGTTGTCGCAACTCTCACTCTATATGGCTCTGCATTCAATTAACATTCAGTTCACATTCGATTCACATTCAATTCAATTCACATTCATTTCACATTAGATTTGATTCACATTCAATTCACATTCGCCACATTTGATTCGATTCACATTCAATTCACATTAGATTCTATTCAATTCACATTCGATTCTTTCAAATCAATTCACATTTGATCCACATTTTGATTGGATTCACATTCGATTCACATTCGATTAGATTCACATTTAATTCCCATTTGATTCAATTCCCATTTGATTCAGTTTGCATTCGATTCAATTCAGAGATTTATATTCGATTCGATTCACATTCAATTCGATTCACATTTTATTAAATTCAAATTTGATTAATTCGATTACATTCACATTTGATTCGATTCACATTCGTTTTACATTCAATTCAATTCACATTTGATTCACATTTAATTAGATTCACATTCCATTCATATTTGATTAGATTCACATTTGATTCACATTTGACTCGATTCACATTCAATAAACATTTGATTAAATTCAAACTTGATTCACATTTAATTCAATTCACATTCAATTTACATTCAATTCACATTCGATTTGATTCACATTTGATTCAATTCACATTCAAATCACATTTAATCAACATTCAATTCACATTTGATTCAATTCTTTTCACATTTCATTCGATTTACATTTCATTCAATTCGGTTCACATTTGATTCAATTGGACTCACATTCGATTCAATTCACATTTCAATCGATTTGAAAATTAAATTAAATTCACATTCGATTTACATTTCATTCAATTCGGTTCACATTTGATTAAATTCGATTCACATTCAATTCACATTCGCTTCAGATTCACATTTAATTTCTTTCACATTCGGTTCGATTCACAGTCGATTCTGTTCACATTCGATTCAATTCACATTTGATTTGTTTCACATTAGATTTATAATCGATTTGATTCAATTAAAATTCGATTCAATTTACAATTTGACACAAACACTCGATTCAATCCAGATTCGATTTGATTCAAATTTCATTCGATTCACATTCCATTCACATTTAATTTGATTTGAATATTCGATTCAACTCATATTCAATTCGAACCGATTATTCGATTCTGTTCACATTCGATTTACATTTGATTTTATTCTATTCACATGCGATTCTATTCACATTCAATTCATATTTGGTCCACATTCGATTCACATTTAATTTTTCGATTATTCGATTCTGTTCACATTCGATTCGATTAACATTTGATTAAATTCACATTCGATTAACATTTAATTCACATTAGATTCATATTCAATTCTATTCACATTCAATTCACATTAGATTCACATTTGATTAAATTCACATTGATTAACATTTAATTTACATTAGATTCATATTCAATTCTATTCACATTCAATTCACATTAGATTCAATTCAATTAGCATTCGATTAGATTCAGATTAAATTTTTTTACATATGATTCACATTCAATTCTTTTCACATTCAATTCACATTCGATTAGATTCACATTCAATTCACATTTGGTATATATTCGATTAGATTCACATTTAATTTTATTCACATTCGGTTTGATTCAAATCAATTATTCGATTTGGTTCACATTTGATTCAATTCAACTCACATAATGGAAGTCAATGTATACCGTCAACTGTCTGGTTACCAACATTCATTAAAATATCTTCTTTCGTATTCAACAAAAGAAAGAAACTGGTTCAAGGTTTGGAACAACATGAGGGTGAGTATTAGAGGTGAACTATCCCTTTAACCATTCTAACAACCAGACAGGGTCCAAATGCTTTTTTTATTTTATTTAAATCAATCAATTCTTTTATCATTTGAAATATAATAAGCTTTGTATTTTGCTTGAAAAGTCCAAGTTCCACTTGGTTTCATTCATACATTAAGTGTGACATAAGAGTCCACATTTTGAGGCCACTGTACAGTATATAAGCTGATCTGATGTATTCAGCTTGGGTAGTCTATCTGTCATGTTCTCTGCACTGTCAAGTCTTTCCAGGTCAGTGTGGGGAGATGTTTGGAGGAGGACTGTCACCCTAGAGCTTCTCTGACAGTGTGATCATTTCAGCAGAGAGTGTGTGACCAAAGCAAGTCTGAGCTGTGTTTATCCAGACCTCTGTCGCACTGCACTTCAGTCATTACATACATCATCATGAAGAGGCTCTCAGCTGGAAGCTTAGGTCTGTCCCAATGTCTCCTGTCTCTATTCTTTCTCTCTCTTGGCAGATGACAGAAGCTGGGTTCAAAGGAAACAGACTGGGCGCAGTGGAGAGCATGGGCGGCTGGCACCAGTATACTGGGTTGAGGGAGAGGTTTACGTAACACAATCCTCTCTCTCTCTCTCTCTCTCTCTCTCTCTCTCTCTCTCTCTCTCTCTCTCTCTCTCTCTCTCTCTCTCTCTGTGCTCAAAGGATGTGCTCTTTGCCAGCCTCACCAACAATTTCCCTCCTAAAACCCTCATGATTACGTTGGTCCGTGTTCCTCTGTGTTATCATAGCAGTAACACGTGGTGTGATGCTTGAAATACACTTGAATAAAAAAGCTGGGGAATAGGTTTTGGCAACGGTGCTGTGACGTCTTTGTGAGGGCAGAACAGGAAGCTGGGTGATTTTCAACCCTCAGAATTTGCATTTTCATGTGTCTGCAACACTTTCTAAATGGGATGTCCCAGTTCTAACTAGTGATGAAGGTTTTTTTTTTTGGGGGGGGGGGGGGGGGGGGGGGGGTTCACTGTTTTATAGGTTTTTCAGGCAGAATTTTGCATTACGTTCATCGTCAAGTCAGTTTTATTTGTATAGCGCTTTCCACAATACATAGTTTTAAAGGGAAAGATAATTCGGGTCATTTTGTAAACAACACCATTTTATTTAAGGCAAAACAGCATTCAAAGCTTGAGAAAATTTAATTGAAATCGTATTGGTAGATGTTGGTTTTGCCAATATGCCTAAAGCTACTTGATTATTTGTTTTTGTCACTGACTTTAGAGTCTCTGGCGTTGTGAAAATTCCCTGTGCGGCACATGCACTGCGGGTTATGTTAAATTACAGGGTTGAAATCCTAATCACAGCACACTGGTAGTTAGGTTGATTACTGAGATGATAGAAAATAAAAATGCCTATAATTTGAATCCAATTTTTAAAGTCCTCTTATTATGATTACAAAGTCAAATACTATTATGCTAATGTCACAACATGCCTGTATGTCTTTAAAACGTATTCTTTTCATTTGGATGTAACAATGTAATGGCAGCTTTTTTAGGATCCCTGTTTTGAGTGGGCTGTATTGTTCTGTTGCTGTACGCTGCACTATTTATCATTTCGAAAAACTGTAGATTCAGATCCTAAAGGATATTTATAAAAGACTGTAAAGCTTCACCATAATACTAAAGTGAAAGGGAGCATGCGCTCTTTTGTATGAGTGTGTGCGTGTCAGCGCAAGGATGGGGGAGGAATGGCTTTTTCTCTGCACTAGCAGTTCTGCACACCCTCTATTACAGACCCCAAATTGAAACTGCATTCCCACTTTATCCTCCGAATGTGGCCAGATGAAAAACCGCGTTGCTGCGAATTGAGGGAAACATTTCTGTTGTGTGTGTTGTTATTGGGGTTTTTCTGCTTCCCTGCTTCTGTTTTCCGACTTTCTCGGCAGAACAGTTGCATTCTGAATGACCTGCTGCAATGTGATAACCTTTAAAAGCATCTCTGTTGACACTGAAAGTGTTTCGGAGTTGAAGGCAGGAACCAAAAAATGATATACCACTGAAGAACATAGCGGTTCATAATGTTTGAGGGCACGATACCAGAGTAAGCTATTTTTCACACTGTCCCTCATATTACAGCTGCAGTCCTTTTAATGCAGTATATTTAATCTCCTTTAACACTGGATTACTGTTCTCAGGAAACAGCAACAGTAATGAGATTAAAGGGACACTATGCAGCTTTTTTAGCTTAACTGAACAGCTTCAGAGTTATTGAAATGTTTATATAACTTCTTTCGGGTTGAATGGTGGGCGTCTCGACCCCCCCTGGTGCCTGTGAGCGAAAAAATCCCACTTGCAACTTCGGTGCGGCGGGCCGCGTCAGGAAGTATCGCGTGATATCAGCTCTCGCGATGTAACATATTCCTTTACGGCAACTGCACACATACACACAGGAACAAGGTAGATGGATGGAGTTTGTCACACTATCGTCATGGCTGAGCCGGCATATAAGATGCAGAAAGCTAGGAAAGCATTGTCGGAGGAACAGAGAAAGAGGAAACGGCAGACTGACCGAGCGAGGAGTCGGACACGAGCATAGGCATAATTTGCGGGTGTGTTATGTCCCCATTGAAACTTCTCGCGGCACGGATGTAACGTTACCATTACAAACAAATAAAACATCTCCAGGTAACTCTAGTAGAGCATTCATTTCGTCCGTTTGTTAAATAAGAGGCGATCTGAAATGTGTTATTTTTGAAATCAAGTGACCAAAGTGCTCGTTGCCTCTGCGATCAGTGGTGCAGATAAGTTACAGTGTTCTGTTGTGACGCGCGCCTGAATCCGTTGCGGGGACTGAGATACTCTCTATATTTTGTTATGGTAAAATCACAAAACCTAATGCACAAAAAACATGTCCCTGCTTGAAATACAACCACTAATAAACAATCGGTTTTATTAAAAATAAACTATACTACTAGTACCGACTAGAACCCAGAACCTCTGACACACTTGCAAAAGTTCTGCCTCTGGACCATTAAAATTGTCGGATCTATGTATTTAATCACGTGAAAATTCTCACCACTAACAACATATATTATATCTCATTAAACGACAAATTAAACACAATGTACTATTGTATACTATCTATGTAACAGGCCATGTCACGCTCTGAGTGAGTGGTATTTACGACAGTAACGTTAAATTCAAGCACTCCACAGTAACTCTAGGGGTCGCTGTTTGACAAAAACGGGATTTCTGCATAATGCCCCTTTAAGGTTGAAGGAATGAAAGTCACTTATATCAAGGGATGGAATGAGCTATGGGGGATTGGGACATTTTTTTCCTTTATAATGTGGAAAAGTGAGACCTTTTCCTCTGCCTGAAATCATTGATAGGTGAAGGGCTTCCATTAGGGGTGATATCATTGATGAAAGGATTGTTATAATAATTCAGCATTTGAAAAAATGTGGAAGAGAGAAAGGCTCTACAAGGTACTATATGTAATTTCATACTCAGCGTCGTTTAATTTAATGTTTCTCATTGGTTTATAACAGTAGCCAATTAGATGGTTTTCATGGCAGAGTGACTCCTTGATTAATGCTCCTTTCAGAAATGATTCTGCCTTGACCTGCATTCAAGGTTACAATGGACAGCTAGATCCACAATATGACTGGCAGCGAAGGCAAGGCCAATCACCATCGATGAAATATGTTGATATTTTATTATTTACAGTATCCACCTCTTTCTTCTGAACACAGAAGTATCGCCCGACTCATAGCGGAATTATCCTTTTCGGTCTCCGGTGTATTTAGTCAAAATTAGCGTATTTTTCAAGCTGATAATGTAACGTTAAACCTATGAAAATGGTTTTAAAAAGCGCATGGCTCTATAGTACCATTACTTTACAGTGACGCAATGACGTCTTATGTCAGTGCCTCACCCGTCAAAGTTTAATGAGTGCATACCCTTATGGAGAAAATATATTTCCATATATGTATGATCAATATATTAAATGGTTTAAATATATTGATAAAATATATGTAAGCAATAAGGTACGAGAGGCTGTGCTGTATCGTGAATAAGTAACGGCTGGAGGGCGTTGTTAGGCACGACGCGAAGCGGAGTGCCTGCAACCCCTTCAGCCGTTACTTATTCACGATACAGCACTTGCCTCGAGTACCTTATTGCTTTTATAAAACGGTTGCCACACAATAAAAATATTAAAGCCGAAAAATATGTATCTATGCAACTTTCATGAAGTAAAATCACTAAAAGCCTGCCTTCCGCTGGAAAAAATAGTCCCGGAACGTGAACAGCAACAGAAGTTACATATATTATTTCGCCAATAGATGGCGGCAAAGACTGTCTTTATGAGTGAGTGAGTGAGTGAGTCTGTAGAGAAGGCTTTTGAAAGGACTCGAACTTGTGATCACGGAGAAGACAGACGCAACTGACAGATGACTAACGTTATGCACGGAAAACCCCATGACTGTTAAAAGGACAAAATATGCAGCGGACATTCAAACGCATTTTTTTATTATGAATATAGGACTGACCTGAAGGAAAATGCTACGTCTACTGTAAATGCAGGTACACTCGCTTACTCGATCTCTCACAATGCTCTGCTCTAGCTTTAAATGAACAATATCAATGAGATGAAACATCTGTTTAAGTTGCTAAGAGTGGTTGCTAGGGGTGTTGTGTAGTGATACATAGAACCGTTGGGTGAAGCGGTCATAGCCGTGTTTTATCGTGAATAAAGCACAGCTATTGACCAATCAGAATCAAGGATTGGAACTAACCGTTTTATAAGGAATAATATATTGTGTCAATATATTTACATAATGAATTGCTGCTTTTCATATATTGAAAAAAATGTGTCAATATATTTACTTTGTTATGCTGACATGTTTTGTCTCAAGATGCATAATGTTTTTTTTTCTAAGGCACATTTATAAGATATATTTTATATTAATATAAATTTGAACTAAGGCCTAATCCTGGCTTAATCTAAGTCCTGTCTGTGAAACCGGGCCTATGTATTTGTGTTGCGTTAATGAGGAAAGTTGTGTTGGTATTTCTTAAGAGTGCATGGTGAAAACATGTAATGTCTTATTGGTCAAACACAAATTAGTTGAGTTCAAAATACTCAAAATTCTGATGCAAATAGTTGCCTAAATTATTTTTGAGTTCAACCACGGTAAAATGTTTACAGTTTGTGGAAACTGATTGCCTTGAATATTGCATGTTTTACTCAAAATTGTAAATTGTTAATACAAATACGTACAAAAGAGTGTCCCTTTGTCGTTTGTTGTTTGATTGGTAATAATGACAGAGCGCACACAGAAAGTCACTCATTGTTTACACAGAACAGAGATTGCAGGTAAGATGGCTAATTAAAATGGTACTAATTTGTTTAAACCGTCGTAAAAGAAAACAATAAAAAAATAAAAATAAAAAAAATTGTATGAGTGACGTACACGCGCGAGAGATCACTTCCGGCGCTTGCCGGAAAAGACCGAAGTGCCGGCGCCCTCAGATCACTTGGACGTGGCTGTGTTTCCCTTTAATGCGCTTTTAATAACTCTGTTTAATGTCAAACACGTCCCACAGTTTAGCAACAGAAGACTGCATTTTACAACACTCACCTGTTTGGCTGATTTGGATGTTAAGTTTGGGCTTTTAGGGAGGAACGAAAGCGCACCGCTGTGAACGAAAGGAAGGTGTGCTGGACAGAATCGTTTTACCTCTATTATCTTGTTTTCATAATCGTTGGAAGCCAAAATCGAAATTGAAAATCAATTACGATTTTTTGCACAGCCCTAAATGTAGGTGCTCTTTTTACCCTGTTTTAACAATGGGTTACAATGGAGACCAGAACAGGACAGCATCCCAACGGAAGTTAGAATCCATCATGGTGGCGATGATCATTTGCTCAGGAAAAAGGTGGATATCAGAGAGAGGAAATATTCCTTTAAGTGATAGTTCACCAAAAACTGTAAATTCTGGCATCATTTACTCACCCTAATGTCATTCCATACCTGTATTAGTTTAAGATATTGTTTTTGTCTATTTACTGTGAAAATCAGTGGGGGCAAAACAGCTCTGGACCCCTATTATTTTCATCATATGGACAAAAGCATATATTTTTCCAAATATCTTCTGTGTTCTTCCAGGTTTGGAACATGAGACTAATTAAGTAAATGATTACAGAATTTTACTTTTTGGGTGAACTATTTCTTATTTTGATCTGATATGAAAAGCGACAGATAGGCTGGCCATTTGCTCAATATGACCTCACACGCCGCTAAGTCTATCTTCTGTAGTCCTCCAGTATTCCATATTTAATAATGCTGCTGGGTGAGAACACATCCATTCACAGAACAGAGGGTTGAGAAGAGGGGAGAGCAGAGGAGTAGCTCATTATTATAGAGGAAACGGAGTGTGACTTTGGCAGGGAGAAAGGTAATTTCACACCTTTCACCTCTTGACATGAAAATACAGACCAATACTCACTCAATTAAAAGAAGCGGGAGCGGGCAGAATGGAAACAACCAAAAAAAAAAAACACTCATCCTGGATAGTCAAGCTGGTCAAAATAACACTCAAAAGGGATATTAAGCTCTTGAGTCAACTGTTGCAACGTTTAATTGACAAGAAATGATGACAATAATCTGTCTACAGCAGGCTATATAATTTCTTGTGTATATGAGAATATCAGCACCATAAGGATTGTATTGTTATGGGATTTACAATTAAGGACCCAAGGACCAGATATGATTAATTAAGACCCAGAGTCAGAAGTGCAGTCAATTTAAGACACGAGTCAGAATTATAATAAATTAAAGACTTTTTTTACTGAAGATAGTTTGCAGTTTCATCAGGCAGAAGTCAGCTTCAAGACTCACAAGGAGTTCATAGGCCGCTCTGTTACAGTTACAAAGATCACAGCAGTTATAGGCCTACCCTTCACCAAGGTCTAAGCTAGGGGGGTGTTTCAGATAGCATTTCTTTCCTTGAACGGACACATGCACACAAAATGATGTTGAACAACTCGTCTAAATACCCGTCTCGGCAAGTATTCTCTCGGTTATGTCATAGTTGAGAAAGAAACCAGATGTTTGTAATTTTTTTCGGTCTGTGCATTCGGTTGTCTGTGTCATTAATGTTAATATTAATTTGTGTATTTGTTGTTATTTTATTACTGACTGTTCACTTGTTTTTAATAATGTTTAAACTTTATGTTTAAACCGCCCCAACCGTCTAGCAGCACATCTTCATAAATCCTAATTACAACATCGTATAGATGATATTGTATCATATCATGCTCATAAGTTTCTTCATATTGCGTTAGTAGCTGATCAGTAAAAGAATTATAATTGCACTAAGATCTCCAAAAATAGCCTGTTTTTGCACTTGCTTGAGAATTTCTGTCCAATGAATGGATGACCTTAGCACACGTGTGGATTTGTTTACAAATTTTGGTTCACTTGCAAAAAGGGCAGTGTGAAAGCGAACCACACCAAATAAAAAATAAAAAATCAACATTGAGTTTTGTCCGGACCAAAGCAAGTGAACTAGCGGACTTTCCTGGTGTGAATACACCCTTACAGTCCTAGCCTGGTTAAAACCAGACCATTCTCAGTTGTAACTGAGTTATGGTCTGGCAAAGCTTCATAGACAAATCATTTCCAAAGGGGCGTCACCAACGGACGTAGCTCAAATGCCTCTGGGCGCAATTGGATAGACCTAAAACCAACCAGAGCGATGAAGGAGATGACGTATGCAGAGCGACGCTCGTCTGTTATAGAACAACTTAATAAACGAGCAGACACTGATTAGCTACTTGCTCTACGTTTATTTAAAATTAACAGCAAGACAACTAGAAGTGAATGTGCTTTCCATTAAATAAATCACACACAGTAAACAAAACCTTAACAAAAAAAACTTTGCAATGAACTGCAATTTAAAACTGGGTGCCGGTGCGGTGAGACGTAGTAGCCTACATGCTCGGGCAGGTTCGGCTTGAAGTCGTTCATCCTCGGCGCCGTGCGCGTTGTTACAAAAAAAGCCGTGCACACAGCCAAGCGAAATGGGGTCTTGCCGGTCTTGCGCACCGAACGCGTCATTTTTGCCGCGCGCACCTTCGCGCTCGTGCGGACGCGTCGAGTATAAACAAGGCTTTACTCCGTGTCAGCGCGCTCTGGGGTGCGTTTCCCGAAAGCATCGTTAGCCAACTATGGTCGCAAGTTCCGTCGTTACCAATAGAGTTCAATGGAAATTGTGATCATAGTTAGCCAACGATGCTTTTGGGAAAACGCACCCCTGATCGGTAAAGGGGCACAGACCTCTCCCGAATCATCTCCAGCAGTAGCAGCCTCCAGAGCACCACTAACTCCGCCTCCGTTTCCCTCGTAAGCTGATATTCACCTTTGGCTAACCCCCGCCCCCCTTAGTTACTGTTGCTACATCCGACAAACTTCATCTGGGCTCTGGTTTGGTATCAACATGGCTTATGCTGTGACAGCTCTTCCTGTTGAAATTTTATCAAACTTTTATAAAGCAGAAAATAAAGTGCCCGATAGAAGTAGGCAAAAGGGGCTGCAATATACGTCCGAAGGCTATATTCATGACATACAGGTAAAAACGCAAGGAACAACAAGACATCCAAATAGAGGCAAAAGCATAACGGTCACAGTCAAAAAATGAACCACCGCATATCCTACTAATCGAGACGGAGGCTGGGACTAACAATATCAAGGAGCAACACTATTCATGCAAAGCTGGGTAAAGTTAGGTCTCCATTCACTTCTATAATCGTTATTACAAAGCAAACGGACTACGCGAGTATAACGTTGTATTTATTAGCAGCGTGTGCTAGCGTATCAACAACCGGTATGAGAACTGAAATCATAACCTAAAACAGCATAAAACTGTCTAACTAGTATAACTTCACAGTAAGGTTAAAAGCAAAAAAGGTCTGCTTGTTGATCCTTGAGGGGTATAGCTGACTGTGAGGACGTCCACACAGTTTAATTCAAAGACGACACTTGTTAGGATTTGACTTCGGTTTTGGGAAGGGAAAAAAACGGACACCCCCCTCCAACCTCTCTGGGAAACGCGTATCTGTGTTACAAATCTGTGGAAGCTCATTCTTGGCTCCGCTGTGATTGGTCAATCTACATTCTAGGGTGTGGTATAGCCAAAGGCGAATTAGTATTTAAACATTCTCTATGATAAAAAAATGTTTGTGAAAAAAATATTTTAATAACATGGTTTTGCCGGTTATAGAGTTCTAATGACGGTGTTCAACTATAACCGTCACACCCCTAGTTCCATCGCTGTGCTGTCGTCATCGTGTAAAGCCCGCCCCAACGTTTCTGATTGGTGCCGCGATTTCGACGGATTAGAAATGGGCTTGAATGAGCTCTTTGCCAGACTAACTTGCAGAGCAAATCTAAATTTGCCGGAAGTTGTCTGGGTTTTCCCAGGCTATTACAGTCCCTCACTAAAATTGATTACAGATTTTAATGACGTCACAGCGGACTTCAGCTTCTCATCACATCTTCTGTTCAATCAAATGCTCTCTAGAATGTAAAGTGTCCCGCCCCCTATGCTATAAATACCACCTGACCAAAGTGACCATCGTTGACACGTCGCGGAGCAATATGGGTTTTTGCCAGGGTCGATATTGTCCCCACCACTTTTTGAAACAACTCGCGGCACGGATGTAGGCCTACCTAATACAAATAAATAAAACCTCTCCAGTTAGCAAGGCATTCATGGCGTCTAACGCTAAAATGTGTTTTTTTTTTAAATCAAGCTGCTGAGCTCATTGCCGCTGCTATCAGTGGCACGGATACAGTGTTCTCTTGTTGCTTCACAGTCCACAGTCCACAGTCTTCCACAGTCTCCAGTCGGACGCGTGCTTCAATCTATCGCCATTGCGGAGACTCTCTATTCATTCCGGTGAAATCACAAAACAAAATGCACACAAACGTGTCCCTGCTTGATATACAACCACTGATAAACATATTCGGTTTTGATGAGAAAAATAAACTATGAGTGCGGATTAGAACCTAGAACCTCTGACACTCTTGGCAAAAGTTCTACCACAAAACCATGAAAGTACACAAGTTACATTTGCGGACCTATGGATTTATTCACGTGAAAATTCTCAGCACTAACATTATTAGTAGATTTCATTAAATGACAAATGTACTATTTAAATTGATTTCTGGACATCGTAATGTTATTTTTTCCAAAAATTCTTATTGTACACATATATTGTACTTATATCTTAACATTGTATAGCAACCTCCTCCCCCCCACACCCCACACACCTGTCCCACCCACTTTTTAAAACAAAATTTCGCCACTGGTTGGAGTTGTGTGTTCGGTTGCTCGAGTTTTATTCCATTTTTCAACTGTACGTTGGATAGGAATGAAATGGCTAGAATTTATACACACCTCTACTATTGAATGCAACTTATCATCAGCGCTCGGATTCGCTTCCATGGTGCTGTCAAGTATGACATGCAGTCTGTGAGGTAAACTAAACACTATTGGCTATTTGAAAAAGGGGAGGAGCCATTCAACATGTCCCGCCTTAGCTTGTTTCAGTGGAAATTACGTCTATGCATCATTAAAAACTTCGCGTGCCAAGGCACTTCAGTGGGCCTTTAATCTGTAACCAAGAAAACTAACACACACACCGACACACAGCTTCTTCAAGGTTGGATTTGGCCAGGCTCTGCCTATAAACAGGAGAGTAAAGTAACGTCTTTAACTACGAAATGGTCACTCAAACTATTGGTTGCAATGACCCTTGTGACTTATTGTCATCAGGGTACCCTAGAAAAACAGATATATCTATTGACACATGTTGAAGACATTTCTCAAACACAAAACAAATCCATATTTCATTTCTGGAAGCCTGGCCAAATGAGCAAGCTCTGTTACTGCATTTGCATTCCTGGCATTTGAGCCAGACCCTTCAGTCACCTCTCAGATATTTAATACAGACGTTTAAAGAATACATGAAAGAACATTTTCGATAATCACACTGGTAACTTCTATAACAAAGTAAAATCTCATAAGCCTGGAGAAGTCATTCAACTCGTGATATTTAGAAGGAAAAATATTGATTAATACATTGATTATAATCACTCATTAGATATACAGTACATTGAAGCAGCAGTGGATTCCAGAATTCACCCCTTCAGTTTCCAGTGGTATATTTAAAGCTATTTTTACACATGTACGTGTCTGTACAGGCGTGTGGGTGTATGGTAGAATATCACTTATGGCTTTGTGTATGTGAGATAGGGTGGCTGGGTCACACCATTAGGCACACTGTAAAGCATGGCTATTCAATTACAAATTCAGTTGGGCCAGATTTTCAAACCAAGAAGGTTAGCTGGGCCAGTCATTTCAGCGGCGAAGCAGCTTTTAATGACTAATTTTAAAACCAACACAAAAAAATTTATTGAAAAACATTTAAGGTTTATTTATTGTTTCGCTTTTAACTTTGGCCAGTTTGCACAGCAAAAGGTGCATACAAAAACCAATAAAAGAGCTAACTGAACAGAATCTGAGGTAGCCCCTACTTTTTCCACTTACAAAAGAAAAAAAATACTTACCTAGGCACCTCTTGCTGATCACAAAATGCATAAAACAAAATAGTGCACAGTAGTAGGCTATTAGCAATAACATTGTTTCCTTTTGAAACAAAATAAACATCTTGCTCACATTTGACCCAGGAACATCTCAAAGTGCATAAAATAAAAAGTGCACAGTGTTCACAAATATAACTAACACATGAATACAAGGTGTACTACTGCACACTGAGGGAACATATTTTAAATCACCACATGTGTGATTAGGCATGCCTTTGTTACACATCCCACATTATATTGATGTAGGCTACAGTTACCCTGCTGACTTAGTGGGAGAAGTGACATTTTTTGTTTTGAACGAGAGCAGTGACTTTAGGCTCGTAAGTTGTCAATGCAATCCGAAGGCATTGGTGGAGAGTACGGTCAGTCAGGGAGCCACGAGAGTTGCTTTTTATGGAGTTCATGTGTGAAAAACTTGTCTCACATGTGTATGTTCATCCAAACATACAGAGCATGATGATCGCTACTTTCTTAATGTTAGGGAACTGATGTACGTTGACATCAGTCCAAAACATTGCAGGCCCGTTAGTGCCATGGTTACAGATGGCTGTATGTCAACAAGTTTGAGTGTAAATTACCCCTCGTCAATGGAAGGGACCACTTTCTTTGCTCTGGCGGATAAGTCCCCTTCTGTTGCAACAGTGAATGGGTCTCTGACAAAAACGGCCACCTCTGTGGGCAGAACAAGTCCATCCAATCGACCAGCAAAGTTCTTTTTCAACCTCGCAATGAAATCTGTCATCACATCCGTGATTTGTGCAGGGGATGAGATGCATTTGCGGAGTGTCGGAAAATGCAGTATTCGGCCTGTGCTCGATTCGGTTGCGAAAAGGTCCAGTTTATTGGAATGCGCGCATCTGTTCCACAAGGTCGATGACAGTTTTGTCTCTGCCTTGTAGTCCCAAATTGAGATCATTCAGGTGTTTGAATTTGTCGCTCAGAAAGCAGGCATCGGCCATGAAGTTGTCGTCCAGTATGCGACTCAAGTGTGTTTCTGCTTTTTTTTGCTTGCTGCTGCGGAGGAAAGTCTCTCTGAGACCACAGAAACGGTCCAGTGCTTTGCCTTTGGAGAGCCACCTCACGTCATTATGCAAAGGCAGGACGTGGTGCTCAGCAGACATTAATGACAGCAGCATGCGGAATAAGCGGTGTTGGAGGCTTGATGTGGAGCAAATAAAATTAATTGTAGCCATCATGCTGTCCATTGACGTTTTGAGCGCCCCGCTTAGTTTTGCGCACAACACCGCCTGATGCACAATGCAGTGTAAGGAGGAGGTCCAACAGCTGACTAACGTGCTGCCAAACCATTCACTTTCCCTGTCATGAATGGAGCCCCATCTGTCACAAGCATGCACACACGCTTCATATCCAGACCATTGTCTTTAAAAAAAGCGGAATTTTTCTCAAAAACTATATCGCCAGTTGTGTGTCCTTCTAACGGCAGTAGGCCGAGCAGCTCCGCTCGGAAGCATTTGCTGTAAAAAAAAAACCCGGACATACAGTATATGCACAACTGAGCAGTATCAGTTTTGTCTGTGGACTCATCTACTGCTAGTATCAGCTTTCATCAGGTCTCCTTACAGCGTTTCATACACACATCTGCAGCAAGAATTTTAAATCTACGAATGTTGGACATTTTTTATAGCAGATGCCACGCTCGTTTTAATTTTATCGTCATTTATCACCTCATCCACGACGGGCAGCATACAGTCCTTCACGGTTTCAGAGTCTGTGAATGGCCTTTTCTTTTTTGCCAATATCCAGGAAACACGAAGGGATGCTGCGGTAGCTCTCTCTTGGGCTGTGAATGACAGCACCACGGTAGTACTGCTCCGGTTGTAAGATGTAATCAAACTCTGCACTTTTGCAGCCCTGTCTTGAGATCCCTCGGGAAAATTGTTGCGGAAAGTCTGGTGTTTCTCAACATGGTGCCTCCGCACATTGTAATCTTTAAGTACTGCAATGCACTCATTACAAATTAAACACATCGGTTTGGCGTTTGGATGTGGCGGTAAAATAAACAAGTATTTGTCAGTCCAGGCAGGGTTAAACTGACAGGTTTCATTGGCAATTTTACGTTTCAGTGTTGAGAAAGACATATTGATAGTAATCTAGGCTACTACCGGCACGCTCTGCATTGTTTGCGTGTTGCTAGGCTACATGGTCTGTACTACTGTATGAATTTACGTAGGAATGTGCGTTTTTGGCGGGACCATGGGCTGGGTCACTCGGAGGTTGCTTCCGGGCCGCCAATTGAATAGCCCTGCTGTAAAGCATTTACTGTATGTTGCATTTTAAGCTTTATAAACAAAACATATGTCAACTCATACACGCATAAATACTGGAATGCATAACCCTGCAGGTGGAGTAAGATACAGCCCAAACCCTGTAATGTAAAGAGAGCTTGTTTCTGACAAACCTTCTTATAAACCAAACAAATCTATCGTTCTATATATCGTTCTATCCATTTATCACTTTATATCGTTCTATTCATTCTATCATTTTATTTATCAATCAATCTGTCTTTTGGTTTTATCTATCGACCTATCCATTGTTCGTTTTATCTTTCGATCATTCTGAAGTTCTATCATTTAAACACTGCTTTTCTAGTCACAAAGAATAAGTATATAAGTTTCTTTGACTTTCAAATTTTGATTGGACTTGCACACAGAATCCTGTGCAGTAGTGCTTTTGTGATACCATATACATTTTTATTCAAGTGACCTGTAATATATATAGATTATTTATACATGAGTGACATGACATTTACCATTTAAAAAAAAAAAATTTATATGGGGCATCATGCTTCCAATGCAGTCGTAAAGCACTTGCAAACTGCTGTGTAGAGGGGAGCAACATACATCATAAGCCATTTATAACAGTTCAAAAAAGTGTTATATAATATAGCAAGAACTCAGTATGTGTTTATGTTCTATGTGTAAATATAGGTCTAGTTTACTCTAGGCTGTATTCATAAGCAGGTACCAAACAACACCATGTGCTGTAATCATCAGTCATCTTTTCCTGCCAGGCTAAACAATGTTCTACATTTTGGTCGACTTAGATCCCGTCACAAGGCTTTGCCAATCTGTCGGCTGCTGAAAGATTAATATTTCATCTTTCTGCCAAGAAGAGAGAGCGTTCCTGACTACCTTCATCTACTGTAACACTTATCATTTTGTAGCAATGCTGTGATAATGGCAGCACTGAAGTGTAGCTGTTCTCACTCTCTGTCTCTTTCTCGAATAGGCAGGGAGAATTAGGTCCTCATGTAGTCATTGCAGAAAGGCAGAATGGTCATGCCACAAGTGATTATGAGCTGGTTGAGGTGGCGCATTCTGGGACCGGGGAAGCCTATGGGAAAGGGAGCCTGTGCTTATTTTGCAGGTCTACAGATGGATTGTCCCTGACGTGGATAAAATAAGCTGTGCCTCCCTGCCTTAGTCACTCAATTACTGCTTATGTGTGCCTATCGCTTTCCCTACACAACACACACACACACACACACACACACACACACACACACACACACACACGCACACACACACACACACACACACACACACACTTAGTAGCTTATTTGCATTCACACAAACTTCGCTCATAGTCTGTAACTTATTTTTCTTTATCTACCTCTCCTTTCACATCGTGTGACATTCTACTATTATTTCAAGAAGATACTCTGCCAAGTTATGGTCATTATTTTATACTCGCTAATCCTATTCTACCTACAGGGATTTGCATTTCTCAGGAACTGGCAGGATTTTATACCAGCTTATGTTTGTTAGCCTTTGTTTGATAGAGGTTGCTCGGGTTTCTCAAGTAATACAGCACTTCATTGTGAGCCAAGAGTATGAAATCGAAGGCTGATTGAATTGGCTTCAGAACACTGCTGTTATTGTGTAACACGAGCGCATCCGTAAATAAATGTGTAGAGCTTCCTAGTGCTTTAAAATTAAACACTTACTATACTTGGGTGTTATGGCAAGGCATTAGAAAATAATCACAGATTTCCTTTTTTAAAGGCCTCTGCTATATGAAATCCATTCATTGACACCGGTCTAGCTAAATCTAAGACATGCATTTTCGATGATCGGATCACATTTGACCACATTAAAAATCAGAAATATATTGGAGTGATGGCCTTGTGGGCAGCACTATGACAGGTAGTGCTGTTGTGCTTCAGGCGACCTGAGTTCGAATCCCAGCTTGTGGTCTTTTCCCAATTCCACCTCCCACTTTGCTTTTTGTCCTCTTTCCAATCTGGTTTAAAAAGGCAAAAATACCAAAAATAAATCTTAAAAAAAAAGACAGATGTAAAATTAAATTCACCAAAAACACATTGTGATTAGATTGTGATCACTGAAACCACATTTGGAGATTGTCTGGATTTTGACTACCTTGCATTTTCATTATTTGCATTCAGCTTTCTAAGTAATATGTTATGAGGTTACACATTTTGAATTATCCGTCTATGGATATGTGGTATGTGATGATTAATTAAGTGTGATGGAGACTAGAGCTGCACGATTAATCATTTAAAGATCGCGATCTCGATTCAAACACCCACGGTATCTTATTCCTAAATGACAACAATTCGCTTGTGTCTATTATGGTGAATGTCCACTACAGCAGGAAAACTCCTCTCAGTGCTGCTCACAACATTAAAATCGCTCCACTTTGCGATGTGTCTGTAACAAGTGTGTTTAATCTTGGGTAATATAATCATCACAAATACATGCGATTACAGTCGGAAAGAGGCAAGCTTTGTTTCCGAATTCCCTAAAGATATGCTGTCAATTTTATTAACTTTTATAAACCCAGCCAGTAGGCTATAATCACAATGAAAGCATCCAACCATATTAAATATATATATATATATATATATATATATCTGCAAAGCGTCCAATGTGTAAACAATATGTTCTCTTACGAGAGGTTCTCTCGTATTGCGTAAGCTAGCTTACGCTGCGGGAAAGATTCAGCTTTGCTGAGATATTGAAGCCAAAAAAATTATTTCATAATTTGTATCCATTGACAACGCAGTTCCTCTGCGGCAGACCTAGAGCAGGCTAGCTAGCAGCTCATTGGTTCGCTCAGAGAGAACTGCTTAAGCCTATGGGAGAGCGGGGCTGAACCCGCTTCCAATGAGAGGCGCCCGCGCGCTCATTGCGTCATGGCCCGCCAGAATGGGCGTGGCTATGGTGTATATAACAGTCTCTCCCAGGCTTATATGTTGATTCATTTCATCTTCAGCGAGCTACACGCTTCTGCTGTCCTGAGAAAAGCCGCCGTCGTGGAAAAAGGCACCTTCTAGCGAGCATCTGGGAGTCTGAGGAAGCCGGCCGTCTTCGCCACCTTCAGCCCTCCTGCAAGCTAGCGCCATCCGACGGATTCATATCCTTTACCAAAAAGCTTCTTGTATTGTGTGTGTGTATCTAAAAGAGCAGCGAGCGTCTTTTTTAAGATGCCTCGCACACCTGCGGCTCATGCCGCGTCCCTCTCAGCGCCAGAGCCCGCCTTCTTCTGCGCTCTCTGCCTGGGACTGGGACACGCAGAGCTTTCTCTCGCCAACGGCGGATGTTTCCTCTGCGATTGGGCTTCTGTTGTTGACCCTGCGGGCTCGACTTGAAGCGTTACGCCGCCTCCCCCTCTCACCGCCTACGAGCGCTGAATGGGGGACGAGCCGCTTACAGCTGTGCCAACCGCGGCTAGCTTTCTTTACTTTACAAGAGAGCTAGCCCGGCCCCATGCATACGCGTCACCGGCAAGTGGGTTTATAGCGCGCTAGAGACCCGTGTTCGATTCCGGCTCTCGCAGATAATTTTTTATGCAGCTCTGAGCTCTCAGCTAGCTTTCTTACGTTACAGAAAGCGGCCGCGCTCTCCCGCCTGCATATAACGCCGCTACATAAAGCGTTTATAGTGTATCAGTTCCGCTGAGGCCGAACCTGTTTCTGCTATCACGCCCTCTTATCTGCTCGCGCGGTTATGTTTGTGTCTTTACCCCTGGCTCAGTGGTGGAACACAAAGCTTTTCGCGCCAGAGATCCGTGTTCGATTCCGGCTCTCGCAGATAATCTTTATGCAGCTCTGAGCTCGCGCCCAGCTCTCTCACGTGACAGAAAGCGGCCGCGCTCTCCCGCGCTCATGAGAAACGTTCTCATTTCCGAGCATAAAGCTGGACAAATGGGTTATAGTGTGTTAGTTCCGCTGAGGCCGAACCTGTTACTGCTATCACGCCCTCTTATCTGCTCGCGCTACTGTGCTTGTGTCATTACCCCTGTGGCTCAGTGGTGTATCACAAAGCTTTTCGCGCCAGAGACCCGCGTTCGATTCCGGCTCTCACAGACAATTTTTATGCCGTCACAAGTCCAGCCTCTGCAGGCTAAAAATAGTCTCGTGCCCGCTTGCAGCGCTCACGTTTCTAACACGCACTTGCACGCGACGCGCGTCACAAGTGCAGCGATTTCAGGCTATATATATATCCCGCTGCAGGCCGCTCACGTGACCAGCCTCAGCTGAGAAAAGGACGGCTATTTCTCACCATGGCTGAACCGCCATCAAGGTTTCGCCCTCTGTCAGTCCCCGTTCACACGGCTACTGCAGCAGTGTACACCGCCATCAACAAGCCGGTCTCTTTTCCCGCTTGCATGTGCACAAACGCCGTTTTCACCGCGTCCCAGAGAAATCCAAAAAAAAAAAAAAAAAAAAGTGCATAAAAGCCTCTTGTGTAGAAAATGTGCCCACAACACTGTTCACTCATACACAAAACACTGCATGTGCACAAACACCGTTTTCACGGCGACCCAGAGATATCTCAAAAAGAGCATAAAAACCTATTGTGTACAAAATGTGCCCACAACACTGTGTTCACTCATACACAAAGCACTGCATGTGCACAAACACCGTTTTCACGGCGTCCCAGAGATAGCTCAAAAAGAGCATAAAAGCCTCACGTGTAGAAAATGTGCCCACAACACTGTGTTCACTCATACACAAAAGCTTTTCAGTTCCCGTGTGTCTCACAGAGCCCACTCTCATAAAGCGGTTCCAACCCGCTCGAGTTTCAGAGTGCATAAGCGCGCCCACGAGCCCGTGTGCGCGTCCCACCTCTGCTCTCTCTGTTACACGGCCCTTAAACTCCTCTCTGAGTGTAAGTCCCGCTGTCATAAACACTATGAGCGCGCCCGCGCGGCCCGCTGTGTGCAGCAACGGGGACCATGTAGCCATTCACCCCTTAGCGTTACGCTTTAAGCGTGGGAAGCTATTCCGGGAATTTCCCAGTGGGTGCTAAACACAATAAGGCTAGGCTATCGCTTACAGTTCCACCGCCGCCCTCCAGGTTTCCGAGCGCGGCTAGAAACTATTGTGAACCCAGAAGCAGTGACTCTGCTCCGTTCAAAGATAGCAAAACTATTGTGCAAAAGGGCTATAGAGAGAGTTCCTCTATCTATGAGCGAGTCGGGGTTTTACGGCCGTTATTTTCTGGTTCCCAAGAAAGACGGCGGCCTCAGACCGATTTTAGATCTCAGGTCTTTGAACAAAGTGCTCATGAAGAGACCATTCAAGATGCTCACTACCAGGAAACTCCTCGCGCAGGTGCGCCAGGGGGACTGGTTCATCTCTCTAGACCTGAAAGACGCCTATTTTCAGATCCAGATAAATCCCCGTCACAGGCCATTCTTACGTTTCGCCTTCGAGGGTCATGTTTATCAATACGCCGTTCTCCCGTTCGGCTTATCTCTGGCGCCCCGCACATTTACGAAGTGCATGGATACGGCGCTCGCCCCCCTGCGGAGCCAGGGGCTGCGCATATTGAATTATCTGGACGACTGGCTGATTTTGGCCCAATCACGGACGGAGTTTCTGTCGCACCGCGCAGTTCTCCTCGACCATCTGAAAACGCTGGGCCTCTCTGTCAACTGGACAAAGAGCTCCCTTCAACCCAGTCAATCGATTTCCTTTCTAGGAATAGATTTGAACTCGGTCACGATGACGGCTCGCCTGTCTACACAGCGCGCGCGCAGTGTACAGCGACTGGCCGCCTCGTTTCAGATGGGCACCCGCTCACCTCTGAAAACTTTTCAGAGGATGCTGGGTTACATGGCCTCAGCCTCCGCTGTGCTTCAGCTGGGCCTTTTGCACATGCGTCCGCTTCAGCTTTGGTTAAACAGCCGTGTACCCCACCGCGCGTGGAACACGGGCCGCCAGCTGATCAGAGTTACGCAGACATGTCTCACGGCGCTGCAGCCATGGACAGTAGCAGAATGGTTTCGACAGGGCGTCATGATGGGGACCTTTTCTCGCCGAAAAGTCATCTCGACAGATGCATCCAACACGGGTTGGGGTGCAGTCTGCGAGGGCTCACCGGCCTTCGGCCATTGGTCGACACAGGAAAGCCCCTTACACATAAACTGTCTGGAAATGCTTGCGGTCGAGAACGCGCTTTCGCGCTTCCTCTCGCTCATTCGGGGACACCACGTCCTGATCCGTTCGGACAACATGGCTGTGGTCTCCTATCTCAACCGTCAGGGCGGTGTCAGGTCCAGGAATCTCTTCCTACTGACACACCGCATTTTAGTTTGGTCTCAGAGCCGCCTGCTCTCGCTCAGAGCGACGCATGTGCCGGGCCATCTGAACGACGGTCCAGACATACTGTCCAGGAACCTCATCTCCTCAGGAGAATGGTCCCTGAACACACAAACGGTCCAAATACTGTGGCGGCTATTCGGCAGAGCAGAGGTGGACCTCTTCGCGTCAGAAGAGAACGCTCACTGCCCAATATTTTTCTCAAGGAGCGAGGACGCGCTAGCCCAGGAATGGCCTCGCCGCCCGCACTATGCATTCCCTCCGATCGCTCTGCTACCACAGGTAATTCAGAGGATCAGGGACACACGCCACTCGGTGCTCCTCATAGCCCCGCGTTGGGAGAGTCAGAATTGGGTTCCGGAGCTCACTCAGCTGTCGCAGACAGCCCCGTGGCCCATCCCAGTCAGAGCAGATCTCCTCTCTCAGGCTCGCGGCACGATCTGGCACCCCCATCCACGGCGCTGGGCGCTACATGCATGGGTGATCAACGACTATTCGTTGATTTGCCAGAAGGAGTAATAAACACTATCATACAGGCTAGAGCACCTTCCACGAGAAGGCTCTATGCGTCTAAATGGTCTGTGTTCTCAAAATGGTGCACCGACAAACATCTGGACCCACGGTCATGCGAGGTGCCGTCTTTGCTTGTTTTCCTTCAAGAGATGCTGGACAAGGGCAGGTCCCCCTCCACTCTCAAGGTTTACGTGGCAGCCGTCGCGGCGTTCTCTGAACCCCGACGCGCTCAGTCCCTGGGCAAAGACGAGTTAGTCATCCGCTTCCTCAGGGGAGCTAAGAGGATGAACCCTCCGCGCCCCCCTTCGGTTCCTATCTGGGATCTTTCTATAGTTCTCGAAGCTATGAAAGCACCCCCGTTCGAACCGCTCGAGTCTGTGGACCTAAAATACCTCTCGCTCAAAACCGTTTTTCTGACGGCTCTGTCCTCAGTAAAACGCGTGGGGGATCTTCACGCGCTCTCATCCAGCGCCGCGTGTCTCGAGTTTGGTCCGAATGATTCTCTTGTCATTCTCAAACCTAGACATGGCTATGTCCCGAAGGCGATTGGTACCCCGTTCAGGGCTCAGATTATTTCCCTATCGGCTCTGCCTTCATCCGATAGTGAGCGCGACGCCAATCTCCTCTGCCCGGTGCGGGCTCTGAGATTGTACACTACGCGCGCTGCCGCGTTCAGACGCGCTGAGCAGCTTTTCGTGTCGTTTGGGGGGCGCACCAAAGGTCTGGCCGCCTCTAAACAGACACTGTCTAGATGGATAGTAGACGCTATCGCCTCTGCTTACGCATCTAAATGCCTGCCCTGCCCTCTGGGCATCAGGGCGCACTCCACTAGAGGCATGGCCTCATCGTGGGCATGGTCCTGTGGAATTTCCATTCATGACATTTGTGTGGCCGCGGGATGGGCCTCCCCGTCCACTTTTGTCAGATTTTACAACTTGGAAGTTCCCGCCTTGCAGGCAAAATTACTAGCTGTCTAAACGACCAGCTCCCTAAGAAGCTGCATTACTGGGAGTCCCTCACACAACCGGTTCGCCCCTTGTGCTCTCCTTAAATGCTTATACACTTCATGTGCCCGCTCTGCCGGCCTCATACATGCTTATGTATACACTTCATGTGCCCGCTCTGCCGGCCTCATAATACATTCACTCCACGTTAAAAATCCCCCGGTATCACCCTGGGATTCATGAGTGGATTCATAGCGCGCACGGCGTTGACCAGGTGTTCCCGCAGCGTAAGCTAGCTTACGCAATACGAGAGAACCTCTCGTAAGAGAACGAATCGGTTACCTAACGTAACCTCGGTTCTCTCTAGAAGAGGGAACGAGTATTGCGTTCCCGGCCGTGCTTGCGCTACTAGCGTTTCGCTTCACGCTGAAATAAATCAACATATAAGCCTGGGAGAGACTGTTATATACACCATAGCCACGCCCATTCTGGCGGGCCATGACGCAATGAGCGCGCGGGCACCTCTCATTGGAAGCGGGTTCAGCCCCGCTCTCCCATAGGCTTAAGCAGTTCTCTCTGAGCGAACCAATGAGCTGCTAGCTAGCCTGCTCTAGGTCTGCCGCAGAGGAACTGCGCAGTCAGAACTGCTAGTAAGTTTCATGCTATTTTGTTTAGTTGTCTGTTCAGAATCGTGGGAGAATCGTGATCTCTATTTGAATCATGATCTCAATTTATCCAGAATTGTGCAGCTCTAAGAGACACATTTGAATGTGCAATCCCACTATAAAATATCCAGATATTGTAAGGGGATTGCCTGTATGATTGTCTGTCTGTATGCTTGCCTGTCTGTGTTGTTTACTGTCACAGCTTTTTTTAAAGAATATTGGGAAATACATTGCCTCATTACAGTATGCTTTACTTTTTCTGCATCATTTCAAGAGGGTTTGTTCTGAAACCCATCAGCTTTGGACATTTTGGTAAATTATCTTTGGTAAATGATGTAACTCTGGGCAATACTCTTTGTAATGTTTTGAAATGTCCAGTTAACCACAGAACAAACAGTTTAGGCTAGTTACTAAAGCTGGGTGTATTACATACACAAAGCACACAGACACACACATGTACACACATATCTCTCATGGATGGCCTGATCCGTTGCTTGTTTTCATGCCAAAGTGAGCAGCTAAGCCGCAGGATACTGAAAAGGAAGAGAGCATGAGAGACCTGTCTCAGTGCCTGTCAGAATGAACAGGGGTGGGTAGCCCTGTGATTATATATTCAGATATTGAGTGTGTATGTGAATGTGTGTCTGTTTATGTGGCCATTTGTGCCTGTAAAGTCATATTAGTGCTGTATTTAAGTTGTGCAAAGGAACTGTAGGACTCTTCCCCTGGTTTAAATCCGGATCGGATTTAAAAGACCATCCGTTATCATTTTGGATTTCTATTCTGGTCTATGCAGATTAATGGTGGTTCGATGCTAGTCAAGTGGACTATTATAGCTGTGTTGTTCACCATCAAAAACGTAAATGTTTGTTTGGTTGTTGTAAAAGCGTTTTTTTTTTCTGTTCTCAAGTGAAGCACACGTCAAAAGTCTTTACCTTTGATTTTTGAATTACACATGATTTCCACGCTTTCGAATATTCAACAAAACCGTGAAAGTGGAAAGCTGTCGTAAGTGTTTGTATAGGGTGTTTGTGAATCTGCACAGTAATCATGCAATCAGCTTTCTATGCAAATTTCAGCAATGAACCTTCAGAGTAAATTCATGTTACCTCTATGTGACCTTGCATTTGCTAAAAGCTTTCAGCTAATTCCAGACCTAATGGAACTTAAAAGCCTCTTCTTGTGCCTTCTCTTTTTTTCCCGTGAACACATCTTGATCTGTCCTCTGTGGAGGCTCCAAAATCCATTTACAGGTATTTCAGTACCTGAAGAAGATTGTCATCATCACATCCATCCTAAACTCAGGCTTGTGGTCATAGCACATGGTTTAGATGTTTATGTAGTTTAAGATCATAGTTTAACAGCACAACTGTTTTTTAACATTGATAATAATCCTTTTTTTTTTTTTTATCAACTCAGCATATCATAGGATCATTTACCATATTAGTTAATCTGCATAGCTTGCCAGTGAGGCATTTATTTTTGCAAAGGAGCTTTAAAGGAGCACTGCTACCCGAGATCACTAGCAAATTGAACATTACCTAGAAATATAGCAAAGCAATGTCTCTCCTGTGCTCAGATGGGGAGCGCTGATGCCAATAATCCTCAAATTAAATTATTAATCTTACACTGCTTAACCTGAGTAGCACTCTCTATTACCTGTACAAAAGTGCTGCTCTCTTCTGTTATGTAATATGTTGCCATACTCGATGTCCCTGTCTTTAACTAAGCTCCAGAGGCTTTAATTAGGCTAAACAGTGGGGAAATTAAACTCTAATCTACATTAAATGAACTCTCAGCAGAGTGCCATTATTGAGATCCCAACACCTCAGTAGGGGGCGGGGCAGGGAGCAGGGATACTGGAGGCAGGAGGAGTCACCACTAACAGTTTTCAGCTGTTTCAAAAATAGAGGAGCAAGAGAGTTAGGATCACTTAAAGGAGAAGTGTGCAGTTTTTTATGTTAAAAAAAAACTATCAAAGCTTAAAGGCACACTGCGGAACTTTTGGCCACTAGTGGCGCTCGACCTGTAACTTTCACGTCTAGCGTCCCTAGAGGCCACAAGCTCCGCAGCACTGTCGCAAAAGTCAACAAACAGTCAACCGGTCCGCCCATAGACAGTGAGTCAGCTTCCCGTGTCTTTAGATTGTGTGTGCTTGCAGTGTTTGAGGCGGGCAGCCTGGCCGCGCTCGATTCCCTTATAGCAGTCTGCTGAGAGAGAGCGAGCGGCTTAGTGCTAACATGTCTGTGAGTGAATGTGGGCGCGGGACGGCGGGCCGGGCACATTTACTGCACTAAAAACACCGTCGGCCTGAGCTGACTGTAACTTATGTGTGTTGGTTTCGTTTTACAGAAACCGTGGGACATGTTGTGTGTAGTGTTTGTGGGCACTGAGTCGTGGGAACGTTCACTACATTTAATGTACATTTGACATGAGTCGATTTTATTTGTTCGAGCCCTGCACTGTGGCGGGCTGTGTTTGTGTGTAGAAATGAACAATGGGCTGTGGGCATTTTATTACACTCATAACACCATCGGCTGTGGCCGGAATACCAGAAAATACTACACTGCTTATATGATTTATCTGTGTCACCTTGGAAACGGCATTTGTGTGCAGGCAAGCGTTAGCATCGGTCGGGCACCCCTCCTCCTCCTGTAGCTCACGCCAGCGAGCGAACGCTAGACCAATGGTGATCCTCGTCCTGGCTTTTCATTTGTCACTATGCCTTTTACTTTTTTTTTAGTGTCCTCTGACAAAACCTTTGCCTTCTTCCTTGTAGCTGTTGGTTCGGCCATGACGAAAACATACAGACGGCAATCAAACGCGAGTTGAGCACTCACGTCAGAATCTGAGGAAGTTGTGGGTGGTGGGGGAAGTGACGTATGCCGTAAAGCGGTCGAATTTTGTAGTTCTTTTTGTGCTCGGGTTCCTACTCGAACCCCGAAGTTACATAGTGCTAGGAAAAGCGATACAGACACCTTCAGGCTTTGGCAGACGTGTCATTCAACCTATTGTAAGTCGATGTACCATCTCAATGGGTTTTGGTAATATATTATAAAGGTTGAAAAGTTCCACAGTGTGCCTTTAATATACTGATAAAATTATAGTCATTCATTTTTGCGTTCTCATGAAAAGTAAAAAAAAATCGGCTCTGTGGTGTTTTCAAAACATTGCTCTTTACATTTTTATATTATTTAACTAATATTTAATATTTTATTTATTTTATATTATATATTCTTATTTAGTTTTAATATATAGATACTATTTATTATACTTATATATATATTTTATTATATCTTTATTATTCTTTATTTTTTCTATTTTGTCAAAATGCTTTTGCTCATCTTCACAGTAGTATTTTTTAAATGTTTAAAAAGAGCTAAACAAATAAATTGAAAATAAAAATGTTTTATTCAGTAAATTTATGTTAAAATGAAAGTGACACAATTTCAGAATTTAATTGCAATATTTGGAGCATTCAATTAAAAGCAAGTTGAGTTGCACTGTTAGAAAAAAAAAGTGAAAAAATGGAAATATTCTGGCAGCTGGGGCGCCAGAAAAATACCGTGAAATACCAGTAAAAAATCAACTCGTAAAAAAACGGAAATATTCTGGCAGCTGGGGCGCCAGAAAATGTCTGTTAAAAAACGGAAAAATACTGTCAGGAAAAAAACTGTAAAAAAAAAAATGGTAATTTCTTATCCTATAATTATGGTTTATTACTGTTATTCTACACAAAAATATATTTCATTATCTGATATAATGTTAATTTACTGACCTATTGAAGGTTATATATCTGTTTTGTACCATTGTAATACACTGTCAACCAACAACCACAGTGGTGATGAGAGTCACATGATCATTCAAAGCTCATTCAGCGCTATCTCACGACCAATTCGTACAAGAGACGATTTTTCTAAACCAACGTGTTGGGTAGGTTTAGGGGCGGGGTCAGGGATAGGTCATTCATACTATTTCACACGAATTTGGTAACTTGTAAAATATGCACGAATTAGCAAAAAACGTATAAATTCGTACGAATTGCCTTGAGAGCAGACTGGCTCATCACAAGCAGCTCTTCAACAAAAGTGTTAACACTAATTTACAGAAACTGCACAGTATCATTCGCACAAACATTAAACACCATCATGGTAACACATGAAATTTTAAAAATGCAATAAACATTAGTTTAACAACATTAAATGTAACATAAAACCCTAATGTACATAACTCATTCGGAAAAAACTAAGAAAACTATGAAGAAACATAGTTATTTCAACAAAAACACATCAAATGTGAAGTGTCACGCAGGGAATTGTGGGAATGTCAATTTACGGTTTTTCACTGTAAATTATACAATGAGTTGTTCTTTTTCACTTTCAAAAACTGTAAATTGAATGGTATTTTACAGTAAAATTACATTAAATGTACCATTAGATCTATCACAGTTATTATATAGTGCGGAAATTCTATTATTTAACCTTAAAACTCACTTTAACACCCACATCTTCAAGGAAAACATGTTAAATGACTGATTTCTGCAGTTATACCTTCTTTTCTTTGCTTTCTAATTTAACAGAAAAAAATCTGTAAATTATTACGGAATATTTTATGTAAAATTACACATAACCCTGTAAAAATACAGACAATTTCCTTTTAAAAAAACGTAAAATTGATGTAAAACCAAAATACAAGCAATTACCTGTAAATTCAATAGTGGACCTTTAAATTACAGCAAATATCTGTAAAATAACAGGCATTCACTGTATAATGACAAAACGGCAAAATTCTGTAAAAAAAAATACAGACCATTACCTGTAAATTTACTCTCTTTTTTACAGTGTGATGTAATAAGCATATTTTACTTTTTCTTTACATTTTCCCACCTCCTGTCCTTTATATCCATCCCCCCTAAAGTACAAATGTAAAATTAGAATATTATATGTGCTATGCTAAAAATTAGATCATATATACACTCACCGGCCACTTTATTAGGTACCCCATGCTAGTAACGGGTTGGACCCCCTTTTGCCTTCAGAACTGCCTCAATTCTTCGTGGCATAGATTCAACAAGGTGCTGGAAGCATTCCTCAGGGAGTTTGGTCCATATTGACATGATGGCATCACACAGTTGCCGCAGATTTGTCGGCTGCACATCCATGATGCGAATCTCCCGTTCCACCACATCCCAAAGATGCTCTATTGGGTTGAGATCTGGTGACTGTGGAGGCCATTTTAGTACAGTGAACTCATTGTCATGTTCAAGAAACCAATTTGAAATGATTAGAGCTTTGTGACATGGTGGAAGTAGCCATCAGAGGATGGGTACATGGTGGCCATAAAGGGATGGACATGGTCAGAAACAATGCTCAGGTAGGCCGTGGCATTTAAACGATGCCCAATTGGCACTAAGGGGCCTAAAGTGTGCCAGGAAAACATCCCCCACACCATTACACCACCACCACCAGCCTGCACAGTGGTAACAAGGCATGATGGTTCCATGTTCTCATTCTGTTTACGCCAAATTCGGACTCTAACATCTGAATGTCTCAACAGAAATCGAGACTCATCAGACCAGGCAACATTTTTCCAGTCTTCAACTGTTCAATTTTGGTGAGCTCTTGCAAATTGTAGCCTCTTTTTCCTATTTGTAGTGGAGATGAGTGGTACCCGGTGGAGTCTTCTGCTGTTGTAGCCCATCCGCCTCAAGGTTGTGCGTGTTGTGGCTTCACAAATGCTTTGCTGCATACCTCGGTTGTAACGAGTGGTTATTTCAGTCACTGTTGCCCTTCTATCAGCTCGAACCAGTCTGGCCATTCTCCTCTGACCTCTGGCATCAACAAGGCATTTCCGCCCACAGAACTGCCGCTCACTGGATGTTTTTTCTTTTTCGGACCATTCTCTGTAAACCCTAGAGATGGTTGTGCGTGAAAATCCCAGTAGATTAGCAGTTTCTGAAATACTCAGACCAGCCCTTCTGGCACCAACAATCATGCCACGTTCAAAGTCACTCAAATCAACTTTCTTCCCCATACTGATGCTCGGTTTGAACTGCAGGAGATTGTCTTGACCATGTCTACATGCCTAAATGCACTTAGTTGCCGCCATGTGATTGGCTGCTTAGAAATTAAGTGTTAACGAGCAGTTGGACAGGTGTACCTAATAAAGTGGTCGGTGAGTGTATACGGTGTATGTTATGTATAGATGTATATATAAATGAGGTCTCACCCTCACCACGGATTTCTTTCCCATCAGTCTTTGAGCTCCTCAACCGGAAGGAGAAGCATGATGGACAGCTTAGAGGATTCCATCTGTTTCAGACTGATATCTTTTCACACAGGTGACAGGTGGTGTATCAGCACTGTGTGTGTTTGTGCGTTATTTTAGTAAATACATTGGGGGTTCTTATGTAAGTTCGGCAGGGCTGTCATAATTACCATTTGTCAAAAAAAGAAGGTGATGGCCATTGTTAATCGCCGCTCAACCGAGCGATACTTTGATCCTCCCCCGTATAATTTGTTGTTGGTGTTGTATGAGGTGATTGTAAAGGATTTTGCTGATGCACAGAAGTGTGAGATGATTCTGACAGGCCCTGTGGTAAAGGGACAGACACTGACCACAACTGCAGTTTGAGTCAGAATAATCATGCTAAGATTGCTAGAATCATGCTAGACAACCAATGCAAAGAAAAAGTGTGTTTAAATGTGTCACAAATGTGTGTGTGATTGAGAAAGAGGGAAACATGGATGTTCCTATCTAGATGCCGCTGTTGGGAGTTTGTTATTGGTGGGGTGTCAAATTGGGTTAGCAGAACAGGATTTGAGGGGGCGTCCTGACTTTTTTTTTTTTTTTTTTTTTTTTTTCTGTGAGACTTTCAGAAGGGATTAATCCTGAAGTCCCAACACATTTGAGCTCAGCTAACAAGGCCACAAGCATGTTTGGCCTCTAAAGTCCCCGGCCTTTCAACAGAGCAGAAGCTGCAGCTGTGAATATCTGGATTTCAAAATAATGATGGGTTTCTTACTTCTGGATTTATTTATGAAGATGACGATAAGAGCAGGTAATTTCTAATGATTTCGTATTATATTATAATAATTTAAATTATTATAAGAAATTAAATTATTATATATTTGATGATATACATTTTAGAAAAGTAAAAAGTTAGTTTTTAATATAAGAATTTGGCTGCAAAAGTAAGTTATTTTAAGTCATTAATAAAGTGCTAATTTTAACGTTATTAATGAGCGCTAACTTTGATAGACTATTTAACTTCTGACAGTAGGAATTTGCTGTTAAATATCATTACATTGATACATGCATTACATACCAATACCTATTTCCAAAATATACACATTTACTTCTTTAATATTTTGATGCACAGCAAGGAACTGTTACCTGCATTTCTGCATCACTTTCTTTTTTGGGGGGGCTTTCGTTGTCTACATGCCCAAATGCTCCACCTTCCATAACATTACCTGTTGGCACAGATCCCCTATAGATTTTGAGATATATCCAACAAGGAGCAAAGCTGTTCTTTGCTTCTCAGGGCGCCAATCCTGAGGACAAATCTTAATTACACCACAAGCTTCTGACAGCTCTCCGCTGTGACTGGAGATCCCTACGAATCATGTCAACACTCACAAACAAGATAAGAGCAAAAGAAAAGAAGTATATGAGAAGTTTATGAGGTCTTTTCAACTAATAATCTTTTTGAATGTGTGCATTTTCTGACATCACCTGCAGACAGCGATATAGCTTACCTGGTGCGTTATCGCATTAAAAACACACACAGGAATACACTGGACACTAAACTGATTATGTTCATCACACTTTTACACAGAATTACAGAGGTATCACGCCTAGGGACTCCAGTTGGGTTTAATATAACTCAGATGTTACTTCCATATTTTACTTCTCTTTTGCTTGACTGTTAATATCAGCACATTTGGCACAAGAAGCTGGCTTTTGTTAACCCTTTTGATTGTATTTTGTTAATATTGAGGTTCGAGAGACACAATGCTGTAAGTATAATAACAATAATAAACTTTAACTTATTTTATTTCAGCTTGTTGCCAAGGCAACATTTCTTATTTTCATTTAGTTTAACCTGATGTACTAAAAGAACTAAAAACTGAAATAAAAATGAAACTATATGAGCAAGCTATTTTTATATTTAGATTACATCTGCCATCATCTAACGCTCACATAGTCTTTACAATCTTTCAAATGTATCTCAATTTAAATTTAAAAATTACAATTTTACATTCTCCTTTTTAGTATGTTTTATGTTTTTAAAACAATTGATTTCAAGTGTTTTATTATTTTGTTTAAAAAAATATAGAGAGAATTTTGATGTTGACAAAACCCTAAACCCTAACATTAGTTGATGTTTTATAACTGTGTTCTCTGGAACAATACATAATGTAACATTCCAAATATGAAACTCATAAGATAAGTTCTCATAAGAGGAGTAAAGGTTGTGAAGTATCAATCCCATTCTTAAATGTTAAGTATGTTTTTTAAACAGTTCAAATAGCCTTGGGGTCTCTCAGACCTCAAAAAAAAGAAATGTTAATGCATTGTTTTTGACCAACAGCAGAGCAGTGAGCTGCTCTAACAGCAGCTCTGTCAGAAAGCATTGAGTTCAGTCAGATCTACATTATCCATGTTCATGTTGGCGTAACGGTGTGTGAATGTGGGTGGTCAGTGATGCGCCCTGGATTCACTGAGTCATCACATGGGGGTTTTCCTGTAAAAGCTAAACCCCAGTACCACCTCCCTCTCTACCTCAGGCTAGCTTTGTATAAGAGTAATGGTGTACCATAGGAAGTCTAGTTGTGGGGTAAGTGCCTGTGTAACCACTTGCTGTTTTTGAGGTGCGTTCACAGACGGTGCTGCTGTTGTGTTGAATTAGAGCAAGCCACTCATGCAAACCGACAGTGTGTTCATTTGTAAATGCGGGACCCGTGATACCCTTGAATAAAAGCCTTAAAAGTTCAATTTACATGTTCTTTGTTGGTATGATTGTTATACTCACAATATTGCCAAAGCATCAATACACATGACAAAAGCACAGACAAGAATAATAAAAGAAAACAATAGTGTCTGATTAAAAAATAAGGTGGCAATAATAAATGATAATAATTTATTTAAAATATATTAAATATATTTTTATATATATTTTTATTTTTAAATATATTCTTAGTTTGTGCTTATCTTGGTGAAAGCCGAGTACAAATCAGCATGAAGTTTTAACATCTACTCCCGTGTAATGGAAATCAACTATATGTTAAATGATTTTAACTCTGAATGAACAACAATTGGTGAATAGGTTATCATGATCAAATAGGCCTAAAGTACAATAAAGCGCCACTTCCCGGTGCTGCAATGTAAAGAGGCTGGTGAAATGTGTACATTGTATTTAATTCTTTTTCTCTTAATTGGATGCAGGAAGCTGGCATTTCTCCCTCTAGTGATTTCTGTAACTTATACATATTGTGTTTCTTCCCAGGCACAGAAATCATGGATAGAAAGAGCTTTCAGCAAGAGAGAATGTGTGCACATTATTGTAAGCACCAAAGACCCCCATAGGTGAGTACCGCCACCTCTGCTGTAGTCTCTGCACAAGGTGAATTTTTAACAAACAAATAGCAGATTTAAACTGCTTTTAGGTGTAACTAAATGTGTCAATACTATTAATGAAAGAGAAATCATTCTTCATTAGTGTGGCCTTGTTTGAAACTGTTAGAGCATCTAAAGAAAGATACCACTGAGCATCTAAAGAATCACTACAGATTGCGGAAGTGAATGCTTGTGAATATGATCTTGTTTTCTAAATGGTTCTTTTAGACTGTTTTTAAAGATGTGAAGAATTTGTTAGCTTCACTGTAATTAATCTGGCTGAGAAATGTAAATCTCAAAGCTTTTAATTAAATCTGCAAATAAAGATTTTGTAGATCACTTGCTGACAGTTTTGACTTTCACTTAATTTAACTCTTTTTACGGGGTTGTGTCTTCTGTCACAGGTGCTGTTGTGGCCGTCTAATTGGTCAACATGTTGGCCTGCCCCCCAGCATCTCATCCAATCAGAATGAGAAGTCAGATCGTGTGCCAAAGAATGACAGCTTGTCAGAGAAGTGGTCCATCAGCAAGCACACCCAGCTCAGTCCCACTGACGCCTTTGGAACCATTGAGTTTCAGGGAGGTGGACACTCCAACAAAGCAATGGTAGACGGACGCATTTAGTCTCTTATTAACAATGGTTTGATGTTCAAAGTGCTCAAAATAACTCTGATAAAATATCCATGAACCTTTTATAACCCTTTGCGAGACATTTATTAATGTCTGTTGATCCTGCCAGATTGGACTTCAAAATATCATCCATTTTACAGCCATAAAGTCAGTAATTCAGAGGACATTCAACAAGACTACAGATGAAAATGTAGGGAGCAAAATGATTTTATTCATTGGAAATTGATGGAATATTGATAAGTAGACATTATGTACCAGACATTTGGCTGTTATTTAACACTACAAGTGACATTATCGGAAAATGAAAGTCATTTAAGAGGATCACAAAGTTCCTACATTTTACCTACATGTTGATTTAAATCCCAGCAAGTACAGCTTGACATAACTGAATGGTTTCCCAAAAAAAAATTAAGCAGCATAGTTTTCAAGATTGATTATAATAAGAAATGTTTCTTGAGCACTAAATCAGCATATTAGAATGATTTCTAAAGAATCATGTGAGACTGAAGACTTTGCCATCACAGGAATAAATTACTTTGTAAAATATTTTCCAATAGAATAGTGTTCTTTTAAACATCATTTCCCCCCATTTTTTTTTATCAAACAAATGCAGCCTTGATCAGCATAACACCCTTTTTCAGAAATAACAAAAAATCGTACAGACTCCAAACTTTTGAATGTAGTGTAAAATCTTATATGTACTGTTAAAGATTGTCTCAAGATTGTCATAATTCCACTTTTATGTTTTGTCAGTATGTACGAGTGTCTTATGACACTAAGCCAGACTTACTGCTGCATCTGATGACGAAGGAGTGGCAACTGGAGCTTCCCAAGCTGCTCATCTCTGTTCATGGAGGACTTCAGAACTTCGAGCTGCAGCCCAAACTCAAGCAAGTCTTTGGCAAGGGTCTCATCAAGGCTGCCATGACCACTGGGGCCTGGATCTTCACTGGGGGAGTTAACACTGGTGTGTACGAGGTGTTAATGTATCTTTCAGTTTAATTAAGATTCTGAGTAGATTACTGTGGCGAGCAGGACGAGGTCAATGGCTGTGGGAGGACGGCGCGAGGCCGGTGGCGTGATTACTAATGAGCGACACCTGCGCGACGCACCGGTCTCGTATCTCTAACGGAGGAGCGGAAGCATAAAAGGAGGAGCGACGACAGTGGAGATGGAGAGAGGAACAGGCCTGATTTTATGTTGTGTTTTGTTTCTGTTTCTGTTCTTATACTTTCATTTTGTTGTTGATTTATTTTATTATTAAAGTCTTTGAATGTTCGCCGGTTCCCGCCTCCTCCTTCCCACAACAACGAACCTCGTTACAATTACTCTTATTAAGATTCTGAGCAATGCTAGTCAATATTATAGTCTGATACTATCTAAATTCTTAGAGAGATAAATGGCGGATGAAGATGTCTGTGTAACTGTGTACTATCTCAATGTCCATGATGCCTTGTGTGATATCTCTCACACTGAGAATCTGTTATCTCTTCCATTATCTGTCTCTTCAGGAGTCATCAGGCATGTTGGTGATGCTCTGAAAGACCACGCTTCCAAATCGAGGGGGAAGATCTGTACTATTGGCATTGCCCCCTGGGGGATTGTGGAGAACCAGGAAGACCTGGTGGGCAAAGATGTAAGTGACTCGACTACTGATAAATTTAATTACTAAACCTATTATAGTATAGTATAGTATAGTATAGTATAGTATAGTATAGTATAGTATAGTATAGTATAGTATAGTATAGTATATTTTTCTAAATGACCAGTAAGACTTTATTTGGCTTGGATCATGGCAGATTTCATTAAATAATACATTCATTAAATAGTAATGAAACTGTCAAATTGATATATTCATTGGAATTATTATTCACAAAAGCAAATCTCCAGATCACAACAGGATGATTTTCATGTTGTCTCTGCATGTATTCTGTGTCATGTAGAATTCTATAAATAATTTGTGTGTGAGCCACTACATATATCTACTCAGTTTCACCTCAGCTTGTCGGTGTGTCTCTGAGGACTGATGCACAACTGAGACACAGAGATAGAATCATTCTTTATTTATAACCACTGATTTCTATTCCTCCTTACTCATACACAATTTTGGTTCTGTCTTTCTATCAATCTCTCTCAAAGCCTCACTCAACCCCACCACTCTCTCTAGTCTGGGCTGGTCTGGGCGGATATCTCATGCAGTGAATGTTTTAGAGATGATGTTTTGAAAAAACAAGACACTATATGTTCACTCTTTCTAGGTCACTGATCAAATAAGCAAATTTGTGGCATTGATCACGTGACTATTTGTAAAGACAGTCTTCCATTGAAGCACAAGGCAAAAAGGGGAGCAACTCAAATACTAAAACATTTAGAAATTCATTCATTTCTTTTTTCTTTCTTTTTTTACAATAGTAATTATTTATTTATAATTTTGTATATAATAATTTTATAAATTACAGGATTTATTTTTTATTATTTATATGCTACTTGTATTCAGTTATTTATTTGTATTATTATAAATATGCTAAATTAAACCATTTCTTCTAGTGGTCTCAGATTTTTGGACCCCAAGTTGCTCACTATGTTTACTGAATGTTTTATCTTCTGTCCACTGATCACTTGTGCATGCCACTCTGCTTTTTGTAACATGTCACTGTTACTATTGTGTCCTTCTTCATATCCTGAACATCCCTGGACAGCCTCTTTTTACTTCATGCTGTGTGTATTGCAGGTGGTCCGGCCGTACCAGACAATGTCTAACCCTCTTAGTAAGCTTACGGTACTCAACAGCCTACACTCCCACTTCATTTTGGCTGATAATGGCACCACCGGAAAGTATGGAGCGGAAGTCAAACTGCGCAGACAGCTAGAGAAACACATCTCTCTGCAAAAGATCAACACGCGTGAGTACAGTTGCGAGTAATTAAAGATGCTAATGTTCATGTGAATACTCCAAACTTCAAATTCAATGGTGCATTTAAATTATTTTCTAGAGAGGTTATAATAGTCTTATATCCTCAGTCACTTCTTCTAGGTTTTGTTGTGCTGTTCTTCAAAAACCCACAGAGGTGATTCTCTATAGATTGCTGTCAGAAATGCCCAGATTAGTTTGTGGCTCAACGTGAAAAACGCTACACGAGCTGCAAGATTCATAGCTGACTGCACTGAGAGTACAAAGCCCTCCGCAACTGCACTCTGCCAGATAATATCCATACAGTCCATTTACTCGCATAAAGATATCAAATAAACGTCATTCAGCTGAAGGAACACATTCAGATTAAAGCTGGTATAAATGCAATAAATCACAAACACACAAGAAAAAGATGACTATCATTTAGGGTCATTAAAAAGTGCTTTTAATATACACTGGTTACTTCTCTCCACTGGCTGGATCATGCATTCTTGGATCACACTTTCATAAGAATCCTATACCACACAGATGTATGCTTGATTATAATGTTCTTTATCATTCTGAGACATTACTGCTGCCATTATCAATGGTAAGTGTATATACAAACATCTCTTAAATTAAATTGGCGTTACGGCTTGCTTTCTGTGGGCAATAATAAAGCAGCTTTAATTATGGCAGGCTAATAGCTTTGAGTTGTGTTAATATGGCGCAATCTGCATTGGGCCTAATTCACTTGAGATAGAAACCGAGTTTGAACTAAAAAAAGAATAAAAAAAGACTTAATTTTGGCACTATTTCAGCACACTGGTATAATTGGATTGCAGCTGAAATGCAAGGGTTTTTTAACCAAAAGTTAATTTGTCCCAGCATTTTTACATTTTTCCCCCCAGCAGACATGATATGTCTCCAACGTTGTGAATCTTTATAATTTAATAATTAATTCATTTTAATGATTTTTTATTTAATTTAATTATTAAATTTGTTCATTTATGATATCATTCAATATTTTTATTTTTATTTATTATTTAGCCAATTTAATACATAAACACTTTTCCACAGCACCAAATGAGCCATTCCATATACCTGCCATATACAACGCAAGGTCATCAACAGGAAGTGAGCTAGAGATTGACCTCTGTCATGTGACCTGTGGACTTCCCTTTGTCATCCTATGCCTGGAGTAATAGAGGGGGCTGGGAAGTCAAAGGGACGCTCAGGCGTCATCATTCACATCAAAAATAACACCAGCCTCACCCACGCTGATTCATCCGTAGGAAGCAGCATGTGTGTACGGATCACTTATAATAATCAGCATTTAAACCGGCAACAGCCTTGACATTTAAATGGGCAAACCCTATAACACATCCAACCCTGTTGAAGCAAGACTTCAAACATGTTTGAGCCCTGTAAGCAGAATAGATGAAACATGTTTAAGCTCATTAAATCATCCCGTGACACTTTCATGACACATATTCACACTGGATAAGAACAGTTTATTCTGACATCACTCTCATGACAGAAGGTTCATATATCTGAGCCATATCTCAGTCCACAGCCACCTCTCTCTCTCTCTGTTTTCTGTTGCATCAGCTGTGTGATGGTGGTGTTTGCTCTGGCTTTGGGCAGAGCTCATTTCTTTATTTTATTACCTGTCCTTTCCAACACTAGAAGAACATCAATAATGCTCTGAGCTATCACCATGAGGCTCACAGAGCTACAAAGACCCTCAAACATGGAATCAAATCTCTTTGTTTTGGAAGAATTGTGGCAGGCTGCGGCCCGGCTGATGTATTCACATTCTGACAAGCACTGCAGCGGTACTGGATTAAAATGAATTACAGACCTGTGCCTGCTGTTGTTGGGCTAATGAGGAGGTCTTTTTGAGTGTTTCTCAGATGAGGGAAAGAGTAGCGTGCACGGGATGAAATGAAGATTTCCTTGCAGGATAAGATGGGATGTGAGAATCAATTTCATTGTACAGGATTAGGTGCAGTCTGATTGGAATCAGGAAGAGGAGGATGAGGGGTGTTACTGAGATGAATCAGTGTTTAATTCCTAGTTCACATGGGAAATATGCATAAACGGTCCAATGTGAATTAGAATGTATGTTGGGAAATTGCAGACTACTAAACAGGGATGAATACAGAAAGAATGACTTGCGGCTACTGATGGCATTGTGTTGATGCCACCCTCAAAATTGGTGCAGAAGTCCCCCGGTGCCATGTTACTCGTGGTGTTTTTATTATTTTATTTATTAATTATTATTGGGATTCTGTTATTTGATTTGTCTGTCATTATTAAATTCATCGACTAAAGTGTTAAAATGCATACTTTACTTAGTATTTGATTTAATATTATCAATTTGACATATAGGGCCCTTTCATACACCCGGCGCAATACAACGCCAAGCGCGACGCAAGTGTTTTTTTTCTAGTTTCAGCCTGACTTTTCACGTCCTGTGCCACGTTGTTTAAATAGCAAATGCATTTGCCTATTTGTGTGCCCATGAGCGTGCTGGTCTGAAAATGAGGTGTGTTCAGCCGCATTGTTGGCGCGTTGCTATTTTGAGGCAACTGAAATAGTGCCATTGACCAACAAAAACCGGGCCTAAAGTCAATAGCCCAATATTTTTTTTTTTTGTTATTTAAAGAGCACGTTAGTAATGTGCGCCTATAGGCGGGTCCACAACGCGCGTACACTCTGCTTTATTACACACACACACACACACACACACACACACACACACACACACACACACACACACAGGGATGTCCAGCAGCACACAAACTAGCCAAATATTAAAAATAAAAGGATTACAATGTAAAAGATTCATATTGTGTACATAAAGATATGATGGAATCCGGCTTGTCCCGTATGGTCTGCTTGCGCACTTTAACCTCGCGCACGATCAGATCCGTTTGCACTCTGGAGACGCGTTAAATAGCTAATCTAATGTAAATAGCTAATCTGCCATGGCGCGAGCGCAAATGGCTTTTAAAGGGAATGGAAGATGAGACTCTGGTTGGTTTATTTCACGTTATGCCCAAAACACACCCATTTAGACCATGCCCCGGGCGCACAGACCATTTTTCCCGTCGTTACTAGCAAAAGTGGATTCGGACACGCCCTAAGTACAATTGCGCCCTGAACTTTAGACCATGCGCTTAGATCGTTAAAATAGGGCCCTTTGTGTATTACTACTGTGATCTGGGACCGTAGAACCACCTCTCTGAATCAGGCACCTGAAACTTTAAAATGGTGAGTGCACACTTGATATATATGCCTGGTTATAACGCTCTTCTCCATCATTTCCTTTAGCGTGGTGTTAATTGTTCTAAAAGTGGTACAACTGTTTGGTGAATTCACCCCTTAGGGTTTTGTGAATATAGACATAATTTCATTAACATATGAATTAATATTCTCAATTTTTTATTACATTTGTATGCTGTGTTATATTTAAATTCACCCTTCATTCAACGCTCTAGTCAGTCATGCACACATTCTGATTAAAAGTCACATCAAACTATGTTGGCCGATGGTGATTCTAGCCTAGAAACCTGTTTTAGCCTTCCCTTCCACTAACTGGGTCTCCAAGTGATGAGATGATGAGCTGGTCTTTTTACTTTGGTGGTTTATTTCTGGATTTTGTTCCATGCTGCTCATCTCTACGGGCTCCATCACATTAGCATAATGGAGCAGTATAGCTGTTTTTTCCATCTTCTTAAAGGTTTATTTGATTCGAGGGTTTTTTTACCCTCGTAAAGGAAGCTTATGCCATAACTGTTGTAGATTTGCACAGAAGATATTTTCGACCAATCCCTTCAGTTTTGTAAATCAATAAAATGCATGGACAGTTGCTACTGCGCTTATAATGGAAGCCTATAGGGCAAGTATAGGCTACAGAAAATATATAACTATATTACGAAAGTATAACAATAACTCTTAAACATTACACTTTTAGGATGAGTGGGATGGATTCACTTACTAACTTTTTCTTTGCAGTTACATGGCATCTTTATAATTCCACTATAATTATAATTAATATAATTATCCCTATTGAAAAGTAGTCCCATCACAAAATGATTATATAGTACTGATAAAATTATATTTTTTAACTGATTTATTCAAGTTAATGATTTTACAAAAATACAAGCCTCACATTTCTGCTCTGTTGGTGCACAGGGTGTTCTTTCACCTTAGTATTACATTGTACACATGGTTTTTCCAGCTGAGGGACGAATTGAAAATACAGTTTGTCAATACCACAAACTTTTATATACCGAGATTATTCCTTTAAATATTTATCAGGAATTAAAGGAACAGTCAGTAATCACCCACATATTGTTCCAAACTCAGTCTTTTTTCACTGAACACGAGGAGACATTTTAAAAAAATCTTCATTTTAACAAATCTTTTCCGTAACAACAGTCCATAGTGACTAGCGGGGTGTCAAGCCACAAAAAGGAGAAAGGATTTGGTCCAAATGACAAAAGTTTGGGGTCAGTAAGATTTTTTTAAGAAATTAATATTTTTATTCTGATTCTAAAGACATTTATAATGTAAAAAAAAAATATTTCTTTAAAAAAAATGCTGTTCACTGAATGTTCTATTCCTCAAAGAATCATGAAAAAAGCACAACTGTTTCCAACACTGAAAATAATCACAATAATAAGATATTTTACTAGAGTACCAAATCAGCATATTAGAATGATTTCTGAAGGACGTGTGACACTGAAAATTCAGTTGTGCGACAAACAAATCGACATGCAAGTCATTATTCAACATGTGTAACATGAGGGTGAGTAACATTTTTGGATGGTTTATTATACTCTGCGTGACATTTTATGTACTTAACTGTAAGGACTATGATGATGTAGGGTCTAGTAGACTTGTGAGTGTTTGCAGTTATTGGAGGTGTGGAAGGATAGAAAACTCTGGATCAAATCAAAATCAGAACCAAATGAATAGTACATGTTTTCTTCCTCACTTTCAGTTCTTGATCATTGTTTGTTTGGCAGTTATATTCACAAAAACTCATTATACCAGTTTTGGACATGGATCTTGTGTCTAGCTCTTGTTTTTAATCTCTTGAATAAATAAATAAACCCCATTGTCAGTCCCAGGCAGGGGATAGGACTGTTCACACAAGGTGTAAATGAAATAGATTGAGAGTGACACAGAACGAACTGCCCATTCATCATGAGATTCATCTTCCATCTACATGCTTGGCAGGGGGGCATACAAATCAACCCGTCCCTGTCTCAGTAGCACCCCACAGCCTCCTCTTCCAGAGCACAGGGGCTTGTGTTCTATTAATGCTGGGCTTGCCGTTCTCTTGTGGTGGTGCCGTAGGTCAATTGGTAAATGTGAAGAGGTTATGAAGTTCGCTGGAGGCACAGGACGTATCACTGTGGGTGTTTGAAACATGGCAGGGGGACCATCAAGTGCTTGGCGGGGGATCAGCACAGAATGCCACAGTTTATGAAACTGAACAACTTGTATACAGTCTCTTGTGTTGTTTTGTTTGTGTTTAACTACTATAACCCTCAAGTTATTTCTAGCTTCATCATCATCATCATGCTTGCGAATGGATCTGATCTTAATGAGAGATAACAGACTTGATAATTATTTCTTCCTTTTGATGATAGATGAACTGCTATAGAAAATAAAGCGATGGTGAGGTTTTTGATGTTGTTAATAGAAGAGATCAGATGTCATTTGACTTGCTGTTGGGTACACACGTCTGACATTCTCTGATTAAATGGCAAATGACTGTACTGAGATTCAAAAACAACTTTTCTTTCAGTTGTTTACTTTCTCTGGCCACTGATGTAGTTGGCAGCTGAAGATTTCGGCCGTTAGAACAAACACTGACAAACAAACACCCTGCCCACCCAGATTCTTTTCAAAGTCTATTTGAAATCTACTGAGGCTTGTTGGAAAGAAAAGGTTAGGTTTGGATGACATAATACAATAGCACAAGAAAACACTCGTCGGCTTTTTTAATCTTTTAATTTTCTTATCTGATTGGTCTCTCTCTCTTTCTCTCTGAGATTTGTGAAAGCATGTTTTATTGCTCTTCACATCCAAATTGAAAACCACATTACTTTCCCCCAAAGAACTTCTTTTAACATCTGCTACAGTGCCTGTGGTTACTGTGTATCTCTGCTGAAAAAGTCCAGTATGTTATATTTTGTTTGTTGGTGTTCCCACCAGGGGCCTGTACCATGAAGCCGGTTTAGGTGGCTAGCCAGCTATGTTTCAGCTTAGTTTCCGCCAACCCTGGGTTTTAGGTACTATGAAAGTAGCTCGGCTTTAATCGGTGTTCGTTGCCATGGTATCTTACGCTGCACGGCTAACCTGCTCCGGGGCAGGTTAAGTTCTGGATTTGAGATCTCAGACTGAAGTTTGACCAATCAGCTGTGAGCAAAGAAACATATAGGTGACGTAACTAATTCCCAGTGTTTGTTGCAATGGCTTTACCTTTTCTTTCAAATCCTGTGGACATCTCAGCGCAAACAGCCCGTTCTCATCCCAAAGCGTAATATATTGACTCTTTTGACAAAGCGTCTATATCCAACGCACATGGCACCCTTTAGCGTCATATGAGACGCAGATATATGGCGCCTCCTAGTGGTCTAACCCTAACACTACCCCAGACCTAAACCTACCCAAAACCGAAGCGTGTTATATTGACGCTAAAGGGTGCCATGTGCGTTGGATATAGACGCTTTGTCAAAAGAGTCAATATATTACGCTTTGGGATGAGAATGCGTTGGCGCAAATTTTTAGACGAGCACATCGTAGAGAAAGAGTTTTTAGCCGGACAAAATCCCCTTGCCTTTCCTGATAGTTACTTGTATGAAAGATACAGATTTTCGCGGAAGGAATATCTTATCTTTGCGAACTTCTTGAGCCGCACATAAATAATTTAACACGTCGAATTCATGTACTTACTGTACCACAAATGGTATTGCGTTGCGGTTTTTTTTTTGCAAGTGGTAGCCTACATACTTGCACGATCGGTGATGCACAGAATCTAGGGGAAAACACGGTTTGTCGAACCATTCGCAAGGTGGTCCTCGCTCTGCAGGAGTACATTAATAGTTTAATAGTGTTCCCCAGACATTTATTGACCATGTCCATATAAGAGAGGGTTTTTATAAAATTGCCGGTAAGATATATTGACAGGGTGACATCACGTTTTTTTTTCTTTCAAAAAGCAAATTTCACAAATGTACTATACAATACAGTACATGTTAAGCATTATTTTAAATCTTTTTTAATTTTTTATTCGGTTAATCTTATGATAGGATTCCCTATAGAGTCATTGGAGCAATAGTCTGCACACATGTTGCAATCTCCACTTCTCTAGGAGAACATGAGGCAGATTATGTTAATAGAAAGTCTTTTCACAGCCTTAATGTTCAGGTAGAGATTATGTGAACATGTGAAATTATTATTTTCTGTGAGATGAATCTTTAAATTAATAGTAAAATTAACAGATAACAATCTACTTTCCGTGAGTATGTTGTGTCAGCGCTTTGAGGAAAGCTAGTTAAATTTGGTACAGTACAAAACACTGTTAATTTGAATTGGGACAGCAAAACCTACACAATAACCCCCTATCATGACCCTCATGTGTCAGTAAAACCATAGGAAAAGTTAGAGATGATCTTTGGCATCCTAAAGGCACGTTTCAACTGTCTTCGGCGCTTAAGAGTCACCAGAGTGGGCATCACAGTGTCTGCATGTGCCATTCTGCACAATATAGCCACCATAGAAAGGAGCCAGAACCACCACAGAAAGCTTCTCCCCGATGAAACTGACCCGAACACACTTGACCACCCACCTGGTGCAAATGTAGTTGCAATCACCATACAATATTACACTTAATAAAAGCACATTGAAACTGCAGATAGGTCTCAAACTGTTTTATTGGTTTTATGGGATGGGGGGAGAAAGAAAGCAATAGAAAGTTGCATTAATAAATATTCATGCTAAAGTGTTACTTGGTTAAATAAGTTCACATGCTGAGATCAGTTTAATCTAGCTGTTGCATTTATTTTTTAAATGTGGAGCCTACTCAGCTCACAGTCAGGCTCCTTTAGTGTGCAGTCTAGCTCCATAGGCTTACTCCTTTAGTGTACATACTCCTGACTGAGTCTGTTTCCACCTGAAACATAATTCCACCACAAACATGATCATTACAAGTTTTTGGGAGGCTAATCAACTCACAAAAAGTTCCTTGAAAGTTCCTTGACAAACACCTGTTATATATGTCAAGGGTTTTAAATCCTTACCTTGTTCACATTTCTTTTGAAGCCTGTTGAGGTAGAGGCTTCAGTTTCTGGGACAGGTTGTGAAAAATCCTACAATAAAAGAGATGTGTAACTTGGGCCAGTCCCTGTTTTATGCCACACATTCAAATGTTTGCCTTAATAAAAAGCCCAGTGCATTCACCTCAGCAACTGTCCCAGAACACAGACAGAGTGTCTTCATCATTTCCTCCTCCATGATAAATAAAAGTAGGCCAATATGTTTCTGGTGTTCTGACCTCTGTGTGGGAGACTGTGTGTGTGCTGGCTTCAACAGGGACACTGCATTTCCCTCTACTGCAGAACATACAGTCAGCCATATTTAAAACTTAAAATAGTAATGTATCGCACACATACCTAGTGATACTTGCTTGGAGGAGCCAGCACCAGGGTGAGATTTTACAGCACCTGTGATCCCATCCATAATCGGCCGTCCCTTATTCCTATCAGAGCCAACTCAGTGTATTCTGGAGGAGTGGCCCTCCACTGGTTTTCTGAATTTCACTCTTTTTTCGGTTTGCCTCAAACAAGTGTTAATAAAAAAATAATAAAAGGTTGTGTGTAAATACTTACTAGGCTACTTTGAATTATATTTTTATATTTTGTCTTTATCAGCTGCCAAGAACGTTTGGAGTTGCATCTAAAAATCAATGAATATAAATCTTTATTAGTATATACATGCACATTTTTTTATATATTATAAAAATATAGGCTATATTTCACACACACATACATTCATAGCCTATATATACATCATTTTACATGAATAAAGAACGTATTTATTTAGCTTACACATTAACACAATCAGCAATCTTTCTCCAACAGTCTTCTCTTGCTTTGGCAGCAGAGACCGTATTCTTTCGAGCTTGTAATACATATTTAAATTCATCGTAAATCTGAATGATTATCTCTTGCTCCTCCGCGGAAAGAAAAAAAACGCTCTCGCTCTATCCATATAGAACGCGATTGGTTGTTCGGTGCCAACGTCACTTTGGTATGTGCACGCGCTCGTGGAGTAATCATAGCTTAAGATCAAAGCCTGAGTTGACAGAGAAAGTTGATGAGCTGCGTCATGGTACCAATAAAGCCTGATTGCATCGGTTTGGTTTTGTCAACTCAAAACTAATCCTGTAACTCCGAGTTTGTTCAGCTACCTTCATGGTACAGGCCCCAGGTGTCAGGATTATGTTTTGTTGTTTTTCAGTTCTCTCCATTTGCATGTTGACCTAATTTCCTTTTGTGTGCCAGTTATTCACTAATCAAGTTCACCTGTTGCTGATTTAGTTTCCTTGTTTACCCCTGTGTATTTAAGTCCTCAGTTACCTTTGTTCAGTTGTCCGTTCTATGTCTGGTGTATTGAGGTTGTTCTAGTGTTCTTAGTGTTTTCAGTTCTGTTAATAAATTCAGTACTGCTGTGAATATACTTTTTCTCATCTTTATTGCAAAGTGTGACAGAAGAACGGACCCTAAAATATGGATATAGCTGCTGTAAAAAAAGCCCCAGCAGGAAATTTTCACGGCCCTGAAAGGGCTGTAAATTTTATTTTTCAAGGTGGCAGAGACATTGAGGACTATGTGGAGGATTTTACCAACGTCTACCAGCTTGCATCTTGTAACGACCTCGCTCTGATGGAGGGTTTCAGGTGCAGGCTGGACAATGACATTAGATTACTGATGCCAAAAGGGGATATCTGCCGGACCTTGGCACAGTATATTCACATCACCCTGTGGTTGGATGGGTCCTCTTTTACAGTGGGAGAAGCAGAAGAGGAGGCCATCCCTATTGTCCAGCCCCACCTCACACCCATCACCACGCCAGACCCAGATCCCAGCCAGTTGTTTCGGAGAGCCCAAGCCTGTCGTGATGAAAGAGCCAGATAATTTAGCCGACCATCACTCCACAGTGAGTCTGACCAGGTGTGTGAGCCGTTAATATCGTCAATTGCCATGGGGTTGTTTGTGGAGTACAAGGGCATGGAAGAAAGTCCCGCCTACATTCCCGCCATTAAGGGTGAGGTGCAGCTGGTCTCAGCAGATGATTGAGGATCTGGAAGTAGATATTTCCCTGAGTCTCCCGTCTCCACTGCATCTGAAATCGCATACTCTCTTGTGTAGGTACTTATTTTGAATAAGTAATTACTTCATGATCACTAAAAAAAAGTACATTCTATTTAGTATGAGAGTGTGTGTGTGTGTGTGTGTGTGTGTGTGTGTAGTATGAATGTAATCTGGCCTCGCTATATTCGCCATGCTGTCATTATCATGTGACCTACCAGCGTCAGTTACGTTGCTTCACTGCCATTCACAAATCCTCTCCCGTGGCCTCTTGGGATAGTAAAGTGTCCATTGTATGCACACTTCAGAATCTCGCCAGAAGTAATAGGTCATCCGGGTACTTTTTGCCTACTCTTTAATGAGTACTGTGAATTCGAACATACTACTATTGTCACGTACTGTTTTTCACCTACTATATAGTAGGGAAGTATGCAATTTCAGATGCAGCCCATGTCTTCTTCATTGCCACTGATTCCGCTCAGCACCAAGCCTGTGTCATCTTCCAGCACCATGTCATTAACGATGCTCCCACCCAGCCTCCCTCTCCCGCCTCTCTCTCCCTCTCCTCTGCCCAAGCCAGCCAGTCCTTCGGCTCCCACTACGCTGGCTCCCTTCAGTCCCTCAGCTCCTCTATTGGATCCACCAAGCAATCCGGATCAGCCTTAGATCTGGTCACCAGCTCCACCTTGGCAAGAGGCTCCCCTAGTTCCGCCTCCAGCAGCCGAGCCCGTCACTGTATCTTGGCTAGTCAACCTGTTGGCTCCACCTGGGACCATCATCCTTACTGCTTCAACAGGCTCCCTCATCCCTCCGGCTCCACCTTTGTCAGACGTTGTTCTGCCTGCGCCATGGACTTCTGGGCCTTAAGCTGCAATTATTCCCTCCGGCTCTGCCGGGCTCCACATTGGTCCTCAGTCCCACTGGCTCAGCCTCAGTCCTCTGGCACCCTGGCTCGACCTTGAATGTTTCGTCACTGCTGCTCCGCCTTGGTCACCTGAACCATCTGTGGCGCAGTCCTCATTGTTTTCTGCATTTGTATGTTGACTTAATTAATGAATAACTGGCACATACAATGAAACTAAGTTCACCTGCTGCTTGTTTACCTCTATTTAAGTCCTCAGTTTCCTTTGTTCAGCCTTTCTGCATCGTGTGTTATGTTCCATAGTGTTCTTAGCGTTTTCAGTTCTGTTAATAAATTCAATACTGCTGCGAATATATCCTTTCTCATCTATTGCAACCAAGTGTGACACCACGCTTTTTAACTAGATTAATCAGCAAGATTTCCTTGGACAACGAGTAACTAAATATCAGGGCTGTGCTATTAAAGACATTGTATGTATTTGTTGCTGAATTAAGTTTATGTATCTCTATTCAGATAGAGATTGATGTGGGTGGGGCTAAAAAACTGAATTTAGAAAAAATTTAAATTTAACAAATTGTTAGATGAATCTCTGTTTCTTTTAAATTATATTACAGTATTATTTACTATAGGCTTGTTTATTATATTATTATTTTACAAATACTATAAGAAACAGCAGGAATATTATATTAATACTAGTTGGTATTTGGTTGCTAGCATCAAAATGCCATAAATGCATACATTCATGGTTTAAAATGCCATAGGGAATGGTAGAACTTATGCAATTGTTTTAAAATGTATTAAAATATTATGAAAGAAATCAAACACTTATAATATCCTAATTTTGCCCATGGCTTTTACCTTTTTGAGAACATAAAAATTATGCCAGATGAATAATATATATCATGTCCTGTTGTAACATAAGAGCTAGTCTAGACAGAGTGGAGCGAAGTGCCATGTATGTGTGTGAGTTAGTGTGTGGAGGGTAATAAAAGCATTTCTGTAAGCCCACAAACATCATGGCAGAAGGACTCGCTGATCAATAAATATCACCTCAATAAAACAGTAAATGATAGAGAGAGAAAACAAGAGACACAGAGCGATAACAGTGGGAAGAAGAGGTGTTGAATGAAGAAGTAAACCCCACTGTTTCTGATTCCTTTACCAGCTGAGCAGTTGCTTTTGAAGTCAGTGTGCTGCTAAAAATAGAGATTACTTTATGTAACCGTACCCATTTTAGGCACAATGATGACAGCACATGTGGATCTGGTGTACCTCTCTGTCTGTCTCTCCCTTGCTCTTCTTTTCCTCCTTCCATCTTTCTTTATCTCACGTTGCATAATTTAAGTGAAGATCTAGCTGCAACATGCCTTTTGAATTATAGGCACAACATCATAACTTGTACTCATCAAATTGTTGGAAAGAGTCAGAGTGCAGGAGGAGAACTGATCTGTCTATGTTCTGTTCACCTGATCTCGCACAGGTCCTCTCCCACTGCACGCACACCTGTTATTTAAATCAAGAGCGGTTAATTGCAGCTGATTAATGAATGTAGAAATGATCTGATTGTGCACCAAGTGTGTAATTTCACAGCAAACGAAATGTTACATTTCAATGTGCTTTAAAGTTGAATTAAGTTGTCCGCTGCACGCAAACATGACATGACCAGTGAAATCCAATTTTAGAGGGTTAAAAACACAGCATGATGAGTGTAGCTAATTCTAATGTGTGATTCTTTCAATGAATAGTTATAAAAAGGACAAGGTACCAATTTGAATCAGTCTGAAACACTTCCCTTTATCATTAAAGCATCAGCAGTGGTAGAATTTCTTTCATTTGTAAGCAAAATGGACATTATAACTGACATATACCCAAATGAATCATAATCAAATTATAGTTAGAATCAAATTGGTTATGAAACGGAATGGAATTTATTGGACATCAAATTCAGTACATATGGATGCTGCACTTGAATTCTCCAGATAAAAGTTAGAAAAAGGAAACACTTTCTCTCTCTCTCTCTATGTCTCAGTTGACAGACACAATTGGGTTATTATGAGGATGTTTGAAGGGTCAGTCATAACACTCAGTCATATAATGTTAGTATGATTTTTACATAAAAAATGGTCATAATTTAGAAATAAAAGGGCATGTTCGTCCCTGATTTTATGCCTCTGCTTTGATCGCTCTGTTGAAAGGGGCGTGTCTGCTGTGAGACGTCAATGTGAACGCCCACTTCTGTGATTGGCTAACATCTTCCACATGTGGAACTCTCGAAAACTTTTACTACGTTTTTACTATTACAGCTGTCGAGATTAACTAATCATGAAAAGTGTTGCTTATAGCATTATTTTTGCATGAAAGCTCGCAACTATGGGCATTGAGCAGATGAATGCAGTGACTTGATTTCTATACTCTCACGAATGCTTTCATCATAACTAACAGTGCAAACACGATGTAAATAAGAGATTCATTATGCAGTGTACATTATAACGGGAGTTTTGGCCAAAGTCCAGAACTCAGTCACTGATAAACTTGCTTTGTGTGATTGACAGCTTCCGTGATTATAAAGGGAGGGTTCTTTTATCACTTTCTGTATATAATTTAATCACAATTTAAATAATTATTACAATAAACTATTTTGAGACAAAGAACGTCTGGCTGGTCATGAATCATTACATATCAGCAATCAATCACTGATCACAGATTAGGCATTAGAATTAACACGGTTACATGTTACATGTAATTTACATGTTTTGGCGTTACAGTCCGGTTCATATCTTGCAGTAAAAGTCTGTTTGCAAAGCCTGCACCGAAACTGTGTCTGATTCACCAAAGAATCAACAGTGAAATGTACCAAACAAACAAATCATGCTCTACTAAGTAATTCAGATATCAGATAGTTTAAAATAAATAACCACTTTCTTTGCTTTAGGATCCTTTGGATGATAATGTTATTTCTAGTCCGGTTATCTTGTATCTCTCTTCTCTCCATCTCTTCTCACTAACGCGCCAGTGGGCAGGGCCAAAGATATGATGACGTAGAACCAGGGCCGTTTGAAGGAATTTGGGGGCCCCAAGCAAAATGGACATGGAGGCCTCCCAAGCCCCCCCGACCCCCCCCAACCCCCACCCCACACCCCACACACAAACACTTTATATGAATAAAAAAGGTTTACAGTGCAAATACTGCTGTTGCATACTGTGCATAAAAAAATAAAAAATTACAGTGACATAAGCTATGAAAAAATCATGTTCCTCTGCCTTTTTCAGGTTAAATAATGTTTATAGATGGGTAAGGTTACAAATTATTTATTAAGTAAAAAGATTGTTTGCTAACAGTTAAATGACAATTAACTAAATATTAAATAAATAACAATTTACCATCTATTAATGATTGTTATTATAAAGTGTTACAGAAAACTTAAAGTCCCCGTGAACCGGAAGTTGCAAACGACTTTTCTCCAGTGTTGTGACGTATTTCCGAGAGAAACGGAATACTAAATGAGGCAAAATAGTGGGCGTGGCTTTTTTTCCAACTAGCACCTGATTGGATCTAGAAAAGTAGGTGTTTTCATTCAGCCTGTCTACTGTCAGTTGGAGGGGCGTGGTTACGGATGTTAAGCAGACACCCAAACCGTCAAACCTACGTCATCAGGGAAGGTCCTCCAAGGCAGAGGGGAGGGGACATTTCAGATTTTGATTAAAGATTACAGAAGCCAAATTTTTTTTTTGTGTGGATTGACTTGCATGGGTGAATTGTTCACCACAAAACGATCAATTTAGGCAAACAAAGTAAGTATGGTCAATTTTGAATTCATGGGGACTTTAAAGATATGTTAGCATTTCCATATTTTGATATTAGAAGGGAAGGGATGCTGCTTTCACTACCAATGCTTAAAAACATCCCAAGCTAATGTTTGATGCACGGAATTTATTGTGTGGTTTTCCTAACCCCCATTGGTAAATAGATTATCACGGTGGAATAGTTATGCTATGCCACTTTCATCAAAACAGCTATAGCAATGTCATGTCATTAAATACGATAAACAGTGATTCTGGAACTCCTTAACCCGTTAAAAAACATATTACAGTATGTAACGTTAACCATATTCCGTCCGTTCGAAAAAAAAATTGCACTAACTGTTCGTTACAAGCAGCATTTGCCGTCAGGCAGGTAGCTAACATAAACATATTTTTGCTAGCCTAATGTTACCTGCTGCAAAATTACACCATTTGTACAAGACAAGTAGAGCTATTTTTATGCAGTGTAATTTATTACTTTACCACTATCTGGTATTTTTCTTAACCTTCTCTTCCTTTCTCTTCTTTCTTTTCTGGCTTCCTGAAGCATAATTCCGCTTCATGATAACTCCCGAGGAGGTTTGTATTTTGCCGGCAGCAGAGATCGCGTGGTTGGCTGGCTGCTGTCAGCGACTACTGAGGGGGGCCCCTTGAGGGGGATTCCGATAACAGTGTCATTGCACTTTACTGCATTGACTATCAAAGGGGCGCTCTCAGTTTGTCGTTGCATTTTATTCTTAAACAGTCGTTGTCTTGGGGCCCCAGTCCAGCTCGGGGCCCCAAGCAATTGCTTGGTTTGCCTGTCCTGTTCCGACGGGCCTGCGTAGAACTAGGCTTTGAGCTGATTCTGCAGAGACTGTCCTTCGTCACACTATTACGTCATAATGTGACCAAATCCAAAAGGAGTCGTCTTTGGAGCTTGGTTTCAATAAAAGTTGTTTTTGGACTAACAAGGAAGTTTCTGAGTTCTGAAACTTACAGGCTTTTATAGTACAATGACCTCTTACATGTCAAAAGATCAATGAAAATTTGATTTCTCAATTCATGACCCCTCTAAAGGCATAGTTTGCCCAAAATGAAAATTCTGTCATAATTTATGTCCACATAGGCCTACATACTTTCTTTGTCCTGTGGTACACAAAAGAAGATATTTTGTCAAATGTCTTCTTTTTTGGTCTACACAGTGAAAGTCAAGGGAAAGCAGTCTTGTTTTGGACCCCACTGACTTTCATTTTATGGACAAAGCAGTACACAATATATCTTTTGTGTTCCACAGAAAAGTCATACAGGGGTGCGTTTCTCGAAAGCATCATTAGCCAACTATGGTCACAAGTTCCGTCGTTATCAGCATAGTTCAACGAGTCTGAATTTCCCGAAACCATAGTTCCAAGTAACATTCGCAAGCAGCATCGCAAATGACAGCTCTTGACCTGTGTTAGAAGCATAGTTTCTTGTTTTCATGACATTTGGACTCAATAAAACCTTATCTTGAGCAAAATAAGCAAGCTGACATTCTGTACAATCTGTATCTTTTATTTAGAATGAATACCAATGTCATTTACTTATTTTAGTTTGTCAAAAGATTTAAAGCACTGTTTTTGAAGAGTGTGCATGTGCGTACCTGCTCTAGTACGTAAGAACGAGCCTATGATTGAATCTGGAAATAAAGCAAAATAACTACGATAACTGAGAAATAGTCCTCAGATGCCATGTCCGTAATTTATAGCAAAACATCTAGCATTAATTCGATCTCAAACAGGTTCAAGTTATTACTCCACCACGTGAGTGACATTCTTATCCAACGTGGTTGAACGAAACACTAGCTACTTGATTTCTTCAACGATGCATCGTACTATGGTAGTGAAGCAGCGAGTTACGTCATTGTACGGGAAACTCGCCCCAGGTTTGAAATGTCATGATAGTGAATAAATGTTGACAAAATTCACATTTTTGGCTGAACTGTCCCTTTAAAGTTGAAGTGTGTATTTTTTCTGTGCCACAAAAGGAATTTTGAAAATAATGATTGTTTTCCAAACACTCCCAGCACCCCTTTTGACCCTTCCACTCTTCTTGTCTTCAAACTAATAAATTCCCTGTAAATAGCTTATTATAGGTAGTGCTGCCCAAAACACACAATACTGGTTAAGCCAGACGTTAAAATAACAGACTCCTCAGACAAAGCACCACATGTCCGCAGTGTTTACACTTTATACGAATGGCTTACCTTTAGTTGTCTTTGCACATTAAAACTAGTAGAGGAGAAAAAAATGCACCCTTCACCTTTAATCTTTTTGATTGGTTTTCCTTGTAACAGCCACCCCCACGGTCGCACACTTCCCCCCCTTTTCTCACTCACGTTTCTGCTTTCTCCGCAGGGATCGGACAGGGTGTTCCAGTGGTGGCTTTGATATTGGAGGGGGGTCCTAATGTGATCTCTATCGTACTGGAGTACCTGAGAGACACTCCTCCAGTGCCTGTGGTGGTGTGTGACGGCAGCGGTCGGGCCTCTGACATCCTGGCCTTTGGGCACAAGTACTCAGAGGAAGGCGGGTATGTGAGGTTTATCTCTCTCCACTGTAACAGTACGATAAGGCATGAATATTAATTTACATATAGATGATGATTGAACTGTAGCACGGAATAGAGCGCGTCAGTAAATGCCCACTTTTTTTCGGAAGTATTTTTCCCATTAATTTTCTCCATAAGGACTTGTAAGACATGAACCAAGCCAACCAGATATGAGATGAATCACAAATCTTACACCCTTTAATTTAAGCAAAAAAAGGAATTTGGAATTGGAGATAAAGACAAGGTGCGTTTGGTTTTATTGGATTTTTTAACAATGAATAGGCTACTCATCTCATAAAGCACTGCAAATTATGTATTCTTCAAATGTCCATAACTGGTGGAAATTTTTTAAATATTCATAGAATATTTTTGCAATATTGTAGTTTTAATAATAGTATAATAATATAGAAAGTAGCAATTGACATAGCTATTGTATAAAATATATGTTGAAGTATAACTATAGAATAATATACATTTTTATAAAATTTCTGCAAATTATGTTGAACTGTTTTTGCGTGTTAAAAATAATTAACACAATTAATGTTTATTTCACTTTCTGAAGCTATGCTCATGTTTTTTTGCCAATTTCTTTGTATACATATATTAATGATTACAAATTGTAATGTTATCTCATCATAGATTAATTGTGATTCAATGTACCTAACATGATAAATTGCAAATAATCTGAGAAACCTGTATAGTTTTTTATATAATACATTTTTAGGCGATTCACAGCCCTAATTTTTCATTTACTGCAAAATATTTAAACAGGAAAAAATGCTATGTTATTGCATTATTGATTAATTGCAATTAAATGTACTTACCATGATTAATCACAATTAATCTCAGGAACCTATATGATTAATTAGATTTTGTTCTATTCACAATATTAATTTCTATCATTTACTGAAAAATATTTAAATATGGGTAGTGTAGTTCTTTACAGATAATTTGAATGTTAACAAAAAGTGAAGTTGAAATCACAGTGACGAGAGCTGTGGTGGGTCTTTTTTGAAAGGGTCATATTTTATCATTAAAAAGCGGTTTGTCTATGGAGAAAATTAATGGGATTTTTCCTTCCGGAAACCCTACTGTTGCGCTCTGTTGGAATATTTTCATTGCATAAATGAATTGCTCTGATATCACAGTCTCATCTTTCTCTCTGACTACATGTTAGAATCATAAACGAATCTCTGAGAGACCAGTTATTAGTCACCATTCAGAAGACGTTTACATACAGTCGGACACAGGCCCAGCATCTCTTCATCGTTCTGATGGAGTGCATGAAGAAGAAAGAACTGGTGAGTGTGTGCAGTGTGGCTGTAAAAGTCCTAATGATTAAACCCCCCTGATCTGACAGATTTAAAGAGATTCCTCTAGAGCCTTTTTGCTGTACTTTGTATCTTTGAGTTCTTTGTATGAGAGTGAACTCGCAATAAAGCCAGGAGTTTTTTCTGCTGCACATTCCTCTCCATGTCAGCATGCCGTTATTCTATCAGACAGTCAGAGATGCGTGTAAAGTGGCCCTTAAGCTTGGGGCTGATAAATGTCACTACCTCTGCAGCCCACATGAAGTACATTTCCTCAGGCCCTGAGACCATCTCTCTTCATATTAGCTTCTCACACACATACACTCTCTCTTTATCTCTCTGATGCACAGAAAGTAAAACTATTAAGTACTACCGATACTATCACCTAAAACTTGACATATATTTGAATCCACTGCTCCTCTGTTAAATTATTCACCAGATTGACGACTCCATAATCTGTATGACTTTTCAATTAGAGTGCACTTTCCAGTGAGCTCATTTAAAAGCTCTCAGACACTTCACATTTATCCTTCCCCTGTTAGCCATTACTTCCAGAACATCCTGAAATGCCTCAATAAAGAGTTTTAACAATCAACTTCAGTGTCGCCAGGAGAAACATATCCTACTTTTATCTCAACATGCTTCCATATTTTTTATCTATCAAGTAAATCAAGACCATGATTTGCATGCAAAACGTTTCTAGTTGTCTTTGAATGTAAATGTAGTTCAACTTAAATTTCTATGTTGTGTTTGTATATTCAGATTATGTTTTCAGTCATTAAATCATACATCCTCAAAGTGATTTTTGTGTTTGTTCTTTTATTAATAATGATTTGAATCTTCTTTTAGTCATTGTAGTGGTTTCACTCATTGTCTGTGCACGTGTTTATGTATTTGTGATTTTGTATACGTGCACACCATGTTATTTTGTTATTAATTATTTGTATAACTGTGTTTTCAGTGTTGTTAGTGCATGCATTTCCACTGTGAAGTATGATCTGTTGCTGTAGATGTGTTAATCCTCATTATGAAGATGACCTTCCTTCTCAAGCATAGATATGAATCTTCGTACCCACACACCATATGACTTTTACGTAAGCTGTATTGGCTTAAATGCAATTGTGTTCAGATGCAAACTGTTTTGTTGAAGGTGAGAGCTAGTTTGGAGTATAGCACATTGGCTTTAGTTTACATGCCACCCACTTGAATATTGTTTATTGATGACTCAAAAGTGTGATCACAAAGCCTTTGAGACGCAACTAAGGGAAGCAAATTAAAAATGTTACTTAAAAGTAGAATTGGCATTAAACCAGTGTACAAGAACAAAATGCCACTGCTAATATACCAAATAAACACACATACATCATAATCTGTTACTTGCTCCCACAAACATGTACGCTTCCCCATCGAATGTGCTAGCAGATGAGTGCACCATGTGTGTTTGGGACCTAGAGAACTTTAGTCCAATGCACTCATCTCACATTCATCATACATGCACACAGTTCAGCTCAGTGCTTGATCTCCTCTTTTAATCCCTTATTGCTGTACTTTCCACTAAGGACAAGCCAATGGGAAAATTTCCATGCTTGATGACTGGAAAAACTGCTTACAATTTACAATTGTGATTAGGAAGCTAGAGTGAATGAGTATTGGAGGTGCCTTTGGCAGTCTTTGAAGATGGAGTAATTATCGTATCTTAGCAGTTTAATTTGAAGATGAAACAGAATCAGAGTACCCGAGTATTGCAGCTTTGTTCATAATAGCTTACTGTTATACAATGTTTACTATTGCTGCAATATGTCATACTGTATTTATGGAAGCCCATTCCCGCTACATATGAAAAAATCATGTAAATTGTAGTTATGACATACTAAGTTCCCTTTCAATGGCATTGGGACTGCCTCATATAACAACACTGTTGGGAACGCCGTCAGCGTCTGAAGCATGTGTGAAACTAGTCCAATCCTGATTGGCATTGCGTTGTGACAGGGCACTACGGAAGCTACAAAGGTAAGCCGGCACACAACAGCATCAGCTTCTGTTCTTCAGCAATGGCTCTGTGTGTGAAACTGTCATTTAATGTTGTACCCATTTGTCTATTTGGCATTGTTTGTTTAAAAAAAATAAAAGAAATATGGCAAGTGAAAGACAGTACAAATAGTGTGTGCCTCCCTGTCATCACGAGTGGGGACATACAAATTTTGTGGGAGCGGAGAATGCACAGGCAGCTCTACAGGGGGGTGCCTATACTCACTGTGAGCAGCTACCGCTCAGGACGCTCCGCTCCCATCTGCCTTTGTTTGACAAGGTAGGCCAGGCTCGCATTCCTCACGGTTCGGGACCCAAGGCTGCACGGCGTCTTAAGTCGTAGAGTTAAGTAGTAGAGCTTGCAGAGGAGGTGGAGACTGCTTTGGCCCTTTCTCTGCAGGTTCTAGCTCTCTCATTCGGCCTTCTTCCACCCGATTGAGAGCTCGAGCTCTAGTTCTGAGAAATTGGAAGCTCTCAGCATCGAGTAGGGGGAGATCGAGGACTCGCCACCCTCCTCCCCCGCTTACGAGGAGCTGGTCGCGGATGTGACTCATGCTGTGGCCAAACTTAACATCGTGTAGCTACCAGAAAAGCAGGAACCAAAACGGATAAGTAAACAAGATGAACTCTTTCTGTCTAGCCGAGCACAACCTCAACGTTAGGGTTTGCAATTCTTTCACGATCTCCACGTTGAGTCATTGAGATTGTGGAAGAAGCCGTACACTTCCCATTTATTGAGCCCAGCAACAAACATGTACTTCAATCACGAGCTCGAAAGAGAACAGCTATGAGATGATGCCGCGGGTGGAAGAGACTTTGGCATCTTATCTCCCCCTCACACTGCGACATCCCTGAAAGCCCAGACACTGCCCACCAAACCATGCAGAACAACTTCCGGTTTGGTGGACAAAGTCATATATGCCGGCTAGTTGTGCTGGTACATCCTTGCATACCATGGCATGCAGGCGTACCAAGCAGACTTAAGATGAGGACTTTGATGAGGGCGAGGGGGTCGGCCCCGACAACATTTAAGAGCTGCATCGGGCCACGGACCTGCCTCTCCGTGCCATTAAGGGTAAGGCCCAAGCCATCGGTTGCTCCATGGCATGAGGACCTCCATGAGGATTGTTATTCTTTCGAAGGTGGCTTTGGGGAAGAAGTCCTGATGCTCCTCCACGGAGCCTCGTGCGTTTCAGGGCACACCAGTTCTCAGTGAACGCAAACCTCAGTGCCCGCCTGAAATCGTCGCGGCCCTAAGGAGTTTGCCTGTAGAAAATCGTGTTGGGCTGGAATTATATAGAAGCATGCAAGCTTCTATCAAATATATCTCAGTGAGTCCTGTGTACGGTAGGAAAAGGGGTACAGAATCCAGGAGATTCAGGCTTAATATGCTAACGGTTTCTTTGACCGTGAGTCAAATCAAGTCTGAGGACTAGTTTGTCACAATAGATCTAAAGGACCCTACTTCTATATATCCAGTTCCTGAGGTTTGATTTCGTGGGCGAAGCGTTCCAGTATCAGTTTCTTCCATTTGGCCCATCTCTATTCCCTCGCACCTTCACAAAATGTGTGGATCCAGCACTGGCTCCTCTGAGACTCCACTGAGACAGGTCATTCATGTTCTCAATTATATAGACAACTGGTTGATCTTAGCCCAGTCAGGAGAGATGGCGGTTCGACATCTGGGGCTCAGGCTCAATTCCAAAATGAGCATGCCCCCCCCCCCCCCCCCCCAGCTTGGCAAACTGTTGTTACCCAAAGCTATGTATATTCCTGGAGAGCAGAATGTAGGGGTAGATATTCTGTAGAGGCAGGGGCTGAAAGCTGAAGTGGATCTATTTGCGTCTCGAGAGACAACTCACTGTCCACTGTGGTTCTCCCTCATGCATCCCTTGCTTTCCCCCCAATTGCTCCCCCATGCTTTCAACCTCGATTGCACTGCTCCCGGGAGTTCCAGAGAGGGTTCGCCAGGATGGGATCAGTCTACTCTTGGTAGCTCCATTCTGACCAGACAGAGTCTGGTTCTTGGACCTCATAGCACTCCTAGCAGGCCCTCCATGGGAGATTCCAGTCAGAAGGGACCTTCTGTCACAAGCACAGGGTTTGATATTTAACCCTTGACCCAGGCTCTGAGGGTTTAGTCTGAGGTTGTTGAGACCATCCTAAGCTCTAGAGCTCCCCTCCACGAGGAAACTGTACGTCTTACAGTGAAGAGTATTCACTTTATGGTGCTGAGAGCATCAGTTGGATCCAGTTAACTGCCCAGTGGCTTTAGTGCTGGATTTCCTTCAAGATCATTTCTCTGGGGGTCTTTCCCCATCCACGCTTAAGGTTAACGTGGTGGCCATAGCTGCCGTCCATGACCCTTTAAGCGGTGGACCATTGGGGAGACACCACTTGGTTGTTCGTTTCCTTGTGCTCTGAGGATGAGGGCTGCGGCTCATGCCAGGGTTCCAACTTGGCTCGAACACACTGAGTCTGTGTCAAAGAAGTTCCTTACACTAATGGTGGCTTTCTTACTGCCAATAACATCCCTTAGAGAGTGGGGGACTTACAAGCCCTGTCCATCTCTCCTTCCTGTTTTAAGTTTGCTCCTGAGAGAGCTAAAGCCATTCTCTACCCTAGACCGGGTTATGTGCCCAAAGAGCTGACTAATTTGGCATGGTCTATTGTTCTCCAGGCCTTCCATCCTCCACATGTGTTGGCGGATTAAGAGATGACTCCTTGTGTGCCTGGTTACGGCTCTGGAGGTCTATGTGCATAGGTCCTCCCCATGGAGAAAGTCTGACCAGCTATTAGTGTGTCTTCGGTCTCCCAAGAAGGGGTCCCCAAGTGTCAAACCACACCATCAGCAAATGGATTGTCAAAGCAATCTCTACAGCGTATGAGGCACACAGCATGCCTTCGCCTTTGCTGATCAGGTCACACTCTACGAGGAGTGTCGCATCCTCAAAGGCTCTATTGTTGGGGTTTCCCTTCAAGCGGTCTGTGATGCTGCGGGTTGGGCCTCCCCACACACATTTTTAAGATTCTGTAGTCTGGACCTTCCTTCCACTCCGGTTCTCGAGTGCTCTTTTCCTGAGTTGTGCCCGGACAGGTTTCACACCAGGGCAGGCATTAGTCACTGTGGTGCTGTGGGTATTTAGATATATTTACCGCTGTGGGTAAATGATGTCTTGCTGTAATAATTTTGACAGACCAAGTCATAATTATGCGATAAAAAGTCAAATTATGACATGCTAAGTCATAATTATGAGATAAAAAAGATACGACAAAAAGTTAAATTATGAGATAAATTGAAATTGTTACATATTACGACTTCTGTCAATTATGATTATTTTTTAATGTGGTGGAAATGGGCTTCTATAAATATACATACTGTGCACATTATACAACTGACAGCTTGTAATTCTGTTTCCCACAATGCAATGCAACTATACTTGATTTTCCAGTTTGATGGATAAACAGGAACTTAGTGTTAACCTCACTTTTTCCAATTTATTAATTTATCTTACATTCTTGGCAAATGTTAAGACATTTTTACAAAATTTGATTAGAAATGTAAAATTACAGTTTTCTCTAAGATTATATTTGGATGCCATTTGAAATGAACATGCAACAATAATGTAGCATACTACTGTTATGTGTTCTACATAATGTGTTGTGCTTTTTAAAAAAAAATAGTAGCCAGTATATAGTATACTGCACTGTCCTCGGCAAGTAGCTAGTTTTCCACTTCACTGCATCAAAGCTATTGCATAAATTCATCTGATTAGAAAATGCAATCCAATGTGCACCTATGAAAAAAATCTGAGCTGTACAGAACAATGTGCGCTCGCTTCAATCCGGTTATGGACAGAAGTCTGCCAACAGACAAATATTGAGGACTTATAAACTCACTGCTGAGCTTTGCACACATATCTGATTTATTGATTTATCGAAATCATTCGATGGGTTGTGTAAAAATGCTTAACAGGGCAGTTTTTTGCCCCCAAGCTGCTAGTTGATAAGCTCTCATACTGATCATGACATGTGCTTGAAGGCTAATGCTGATGCAACCATACATTCTTGTGTACAGTATGTATTGCATTACGGGTGCAAATGAGCAAAATATGCCTTGAGGAACTTGCAATGATAAAAACAATTGTGTGTGCTGTAACATTTGTGAGGTAACCTACAAACATACACTCACCAAAAGGATTATTAGGAACACCATACTAATACTTTGTTTGACCCCCTTTCGCCTTCAGAACTGCCTTAATTCTACGTGGCATTGATTCAACAAGGTGCTGAAAGCATTCTTTAGAAATGTTGGCCCATATTGATAGGATAGCATCTTGCAGTTGATGGAGATTTGTGGGATGGACATCCAGGGCACGAAGCTCCCCTTCCACCACATCCCAAAGATGCTCTATTGGGTTGAGATCTGGTGACTGTGGGGGCCATTTTAGTACAGTGAACTCATTGTCATGTTCAAGAAACCAATTTGAAATGATTCGAGCTTTGTGACATGGTGCATTATCCTGCTGGAAGTAGCCATCAGAGGATGGGTACATGGTGGCCATAAAGGGATGGACATGGTCAGAAACAATGCTCAGGTAGGCCGTGGCATTTAAACAATGCCCAATTGGCACTAAGGGGCCTAAAGTGTGCCAAGAAAACATCCCCCACACCATTACACCACCACCACCAGCCTGCACAGTGGTAACAAGGCATGATGGATCCATGTTCTCATTCTGTTTACGCCAAATTCTGACTCTACCATCTGAATATCTCAACAGAAATCGAGACTCATCAGACCAGGCAAGATTTTTCCAGTCTTCAACTGTCCAATTTTGGTGAGCTCTTGCAAATTGTAGCCTATTTTTCCTATTTGTAGTGGAGATGAGTGGTACCCGATGGGGTCTTCTGCTGTTGTAGCCCATCCGCCTCAAGGTTGTGCGTGTTGTGGCTTCACAAATGCTTTGCTGCATACCTCGGTTGTAACGAGTGGTTATTTTAGTCAAAGTTGCTCTTCTATCAGCTTGAATCAGTCGGCCCATTCTCCTCTGACCGCTAGCATCAACAAGGCATTTTCGCCCTCAGGACTGCCGCATACTGGATGTTTTTCCCTTTTCACACAATTCTTTGTAAACCCTAGAAATGGTTGTGCGTGAAAATCCCAGTAACTGAGCAGATTGTGAAATACTCAGACCACCCCGTCTGGCACCAACAACCATGCCACGCTCAAAATTGCTTAAATCACCTTTCTTTCCCATTCTGACATTCAGTTTGGAGTTCAGGAGATTGTCTTGACCAGGACCACACCCCTAAATGCATTGAAGCAACTGCCATGTGATTGGTTGATTAGATAATTGTATTAATGAGAAATTGAACAGGTGTTCCAAATAATCCTTTAGGTGAGTGTATTTATAAGAAAATGCTGAAATATGAGAATAACACTAAGGCGATCTTGTGTTCTGTGATGAATCAAGAGTGGGGTAATAATGAGATCTGTAGGGAGGTGTCTTAAATCAGCCCTGTTCCTTTGAAGCACCTGAACAGATGTTTAACCAGTCCTCAACAGGACGTGCTTCTAGCCTCCTGCCTCTCAGTACATGACCTGACTACACCTCTCCAGATTTGGATGGGGCAGCAGCAAACTACAATTAATTACAACCTTATTAGATTAGGGTCCTTTTAGGGATTCAGTGTTTCTGTTCTGTGTGAGATTAATTGGCACTTAACACATAAAAGAAACATTATGTCAGTCTTTTGCACTTCTCTGCAGTAGGCATTCCCTCTCTCATTCAGGATTGAATTCCATTCGTAATCTGTTTCCTACAGTGGAGGTATTTGATCCTCCAACCAAGGGAAGGATGGTTCAATTAATCAGACTGTCAGCCTCTCTGTCTATTTATCAGCCCCATTCTGTTGTCCTAGAGAATATTCCTTGTGTTTCATGTTTCCGTGGGCTCAGAGAGGAGTTAGCACTGCTAGTTTTCCCTCACACCAAAGCATTTTAATCTCCTATTCTAGGAAACACCATTGTTCTAGCTCTTGCTTAATTGTAGAAAATGTTTTTCAATGTCAAAATTTGCTCTCTCATCCCAGCTTATAATGTTTGGGTCTTCTATTACCCTGAAAGGGATTATATTCATGTACAGCATTTCACTTATTTACTATTCACCCACACACACAAAAAAACACAAATATTGTTGAAATAATGATTTGAGTTGAAATTGTTTTTTTAATAATTTACCTGTATATTACCTTAAAGCTAATGGCGCTTTTCCATTACCAGTACCAGCTCGACTCGACTCGCCTTGGCTCGCCTCGACTCGGCTCGCTTTTCACTCCGTTTTCCATTGCAGAAAGTACCGCCACAAATAGTACCCGGTCGTCATAGCGACGCCTTTCGTTCCTCGTTGCCCCATCAAGCTCTCGCTGGATCCTCTCTTCGGCAACCAAACAAAGGAATGTCTGCACCTCCTCGTTTGACCACAGCATATTCTTCCGAGTTGCCATAATAATAGTAGTAAGTTTAGTAATATCTCTGGCCAAACTATTTAAAAATGGCGGGGTTATTCTGGATACTCCATCTGGCGTGTGCAATGATGACGCAGTGAATAGTGACGATTCTCTCTGACCAATCAGCAGTCGGCATTGTTTTCACGTCACATTTTAGTATCGCCTCAGCTCGCTTAGAACCTCGCCGGAGGTGGTACGAAAAAAAGTACCCGAAAGCAGGTACAGGTACAACTTTTACACAGTGGAAAACCAAACAAAGGCGAGTCGAGTCCAGCTGAGCCGAGGCGAGCTGGTACTGTGTAGTGGAAAAGCGCCATTAGACAAAAAAAAACAAATAGCCAATTACAATTTGGCAGTATTAATACTCATTTAGTTAACAAAATGAAACCCTAAACATTACAATGCTATAAAAGTGTGCACTTAGAGAGGTGCTGGGTATTTTCAGACAGTTCAAGTTAGCGAGTAGTCTACGGCTCATAATAAACACCACTGTAACATGATCTCTAACTTAAGCAAATGCTTTTAATAAACATTTAGTTAACAAAACAACACCATGCAAGTTGTCATGCTAAAAGTGTGAGCACAAGGAGGGAGGGAGGCATGACCATGACCGCTGAACTCACCCCTGTTTCTTGACTCCACCCTCATGTCAAAAAAGTGCTATGAAGTGAAAAGCACAGAAAAATGAAGCGCAAAGGGAAAAAGGTATCGCAAACTCGCACTTGTCTGAAACGCAGAATAAAAAGAGCGTTGCAAATAGGTAGGTGTGACCATGGAAAATATGTTGCAAAATCATTGCTGCAAAAAATCTGGTGCAGAAGTAAAATAGGATCAAATTTCTTAAGCTTCTTTTACATCTGTTATTGATTTTTGAAATTAATTACATCTTTATTTTTGAACTACTTAATGTACATAATTGAACAACATTACATCGTTCTTTTAATAACTGAGTTATTTGACATAAGTTGTGTCTGATATGCAGTGTTGCCGTGAGCGTCAGTGAATAGGAAATAAGTGTGTTCGACTTGAAGCGGCATATGGAGCCATGTCGCTGTACTTTGTTGTCATACAGCGATCGGTCTGTGCAGCCTTTTTCAGCGCCGCTGGTTCGGGAAGTATTTTTTTCATTCATTTGTCCCATAGGGATTTTCAAATAGTCTTCGTTAAAGAGTTATAAGCCATGAACCAAGCCAATCAGACAAAAGGTGAATCACAACACTACAAACCTTGATTTGAAGCAAAAAATAAATAATTGAAAATCTGACAAAAAGACGAAGGTACAAGTGTACTTAACGGTTTTAGAGAGGGAAAGAACTACAATCCCATAAAGCATTGCGAACAGCATAATCAAATTAAAAACAATGGAGAAATACAAAACTGCTCATTTACACATGTTCAAAATTTTTACAAAATTTGATTAGAAATGTAAAATTACAGTTTTCTCTAAGATTATATTTGGATGCCATTTGAAATGAACATGCAACAATAATGTAGCATACTACTGTTATGTGTTCTACATAATGTGTTGTGCTTTTAAAAAAAAAATAGTAGCCAGTATATAGTATACTGCACTGTCCTCGGCAAGTAGCTAGTTTTCCACTTCACTGCATCAAAGCTATTGCATAAATTCATCTGATTAGAAAATGCAATCCAATGTGCACCTATGAAAAAAATCTGAGCTGTACAGAACAATGTGCGCTCGCTTCAATCCGGTTATGGACAGAAGTCTGCCAACAGACAAATATTGAGGACTTATAAACTCACTGCTGAGCTTTGCACACATATCTGATTTATTGATTTATCGAAATCATTCGATGGGTTGTGTAAAAATGCTTAACAGGGCAGTTTTTTGCCCCCAAGCTGCTAGTTGATAAGCTCTCATACTGATCATGACATGTGCTTGAAGGCTAATGCTGATGCAACCATACATTCTTGTGTACAGTATGTATTGCATTACGGGTGCAAATGAGCAAAATATGCCTTGAGGAACTTGCAATGATAAAAACAATTGTGTGTGCTGTAACATTTGTGAGGTAACCTACAAACATACACTCACCAAAAGGATTATTAGGAACACCATACTAATACTTTGTTTGACCCCCTTTCGCCTTCAGAACTGCCTTAATTCTACGTGGCATTGATTCAACAAGGTGCTGAAAGCATTCTTTAGAAATGTTGGCCCATATTGATAGGATAGCATCTTGCAGTTGATGGAGATTTGTGGGATGGACATCCAGGGCACGAAGCTCCCCTTCCACCACATCCCAAAGATGCTCTATTGGGTTGAGATCTGGTGACTGTGGGGGCCATTTTAGTACAGTGAACTCATTGTCATGTTCAAGAAACCAATTTGAAATGATTCGAGCTTTGTGACATGGTGCATTATCCTGCTGGAAGTAGCCATCAGAGGATGGGTACATGGTGGCCATAAAGGGATGGACATGGTCAGAAACAATGCTCAGGTAGGCCGTGGCATTTAAACAATGCCCAATTGGCACTAAGGGGCCTAAAGTGTGCCAAGAAAACATCCCCCACACCATTACACCACCACCACCAGCCTGCACAGTGGTAACAAGGCATGATGGATCCATGTTCTCATTCTGTTTACGCCAAATTCTGACTCTACCATCTGAATATCTCAACAGAAATCGAGACTCATCAGACCAGGCAAGATTTTTCCAGTCTTCAACTGTCCAATTTTGGTGAGCTCTTGCAAATTGTAGCCTATTTTTCCTATTTGTAGTGGAGATGAGTGGTACCCGATGGGGTCTTCTGCTGTTGTAGCCCATCCGCCTCAAGGTTGTGCGTGTTGTGGCTTCACAAATGCTTTGCTGCATACCTCGGTTGTAACGAGTGGTTATTTTAGTCAAAGTTGCTCTTCTATCAGCTTGAATCAGTCGGCCCATTCTCCTCTGACCGCTAGCATCAACAAGGCATTTTCGCCCTCAGGACTGCCGCATACTGGATGTTTTTCCCTTTTCACACAATTCTTTGTAAACCCTAGAAATGGTTGTGCGTGAAAATCCCAGTAACTGAGCAGATTGTGAAATACTCAGACCACCCCGTCTGGCACCAACAACCATGCCACGCTCAAAATTGCTTAAATCACCTTTCTTTCCCATTCTGACATTCAGTTTGGAGTTCAGGAGATTGTCTTGACCAGGACCACACCCCTAAATGCATTGAAGCAACTGCCATGTGATTGGTTGATTAGATAATTGTATTAATGAGAAATTGAACAGGTGTTCCAAATAATCCTTTAGGTGAGTGTATTTATAAGAAAATGCTGAAATATGAGAATAACACTAAGGCGATCTTGTGTTCTGTGATGAATCAAGAGTGGGGTAATAATGAGATCTGTAGGGAGGTGTCTTAAATCAGCCCTGTTCCTTTGAAGCACCTGAACAGATGTTTAACCAGTCCTCAACAGGACGTGCTTCTAGCCTCCTGCCTCTCAGTACATGACCTGACTACACCTCTCCAGATTTGGATGGGGCAGCAGCAAACTACAATTAATTACAACCTTATTAGATTAGGGTCCTTTTAGGGATTCAGTGTTTCTGTTCTGTGTGAGATTAATTGGCACTTAACACATAAAAGAAACATTATGTCAGTCTTTTGCACTTCTCTGCAGTAGGCATTCCCTCTCTCATTCAGGATTGAATTCCATTCGTAATCTGTTTCCTACAGTGGAGGTATTTGATCCTCCAACCAAGGGAAGGATGGTTCAATTAATCAGACTGTCAGCCTCTCTGTCTATTTATCAGCCCCATTCTGTTGTCCTAGAGAATATTCCTTGTGTTTCATGTTTCCGTGGGCTCAGAGAGGAGTTAGCACTGCTAGTTTTCCCTCACACCAAAGCATTTTAATCTCCTATTCTAGGAAACACCATTGTTCTAGCTCTTGCTTAATTGTAGAAAATGTTTTTCAATGTCAAAATTTGCTCTCTCATCCCAGCTTATAATGTTTGGGTCTTCTATTACCCTGAAAGGGATTATATTCATGTACAGCATTTCACTTATTTACTATTCACCCACACACACAAAAAAACACAAATATTGTTGAAATAATGATTTGAGTTGAAATTGTTTTTTTAATAATTTACCTGTATATTACCTTAAAGCTAATGGCGCTTTTCCATTACCAGTACCAGCTCGACTCGACTCGCCTTGGCTCGCCTCGACTCGGCTCGCTTTTCACTCCGTTTTCCATTGCAGAAAGTACCGCCACAAATAGTACCCGGTCGTCATAGCGACGCCTTTCGTTCCTCGTTGCCCCATCAAGCTCTCGCTGGATCCTCTCTTCGGCAACCAAACAAAGGAATGTCTGCACCTCCTCGTTTGACCACAGCATATTCTTCCGAGTTGCCATAATAATAGTAGTAAGTTTAGTAATATCTCTGGCCAAACTATTTAAAAATGGCGGGGTTATTCTGGATACTCCATCTGGCGTGTGCAATGATGACGCAGTGAATAGTGACGATTCTCTCTGACCAATCAGCAGTCGGCATTGTTTTCACGTCACATTTTAGTATCGCCTCAGCTCGCTTAGAACCTCGCCGGAGGTGGTACGAAAAAAAGTACCCGAAAGCAGGTACAGGTACAACTTTTACACAGTGGAAAACCAAACAAAGGCGAGTCGAGTCCAGCTGAGCCGAGGCGAGCTGGTACTGTGTAGTGGAAAAGCGCCATTAGACAAAAAAAAACAAATAGCCAATTACAATTTGGCAGTATTAATACTCATTTAGTTAACAAAATGAAACCCTAAACATTACAATGCTATAAAAGTGTGCACTTAGAGAGGTGCTGGGTATTTTCAGACAGTTCAAGTTAGCGAGTAGTCTACGGCTCATAATAAACACCACTGTAACATGATCTCTAACTTAAGCAAATGCTTTTAATAAACATTTAGTTAACAAAACAACACCATGCAAGTTGTCATGCTAAAAGTGTGAGCACAAGGAGGGAGGGAGGCATGACCATGACCGCTGAACTCACCCCTGTTTCTTGACTCCACCCTCATGTCAAAAAAGTGCTATGAAGTGAAAAGCACAGAAAAATGAAGCGCAAAGGGAAAAAGGTATCGCAAACTCGCACTTGTCTGAAACGCAGAATAAAAAGAGCGTTGCAAATAGGTAGGTGTGACCATGGAAAATATGTTGCAAAATCATTGCTGCAAAAAATCTGGTGCAGAAGTAAAATAGGATCAAATTTCTTAAGCTTCTTTTACATCTGTTATTGATTTTTGAAATTAATTACATCTTTATTTTTGAACTACTTAATGTACATAATTGAACAACATTACATCGTTCTTTTAATAACTGAGTTATTTGACATAAGTTGTGTCTGATATGCAGTGTTGCCGTGAGCGTCAGTGAATAGGAAATAAGTGTGTTCGACTTGAAGCGGCATATGGAGCCATGTCGCTGTACTTTGTTGTCATACAGCGATCGGTCTGTGCAGCCTTTTTCAGCGCCGCTGGTTCGGGAAGTATTTTTTTCATTCATTTGTCCCATAGGGATTTTCAAATAGTCTTCGTTAAAGAGTTATAAGCCATGAACCAAGCCAATCAGACAAAAGGTGAATCACAACACTACAAACCTTGATTTGAAGCAAAAAATAAATAATTGAAAATCTGACAAAAAGACGAAGGTACAAGTGTACTTAACGGTTTTAGAGAGGGAAAGAACTACAATCCCATAAAGCATTGCGAACAGCATAATCAAATTAAAAACAATGGAGAAATACAAAACTGCTCATTTACACATGTTGATATGTAAAAACAATATTTTAAGTTTATTGCAAAATATGCATATATACAAACATTTCAGTATTTTGAAAGCATAGAGAGATTGACTCGATTATGTTATTCACAGTGCTTCATGGCAGTGGGCGGAGCTTAAGAGCTATTTTGGACCATGTTGGTGTTTTACTCTCTGATTGGTGTAATTTACTGTACAGCATCATTGGTAATGTAGTTTTTAACCTGGAATTCCACTGTTCCAATTCCTATTATGCCCTTTTATGAAGTCTTGATTTTGTTTTGGGGTGTCCTAGAATATGCTTTCATGCTTGATTGTTCAAAAAACACATTATTTTTCACATATTTTACATTATTACAGCACCTCTCTCCAACGTGCAGTTTAGGTCCTGTTTTGATTAAACCCCTCTTTCTGAAATATGAATGTGCTGTAATTGGTTACCTGGCCCAATGTGCACCGTTTAGCGCATATTCGGGAAATGTTACCTTGAAACCTGCCCCTTACCATAACCGCATGTTTCATATACTCAGGTCTAAATATTAAGGATGGTGTCAATTTAAAACCAATTCAAGCCTGATTCAGACCAAATTGAGCACCTTTCATTTACTGATTTTTCTGTTTGCTTTAAACAACGTAGCAATAACCAATGGTGGTGTGTCTGGGGCGGAACTATTAGCATGATGTGGAGGTAGTGTTTGGGGAAACTTGCTTGAAAACATTTTTTGCACAGTTGAGTTTTGTCAGTGGGAATGAAGCTGAATGAAAATAGACTGATGCTTCAGGGGATGACATACTGATCAGCTTATGATGATGGATGGAAAGATGGAGTCACATCCGGCCACATGTCGAATGGGTCAGTGACTGTATGGATGAACAAATGGATGGACAGCTGACAGACCAGAAGAGACACGAACTCCTGGCACATGTGAGGAACAGTGAGTAGTGTTGCTGTAGGATTTAAGATGATGTGAGAGCGATGGACGGGTGGAATGCATGTGTGGGTGAGGAAGGAAATTTGGCCCCTGATAAATGAAGATGAATGTTTGCCCATGGGCCTGGGTCACTGATGCATGAAGCAATCCACCGAACAGCGAGAACAGCATTCGCCAGATCTCCAATAAGCGTTAGATACAGACTTATTGTACACACCATCTCGTCCTTTAACATACATTCAAATTCTCTGTTTCGATAAAATTTTACACAATGGATCATATTTCCATTTGATTTTAATTAAAACCCCTTGAAGTTGTGACCCATTAATAAAACGTGTTGTCCCAATTGGTGAAATGTCAAACCAGATATTTAGACGAGGACTAGTTTAGACGTGAAATGACTACATCGCCAATTAGGCAGAAAGGAGAAGGATAGCAAAAAACTGCATTTGTGCTCCTAATAAGAGCTCTGTAATTTAAATAAAGTGGAGAGTTAAAAATAGTGTATAAGGAGAGAAAGAGACTCCTTAGCCTTTTTCTAGATGCTGCTGGACATAATTTCACACCTCTCAATGTAAAGATAACCTTTAACAGCAGGAAGACAAGCCTCTGTGATGGACAGAGCTATTTCACTACTCACTGCAGGGTTTGTTTCTGACTGAGGCATCAGAAAAAAAACCCGCAGCAGGTCAGGATGCTCTCTTTGACACACCTGTAGAGGGTTGGAGCGGATTCTCCTGCCAACACAGGAGAATACATCAATATGCTTCTAAATATGCGATTTCAAATTAAAAGTTTAAACCCACTCTCTGAGTTTGCATGTTTTGATGATGTCCACATATTCTTGTTCACAGTATATTAGCTTTGCTTTGGCTCCTAAAGCAAATTAAACTAATTTTGAAATATCTAATGCTATATGTACCTTTCAAGTGAGTTGACACCTGTTTAATTTTGAAGAAAATCCCTGTATTTTCTGTCAAGTTGACAGAGACAACTGATCATCTTTTCTTGTGTGTATTAGTCTTATTGTCTTATTGGTTGGAAACAAAAATTCATTCACTGCCCACTTTTGCTAAGAAACATTATGTTTGGAATGTTGTTAAATGGTTAAAAAATTAATTTCTCATTAATATAATGTTGATTCTGGGCAAATTTTCATTTATAAGTGCAAATGTATGAAGACTTATTATTCTGTATTCAAAAGAGACTTTATTTACTTTCCATCAATGGAATGTATGAAAATTGAAATTGTATGACCTTGGTTTATTAGAAGAAGATTGAAGAGACCCCTCCTTATTTTTATTTATATATAAAAAAAAAACATATTAAGGCTTTTAACCAAAGCCGACGAGCTTCTTCACCCATCAGAGGGACGTGCAGATCTCAGGGTGCCCCACATCCACATTCAGCTCTGGTGCGTGGATTATGGTCAAAACAAATATCTTGCAGGTATTTTTTACGCCAGCTTTTATGGCACCCCTTAGCTGCGCAAAAGACGCCAGTTTTTCGGTAGTCCATATTAAAACTTATCTAGCCAGTCAAAACTACACAGTCGTCGTAAAAAACTATGGACTCACAATACAACTAATTAGCGGAAGTGGCTTACCAGAAATCGAACACATTATATTTAAAAAATGGCGGCGCCTGCTCTTACGTGTCAAATAAATTGGATAGCTAAACACAACTCCACCCATTAGGTCCACAGAGGTGGAGCTGTACTAGGTAAAAAAAAAAAAAAAAAGGTTTAAAATCATTTTAATACATTAACATTTGACCCTTTGCTAAGCCCTCTTAAAACTTTACCTACAATAGAAAATGTTGCAGACCGGCATTTCTCAATTTTAATTTGCAGTCTATGAACGTGACATAGTGACACATAGTGACACAATTCCCCAGAGGTGGTTTTCTCTTTTTTTTTTTTCTTCTTTTTTTTAGCTTCCTTTAACCTGGTTTCATTTACACATTGATTTAGACTATTGTGAATGCATTGTCAAAAGGAACAGATCTGTTCACTACTAAGCACGTTATTGTGTGATTTTAAATATCCTACAGTGTCACAGTGGTCACATTCCACCAAATGTCAGAACAATATCCAATCAATAATTATAATTTTTTAGGTACATTTTTAGCTGAAAGTCACACTGTTTACAGAAATCTCCAGTTCAAATTGAATTTAGCTTAGCTGAAAAACGAGGCTGTGAGGGAGAGACTTAGAGTCTTTACGGTGTAAAGCACTGTATAAAGTTCCTAGGTCATGTAACTTTCAAAACCATTTCATAGTTTTTGTCTACTGAAAGATCTTTTTTTCCAGAAAGACATTTTGTCAGCTGAACAATCTATGGAGTTAATATTGTGCCATAATTAAACAAACAAATCCAGCATTTTGCAAACAAACTCGATCTGCTTTGCAAAGGAAAACTCGACTCGCAAACAAACAGAAAGCAATGGGCAAGTACAAAGGTCAATTTGAGCGAAAATGCAACACATATGCATTGTGTTTTGCAAATATAAATAAATGAGCCAAATAAAACCATCCTACAAATTGCATGTAACCTTTGAACAAATACCAAATCTAGTGCATACAAATGCATATCTGTCTGTTATGATTGTGAGACACTTGGCTTTTTATGAGATCTCTTGGCTCGATTTTCTCACAAATGTGCCCAGGCAGATTTTCTCACAAATGCAGTTGAGCAACTTCCTCTTCTAAAACAGTAGATGGCGCTAAGATAGGGCATTAATTTAGCGCTAGTCTCCCAGGAGAAGCACTGATTTGAAACGCGTGCTTGCCTTTGCCTACAGCTGTGGAAAATGACCGGTGAACAGGTGTGTTTCTCTCTTACTTTATCTACAATTAACCTTTTTGAGGTTTTCTTTTGCAAAATGTTAATAGACAGAAATCCACATTAGCACTTAGTAGCACTTCACTCTCTCTAGGATAGGGGAATCTATAAGATGAAAGCTCTGCCATCATATGTTGCTTTTTTACATTTTTGTAAAAACGTTACATTTACTGAAGGAGTCTATTTCTTTCGTTCTCCATAAATTAATGAGAACATTTCATTTAATTGAAGAAAGAAGGGTTTCATTTGTCTGTCCAAAATAATAATTTGGCCACTGCATACGTCACAGGCAAGTTAAGAAACAACAAAGTATATTGTTTGTTTTGTTCATTCATTATTATTAACAGTTAAGCTGACTGAATTCCTACTAATTAAATAAATAAGTGGGACCCTCATTTCAATTAAATGAAATGTTCTCATTAATTTATGGAGAACGAAAGAAATAGACTCGTTCAGTAATTTTAACGTTTTTACAAAAATGTAAAAAAGTAACATGATGGGAGAGCTTTCAGCTTATAGATTCCCCTAGAGAGTGAAGTGCTACTAAGTGCTAATGTGGATTTCTGTCTAGATATAATAACATTTTGCAAAAGAAAACCTCAAAAAGGTTAATTGTAGATAAAGTAAGAGAGAAACACACCTGTTCACCGGTCATTTTCCACAGCTGTAGGCAACGGCAAGCACACGTTTCAAATCAGTGCTTCTCCTGGGAGACTAGCACTAGATTAATCCCCTATCTTAGCGCCATCTACTGTTTTAGAAGAGGAAGTTGCTCAACTGCATTTGTGAGAAAATCGAGCCAAGAGATCTCATAAAAAGCCAAGTGTCTCACAATCATAAGAGACAGATATGTATTTGTATGCACTAGATTTGGTATTTGTTCAAAGATTACATGCAATTTGTAGGATGGTTTGTATTTATTTGTGAAATATTATCTAGGCTCAATTATTTATATTGGCAAAACACAATGCATATGTGTTACTCCACTGCATTTTAGCTCAAATTGACCTTTGTACTTGCACATTGCTTTCTGTTTGTTTGCGAGTCGAATTTTCCTTTGCAAAGCAGATCGAGTTTGTTTGCAAAATGCTGGATTTGTTTGTTTAATTATGGCACAATATTAACTCCATACAATCAGTCTGTTGTTAAACAATAGGACAATCCATTGAGCACACTTCTGTCCCTCACAGCCTTGTTTTCATTCCTTTCAAAAAATTAAACATGGCGCTAACCTGATTATGGTACATTCCTACAGGACGTTCTGTAAAGCATGTTTGATGAGTTAGCAAGAGTGACCAAGGGCGGCAGAGCTCTCCAGCAATGTGACATGATCGACTGCGAGCGCGTTCAACTGTACGCAAATGAGCAGTGATGCGACACGGCCACTACCAATATGAATACAGACATTTTTTCACCACCTTTTACAGAAGAAGCTTCTGAGAGAAATGCTATTAGCAACCAACAATCAGTTGCAGATGCAGCAACCTCCAGTGATTTAATCAGTGTCATAGTGAACGCTCTATTAGGATGTTGAGGAGCTGTTGTGTAGTCTTCAACAAAGAAGAGGCATTCAGGGCCAATGACAATATGTTGGTGATGTAAACACCCATTAACCTAAGGCTGCCTGTTATCTCCTCCACCACATTGTTGATGTGCTGCGAGTAATGAACTGCTCAAGACCATAGATCTAAAGTAACAAATCATCTCTTTTTTACTAGCATTAATAGAGAAGTTGTTCTAGCACCAGGTTGCAAGCTGTCTCACCTCTTCCTTAGGCTGAGCCCCTCAACAGAGGCGTAGTATGCAGATTTAATGATTGCTCTGATATTTGGTGATGCACTCATGGTGCCTGTGGATCCTTACTGCCTCAAAGCTATTGCTCCAGAGGACAGAGTCATACCTGCTTAAGTGCAGCTAGTTTGTTAGGGTCTGGGGAAAGACTGTGATCAATGCAGAAATGAAGTAAACATGCAATTATTTGACAAATTAGATTTTGTTGTCTTGGTAACAAAGTGCAATAAGGATGACAAATGTAATGCCATTGTTTGTGGAGCTGTAGTGTCTGAAGGTGTGTATTTGAAAGTATATTGTGGAAACTGGAAAGGAGGTCTTAATGTTTGCTGTGACCAGTTTCTCAAAACTCTTGAACCACTGGAGTAAATGCAATAGGGTGAAAGTCACTGAAGACATTTTTGCACTAGGATGATGGAGGTTGATTTGAAGCATGTGGGGACATGACAGCCTAGACAAGGTGGATTTAAATGATCTCTGTGATGTCTGCAAATATTACCTACCTACACTGTAAAAAAAAAGAAGAAAAAAAAACCCAGAATAATTCTGTACAAATACAGTAAAAAGTGTAAGCATATTTACAGAACAAGCTGTAAATTTTACTATTTAAAACTAATTTACAAAATTTAAAAACCAAACAGTAAATCTAATCGCCGTTTTCGGCAACTAAAATTTGTTTTGTACCTTTATCATACAGTGACAATCACCTTAACACAGGTGGTAAAGAGTAAGCCACATGCTGAAATAAATTTCATAACAAGAAGCTTTTCCACAAGCGGAGTATACAAACATATGGAAGGTGCCTGCAGTGTCATGCACACAAATACAAAACACTTTTATTTTAGCGCACATGACACTAAAATAATGCAATAAACATTATTTATCAACATAAGATGTAATGTAACAAAACTCTTAAACATTCAAATGAAAAACCATTAAAGATACAAGTTGTTGTTTTTTTCGCCGCTAGGGGTCGCTAACCTCTTACAATAACAAAAGCCTTAGGTTGATGACGCAAAATTTCATGCGGAATTATGGAACTTGTCATCAAGCCGATGGATCTAATAATGTTTATGGATGAGTGAATACATTGATGTTTTTATCATGACTGTGGTATGAAGCAGGGCTCGATTGCTAATGAGAGATAGATATCTGCGCACACACACGAGTCCCGCGAGCCTCGTGGAGAGAGGGGGTAAAATCTCTGCGTGGCAGGGGGAGCTGCCACTCGACCGGCCACGGAATTATGCGCCTGCCACTGCGTTATATGCGCCTGCCACCCGACCAGTCACAGATATATGCGCCTGCCACTCGACCAGTCACAGATATATGCGCCTGCCACTCGACCAGTCACAGATATATGCGCCGGCCACTCGAACTTACACAATATGTAAGATAGGTTTTCAAACCAAATGCAGCGCATAACCCCTGAAGCCAGCGGGAGACAGAACGGTACGCACTATAGGTCAATATTCACCATTAACCAAACGCTTTTCGCCTCCCTCACAACTACTGTAGGCTACTCGCTTTTTTTTAAATGAGCACCAGTCTCGTGACATAGACTTATGCGCCTGCCTTAAAATCTCTCACTGTTTTAATATACCAGACGAACCCACAGGCAGTGCAATACTTATCTTATTTATGTCTAATTGTATCTCTTTTTTATTCGCTCTTTTTGCCCATAGAGAGCGCGTCTTTTGGCTCCCGCCTGGACTACTAAAGCGTCACACCAGCCAAACGATCTCTCTCTGTATACACCTATCAGACACTCCTAATGGTACACGAGAACATGCATACAGTGTAAAACAGATCTTATCTACCTATTTATCATCTGATCTTATATTTTATTCGCTCTTTTTATGCGTATGGGAGTGCGCTCGCGTGGCTCTTTTAAGCGTCGCTCCAGCCATACCCGCCACACGATCTCTAACTGTTTACACCTATCAGACACTCCTAATGGTACATGAGAGCACACATACAGTGCAATACAGATATTATCTACCTATTTATCATCGGATCTTATATTTTATTCGCTCTTTTTATGCGTATGGGAGTGCGCTCGCGTGGCTCTTTTAAGCGTCGCTCCAGCCATACCCGCCACACGATCTCTCACTGTTTACACCTATCAGACACTCCTAATGGTACATGAGAGCACACATACAGTGCAATACAGATCTTATCAACCTATTTATCATCTGATCTTATATTTTATTCGCTCTTTTTATGCGTATGGGAGTGCGCTCGCGTGGCTCTTTTAAGCGTCGCTTCAGCCATACCCGCCACACGATCTCTAACTGTTTACACCTATCAGACACTCCTAATGGTACATGAGAGCACACATACAGTGCAATACAGATATTATATACCTATTTATCATCGGATCTTATATTTTATTCGCTCTTTTTATGCGTATCGTAGTGCGCTCGCGTGGCTCTTTTAAGCGTCGCTCCAGCCATCCCCGCCACACGATCTCTAACTGTTTACACCTATCAGACAATCCTAATGGTACATGAGAGCACACATACAGTGCAATACAGATATTATCTACCTATTTATCATCTGATCTTATATTTTATTCGCTCTTTTTATGCGTATTGTAGTGCGCTCGCGTGGCTCTATTAAAGGGATACTCCAATTTTTTTGGAAATAGGCTAATTTTACAACTCCCCCAGAGTTAAACTGTTGAGTTTTACCGTTTTTGAATCCATTCAGCTGATCTCCAGTTCTGGCGGTACCACTTTTAGCATAGCTTAGCATACATCATTGGAGTGGACAAGACCATTAGCATTTCTAAAAAAAAAAATGACCAAAGAGTTTCGATATTTTTCCTATTTAAAACTCGACTCTTCTGTAGTTACATCGTGCACTAAGACCGACGGAAAATGTAAAGTTGCGATTTTCTAGGCTGATATGGCTAGGAACTATACTCTCATTCCTGCGTAATAATCAAGAAACTTCACTGCCGTACCATGAGAGCAGCAGGCGTAATGATATGAGGCAGCGCCTGAAAATAGTTCCGTTGTGTTGACGGAAGGTGGCCTATTTTCAGGCGCTGCGTCATATCATTACGCCTGCTGCTCTCATGGTACGGCAGTGAAGTTTCTTGATTATTACGCAGGAATGAGAGCGCACTACGATACGCATAAAAAGAGCGAATAAAATATAAGATCAGATGATAAATAGGTAGATAATATCTGTATTGCACTGTATGTGTGCTCTCATGTACCATTAGGAGTGTCTGATAGGTGTAAACAGTGAGAGATCGTGTGGCGGGTGTGGCTGGAGCGACGCTTAAAAGAGCCACGCGAGCGCACTACGATACGCATAAAAAGAGCGAATAAAATATAAGATCCGATGATAAATAGGTAGATAATATCTGTATTGCACTGTATGTGTGCTCTCATGTACCATTAGGAGTGTCTGATAGGTGTATACAGTGAGAGATCGTGTGGCGGGTATGGCTGGAGCGACGCTTAAAAGAGCCACGCGAGCGCACTACAATACGCATAAAAAGAGCGAATAAAATATAAGATCAGATGATAAATAGGTATATAAGATCTGTATTGCACTGTATGTGTGCTCTCATGTACCATTAGGAGTGTCTGATAGGTGTAAACAGTGAGAGATCGTGTGGCGGGTATGGCTGGAGCGACGCTTAAAAGAGCCACGCGAGCGCACTACGATACGCATAAAAAGAGCGAATAAAATATAAGATCAGATGATAAATAGGTAGATAATATCTGTATTGCACTGTATGTGTGCTCTCATGTACCATTAGGAGTGTCTGATAGGTGTAAACAGTTAGAGATCGTGTGGCGGGTATGGCTGGAGCGACGCTTAAAAGAGCCACGCGAGCGCACTATACGATACGCATAAAAAGAGCGAATAAAATATAAGATCAGATGATAAATAGGTAGATAATATCTGTATTGCACTGTATGTGTGCTCTCATGTACCATTAGGAGTGTCTGATAGGTGTAAACAGTGAGAGATCGTGTGGCGGGTATGGCTGGAGCGACGCTTAATAGAGCCACGCGAGCGCACTATACGATACGCATAAAAAGAGCGAATAAAATATAAGATCCGATGATAAATAGGTAGATAATATCTGTATTGCACTGTATGTGTGCTCTCATGTACCATTAGGAGTGTCTGATAGGTGTATACAGTGAGAGATCGTGTGGCGGGTATGGCTGGAGCGACGCTTAAAAGAGCCACGCGAGCGCACTACGATACGCATAAAAAGAGCGAATAAAATATAAGATCAGATGATAAATAGGTAGATAAGATCTGTATTGCACTGTATGTGTGCTCTCATGTACCATTAGGAGTGTCTGATAGGTGTAAACAGTGAGAGATCGTGTGGCGGGTATGGCTGGAGCGACGCTTAAAAGAGCCACGCGAGCGCACTACGATACGCATAAAAAGAGCGAATAAAATATAAGATCCGATGATAAATAGGTAGATAAGATCTGTATTGCACTGTATGTGTGCTCTCATGTACCATTAGGAGTGTCTGATAGGTGTAAACAGTTAGAGATCGTGTGGCGGGTATGGCTGGAGCGACGCTTAAAAGAGCCACGCGAGCGCACTACGATACGCATAAAAAGAGCGAATAAAATATAAGATCAGATGATAAATAGGTAGATAATATCTGTATTGCACTGTATGTGTGCTCTCATGTACCATTAGGATTGTCTGATAGGTGTAAACAGTTAGAGATCGTGTGGCGGGTATGGCTGGAGCGACGCTTAATAGAGCCACGCGAGCGCACTACGATACATAAAAAGAGCGAATAAAATATAAGATCAGATGATAAATAGGTAGATAATATCTGTATTGCACTGTATGTGTGCTCTCATGTACCATTAGGATTGTCTGATAGGTGTAAACAGTTAGAGATCGTGTGGCGGGTATGGCTGGAGCGACGCTTAAAAGAGCCACGCGAGCGCACTCCCATACGCATAAAAAGAGCGAATAAAATATAAGATCAGATGATAAATAGGTAGATAAGATCTGTATTGCACTGTATGTGTGCTCTCATGTACCATTAGGAGTGTCTGATAGGTGTAAACAGTTAGAGATCGTGTGGCGGGTATGGCTGGAGCGACGCTTAAAAGAGCCACGCGAGCGCACTCCCATACGCATAAAAAGAGCGAATAAAATATAAGATCAGATGATAAATAGGTAGATAAGATCTGTTTTACACTGTATGCATGTTCTCGTGTACCATTAGGAGTGTCTGATAGGTGTATACAGAGAGAGATCGTTTGGCTGGTGTGACGCTTTAGTAGTCCTGGCGGGAGCCAAGAGACGCGCTCTCTATGGGCAAAAAGAGCGAATAAAAAAGAGATACAATTAGACATAAATAAGATAAGTATTGCACTGCCTGTGGGTTCGTCTGGTATATTAAAACAGTGAGAGATTTTAAGGCAGGCGCATAAGTCTATGTCACGAGACTGGTGCTCATTTAAAAAAAAAGCGAGTAGCCTACAGTAGTTGTGAGGCAGGCGAAAAGCGTTTGGTTAATGGTGAATATTGACCTATAGTGCATACCGTTCTGTCTCCCGCTGGCTTCAGGGGTTATGCGCTGCATTTGGTTTGAAAACCTATCTTACATATTGTGTAAGTTCGAGTGGCCGGCGCATATATCTGTGACTGGTCGAGTGGCAGGCGCATATATCTGTGACTGGTCGAGTGGCAGGCGCATATATCTGTGACTGGTCGAGTGGCAGGCGCATATATCTGTGACTGGTCGGGTGGCAGGCGCATATAACGCAGTGGCAGGCGCATAATTCCGTGGCCGGTCGAGTGGCAGCTCCCCCTGCCACGCAAAGATTTTACCCCTACAGCTCGTGGATGTAAAGGAATAAGGACATTTAATTCTACCGAACTGACGTTACCTGCAAGTGCTGAATAATACTCGCACAGGTCAGTTTATTAGACGAATTAAACGTGAGGTAACGTAGCGCTGTTTCACTTAGTCTACACTATCACACTAAACTGCATTTGAATGTGTTGAAACTTATAATGTTATTATGTGTTAGTTTGTTGGCTGTCTGAGACTAGCAGTAATTAAGCTAGATCAACATTAGAATAACATACAGATAATATTCTAACATTTCATCATGTTGAGCTTATATAACATTGATTAGTTTTATGTAGCCTACATTTGCTCACCTGTCTAATAAAGTAACTTACATGCAAGAGCGGCGTCTCTGTCAAGTAAGTTAGTCGCGGACGCTTGCTCTCGCCATCTCGAAAACACCACGCTGATATTGATCCTGGTTTTAGTTCTCCTTTTTTCCCAAAGTCTGCTTGCCATGGTACATAATGTTTGAACGAAACAACAGCGTGCCGCTAGATGTAACGCAGTTGTCCACGTCTGTTGCCATGGTTGTACTATGCCATGGTACTATCAAAGAGTAGTTATTCTTTGGTACTATGGCAGTAGCCTACTTGAGCGGAATACAGGGATAACGCGGATATTAGGCTACGTCAGTGACAGGCGACAAGTGAACAGGTTTTCCAGGACGGTCAATTAAAAAATCTTTGGGAACTTTTGGGACATTAAGTACACAACTGCAGGACATATATCACACTGCAAGTGATTTTTCGATATTTTATTACAAAATGTTTACATATTGTACCTTTAAATGTGAGGTGTCGCACAGAATTCTAATGTCAGTTTGATTATTTTCTTTGTTTTAACAGTAGGCCTATTTTACTGTAAAATGAAATGAAAGGTTATATCTATTTCAGTTTTTCCTCGTATATACAGTAGTAAGTGAACTTACTGTTAACCAATTAACAGGTTTTTACTGATGCATGTTTTTAGTCTATAGATAAAAATTACAATAATTTTTACAGTGTAATTTTTGTAGAGGCATAACCTGTTTTTAAAAAGATTCTGAATCGAATGGGTGCTTTATAGTTGTTAAAACGTGCTCTGAGGCACATGGAGATGATTTAATTATCCATTATTGACTTTTTCTATTCAGCTACAGGCTTATAAATCACAGACATGTCCCCATAGGTCAGCTGTGTACTCAATATGCATATGAAATTTTGAAAAGAACTAACATTGTCTGAATCACTTTCCTGCTGTGTTTGAGTGATGTGTGTTGAATTTAAACAGATAGTTGTAAATTCTGTCATGAATTACTCAACCTCATGTCATTCCAAACCTGCATCGGTGTTTTTCCTTCACACAGTGAAAATCATTCTTAGAAACATTATTCAAGTGTGTGTGTGTGTGTGTGTGTGTGTGTGTGTGTGTTTTCGTCGTTGTGTGTTGTGTGTGTGTGTGTGTGTGTGTGTGTGTGTGTGTGTGTGTGTGTGTGTGTGTGTGTGTGTGTGTGTGTGTGTGTGTGTGTGTGTGTGTGTGTGTGTGTGTGTGTGTGTGTGTGTGTTCACACAATCCACAGAAGAGAAAATGTCATACATGTTTGGACCGACATGAATGTGAGTACATTGTCACTTTTGGGAGAATATCCCTTTAAGGTTGACTGGTTGGAGTCACACATACAAAAAGAAAACACACATACACACACACAGAGTTGGGTCACCTCCACAGTCACAGGTGACAGGGTCATCAATAAATGTCACTTCAGTAATTGGCCGTCACTATACTCTTTGTAGAGGACATGAAGTGCTTGTTCGATATGATCACATTCCATTTACTCTCCAATTTCAACAGCAAAATGATTTCATAGTGCACACAGAACCACACCACACACAAGACATAAGCATAGCACCATTAGTTTATTCATCAGTTCTGAAGACATTTTGAAGGATTATATGTTCCGTTATTTAAACTCGCTGAAGTGCTCCAATTCTTTATTCCACCGCCACCACCTCTCAAGCTCACACACTCTAAATGTGCCATCATTTCATGGTTGCTTGGGGGATGAAAATGAAAACATTATTGACATTAGGCTGAACCAATCCTCCCACTTCCACAGATAAGTTCATTAGTCCATACCAGACACAGATGGAAAATGGCTACTGAAAGAAAGGTGGATTGTTCAAATGACAGGCGTTAGATTAATGGCCTGTACTCTATATGTTCTGGAATTCAGAACACACGTTGCGTTGCATAAGAAGCCACAAGGTGCCCTTCATATGCGACGTTTCAGTGTTTACAGAACTGCAAACACTGTTCCGGTTATGGCAGTGCATGCAGCGCATTTCTGTAAATCCCTCTAGCTATATTCTTGTCACTTCTCTTCACTATATGGGCAAGACACTAAGCAGTTATCATCACCACGATTGGATTTGCTTTTATCATGCTATCATACTCAAACAGTTGTGATGTTCATGTGATGCCAGCAATAATGCAATATCTCTCTTTCTCAGATAACAGTGTTTCGAATGGGATCAGAGGGACACCAGGACATTGATCTGGCTATTCTAACAGCTCTTCTGAAAGGTAATATTTGTAAATTTTTGGATACTTATAGGCATCTGTGGGGATTCGCTCGTATATCATTTCATTTTATATATTTAACAGTTTTTATTGAATTTCTATTAAACAATGTAGCATTTTTTTACTACAGCACATGTTGGGCCAAATCTATACAAACATATTATGGCTGTGTTATACAGATGTTCATCAATATGAAAGAACCACCTCCACCCCATCCCACCCACCCACCCAACCATCCCAATGGGCTCTATGCACGGCGGTATTTCCAGTGAAGGTCTAAGGATGCTGGATTACTTCCGCCGATCGTAGAGTCCAATGCTATACCGAGAATTTATATTGGTTTTTATACTCTATTGCTATACTAAAGAAACGTTAGTCACAAAAACAGACAAAACAGACACTCCTCGTTTTGTTTATGCTTCTGTGTTTATTATATTAAATAAAAATAACTATATATAAAATTACATCTAAATGTATTAAAGTTTCGTTTCAAAGACGAGAGGACAGTAAATTTTGAAGACTCTGCCATAATCCCGTTTCCTTGGTTTTCCTCCGCTTTAAATCTCCCCAACCGGAAACGCAAGAGTATCCTTGCGTCAAACGCGGAAGTTATGCGTGCATATAGCCCATTATCCCAATTCGTTCCTTTGTATCCAGATCTTCACAAGAATGATTGTCCATTAAAGTGCTTGTCCAACTAAGGATTGCAGAAGGAGCATATACAATATATCATTTCATTTTAAACTGAATTTTGCAGAGAAAAAAGCAAATTAAGAGGTAAACAAAAATACAGTATAAAATTCAACCAAAGCTCAAATAGTTTAGAGTAGATCATTGTTACAATGTGTCTCCCTTATTAATGTAAAAAAAAAGTAAAATTGCAATGTGCAAGTACATAACTACTCCAGTAATGATTATGCCTTTTTGAAGTACAGTACATAAATAATACGTTATAGCAGTGGTTCATTTTGACTCAAAGACCGAGACAATATTCAAAGGCCCTCTTATCTAAGGGCCCGTCCACACGAAGACGCGTTTCGCTGTATACGTATACATTTTTTATCGTATTGGCGTTTCGTCCACACGGATCCGGCGTTTTGGGAGACTGAAACCGCTATTTTTTGAAACCGGGTCCCAGAGTGGATAAATCTGAAAACGACACCCTTGCGTTTTCGTGTGTACGGCCAATCCGTATATTTTGTGAAACGATGATGTCATCACCCCACGTGTCGACTAGTCAGACACTGCTTAGTCACGTAACAGCAACAAATCGAATATCGTGACTCCCTATTTTGTACCAGGCCATTAATGGTTGTTCAATAAAGTTCTTGGTAAAAAAGAAAAGAAGAAGCTACTGTGCCTAATTTGTATAGTATTTTTTTTTTACTGTATATGTATAGTAGCCTACAGCGCGCAAGGTTTATGCGCATGCTCTAAGTCTTTTTCTCGCATTTTTAGTGTATCTCTATGGCAGAATTACAGTGCCACATACTGGTCTGGGATGTATACTACATCGTTTTGACTCGTTTCAGTGGTTTCGTGTGTACGCAGATATTTTTGGAGACGGCGCCGTGTTTACGGAATTTATTTTTAGAACGAGGGAAAAAAAATATCGGATAGGGAACGCACCGGCTTCGTGTGGACGTGGCCTAAGCTGATATGTAACTCTGGTGTACATCTTTATAGTTTGTGTTTTTTAATTATAAGAAATTTTAAATAATGTTACAAGATATTGGGGCCCCCTTGGATGTTTGCTGAGGCCCTCTAGTAGGGGTGCAGTTTGGAGGGGATTGGGTGAGGTAACCCTTGCCCTCTATAGTAGTTAAGAAACCACTGTGTTGTAGAATGTACCACTCAGTTTTGCCTGCTCCGTCTCTCTATCCAACAATTGGTCAATGGATTGAAAATGTTTGAAGACCCATGGTTTAAATAATTATTGATGGTTGTAAAAGAATGATGAAGGCCATCTGAAACATCTTTATGTAAATTAGTAAGTCACGTAACTCACACAGGAGTGTCACACACTAACTTCCCTTTTACCGCCCACCGATTTTCAGTGTCCGCAATCGCCAGGTTAACAGGACCTTTGCCGCTGAGAGGCTGAGCAAAATGCAAGCTCTACTGGTTATGCTTCTTAAGACCCACTTTTAAATCCCTTTCAAAAGATGGGATTCCAGTGAAGCCTTTCCTCCAAGAGCTCCATGTGTTGCCCTGAAAGCCAGCAGCATTGCTCCTGCATAATTCATTACACTTTGCGGCGCATCTAAAGAATGATTTACTCATGCAGTTCCCAGCTCTCTCCTTTTGCCTTAATGAATGTATAAGGGACATATATCAGTTGGTACATAGTCAAAGAACAGATAATATGTTGTATTTTTGAGTTCGCACAAGCAGTTAATGCCAATTAAGTAAATTATACAAGGGACAGTTTCAGTGTTCTGAAAGGGAACTAACTGTGACCCCCATTACATATATGTTAGTCTAGTCCAATGTTACATATTTTATTCTATTTCTTTTTCCAATATATTAAAGTTTTCTGTGAGAGTTGGATCTGATAGCCTCATGGGCAGCGCTCCGACATCTAGCACAACTACGCCTCTGGCGACCCGAGTTTGATTCCTGGCTTGAGGTCCTGTGGCGATCCCGTTTCTCTCCCTCCACCCTGCGCTTTCATGTCTGATCTCTACACTGTCCTATCCATAAAGCCATTAAAAAAAATTCTATACCAATTTAGGCCATATTTATATCCCTGACGCTAACATGTATTTTAAAATGTATGCATCTTGTTATCTTAAATTTCTTTATAGCAAGCTAAGCGAATCATTTGATTGCTGATTTAGAGAGTGTATGATATGCTAATTACTGAAAACATGCAAGTTTATATTATATCATGCTTTTATCAGTAGCTCAGTATTTGCCATGCCATAAGGGGTTACTTTTGAAGCGAAATTTTTTTCTTCAGATTTGGCAAAATGGCATGCACACACACTTGTGAATATCTGACAAATACAAAGTCTCAAGATTTATTATGATGTAGCGTGAAATTAAAGCGAGAATATAAAGCTAACCTCTGATAGAGTTCAAAGCAGCAGAAAACAGCAATTAAAGCTCATCCTCAGAGACTTAATTAAACATAATTATGTGACCAATCTCTGCTGATACAGCGCCTTCCTGTTGCTGAGGACTTGTTTCACCAGCGTCAATATAGTAACTCAATACAACATGAAATACAAAAGCATAAAGTGCCCCATATGGACACTTTCAGGTATTACAGGCCTCTATGTCTGTATTTTAGGTTTAACAGCTCATTAATGGAGTCAGGCAGGATATTTTCTGGCACTTAACTGAGATTATGCAAATATGGTTTAATACATGCGACACCTAGACAAGCCACGGAGGTGTCTATTTAATAGACTGTGTCTGGAAAGATTACCCTCATAAAAGTAAATGAAGAAGTACCAGGCCAGAGTAAGTTAAGACAAATGTCCTGCTGCTCAGGGGGAAGGTTTATTAGCTTGAAGCAGGAGCGGAGCAAAGTGCCAGAGACCCTGGAGGGTGCTTTCCTCTGTGATTTATCTCTAGAATCAGCTTTTTAAACTGGCATAACGGTATGCATTGTAATGATGCGAGAGCCGGAAATTCCTCAGGATTCTCCACTGTGAGAAGCACTTGTAAATCAATGGGAGTGGAGAGTGTTTAAGCATACCAATGATTTTAAAGACATTACCCTGAAAAATTGGTAATATTTAATAGGCATTTATCAACACAATTCATCCATCATTTTATACATTCTCGTTAGCATATTCCCAGGCCATTTTTAAGCTGGATTTAGTTGAATTTACCTTAATTATGTGCCCTTTTGCTTGTCTTTCCAGGGGCCAATGCATCAGCTCCAGATCAGCTGAGCCTGGCTTTGGCCTGGAACAGAGTTGACATTGCTCGGAGCCAGATCTTCATTTACGGACAGCAGTGGCCTGTAGGCAATATGCTCCACTCACACAAACTTCATACCTCTGAGTGCTTGTAATTCATTTAGGTATAGATACAGAGATACTTTATTGATCGCAGAGGGGACGAGAAGCACTTCTGTGTACCTCTGACTCTAATTAAACACGGTAGCTGCATTTCAAACAGATTAAAATTCATGAAATAGATTATAACTGCTGTGCACCTATATGTCAGTTTTATTATGTGCTTGGGTAGTATGTGTCCTGGACCTGTAAGCTTTATTTATGTATGGTCAGGTGGGCTCTCTAGAGCAATCTATGCTGGACGCACTGGTGCTGGACAGAGTGGACTTTGTGAAGCTGTTGATTGAGAATGGAGTGAGCATGCACCGTTTCCTGACACTGTCCAGACTTGAAGAGCTCTATAATACGGTAATGTAGCTTTCTGTTCATCAAAGAATCCTGAAAAAATGTATCACGGTTTCCACAAAATATTAAGCAGCACTTTTTTCATACTGTTTTCAAGCAACAGATCAGCATATTCTTTTTTTTTTTTTTCAATAATTTTTGAAGGATCATGTGATGCCGAAGACTGGAGTAATGGCTACTGAAAATTCAGCTTTGCCATCACAGGAATAAATTATACATTTTAAAACATATTTTAATAGAAAACTGTTATTTTAAATTTTAATAATATTTCACAATATTACTATATTTATAGTGCTTTATATATATTATATATATATATATATATACATACCACCGTTCAAAGGTAATTGATGTAATTGATTATTAAAGGTTAAATTTGTCTGTTTGTCTAAAACAGAGGCATGGTCCATCCAACACCTTGTACCACCTTGTCAGAGATGTGAAAAAGGTAAGAATTCACTGTGCATGTGTCTGTGTATGCGTGTGTTTCTGTATGCATGTGTGTGAGTGGATGTTAGAGAGAGTGTGTGTAAGTTGTAGATTAGTGTTAGATTTCTGTTGCATATTCAGCAAAGGTGTCTTTCCTGCTTCTTAGCCTAACAGAGAGATTGGGTGAATTAGTTGCCTATTTTGTTTCTGTCTGTGTCCTCTGCTTTTTTCAGTGATTTTCAGACTATAAAACAGTCAGAACAACGGGTTTGTTGCTTCTTAGGTCGCTCGTGTATAGTTTGTTTTTCTTTATTACTATTCATAAGTGCATTTTACGAGACATAATGGGGCGCATGGTTACTTTCTTTTTGCATTCTGGTGATTTTCATGGTCTTGCAGTGACATGTGTGGATATACTGCAATTTCCACTTAAAAAATAGAAAAGAATCAATGCAGGAACCATAAGGTTTTAATTTAGTCTTCTCTTTGTATACTATACTTTGAAGGCTCAAATCTTCTGCTTGTCACTGGAGACTAACATGTTAAAATGTCTTTTGATTTCACATGAACTTACTCTACTGTAGTACAAAATGTCTTTACAAATGAAATGCAGCATCACCTATGATTCTGATCTGCCAGTTGAAGCATATTGTGGTATTTGCTGAGGTTGAAGTAATTAGCCCAGCTTAGAAGATCCATGGTGGCTCTGCGTTGATAATTACAGAACCAGAGCAGAGCCTATTGTAGTTATCATAGTCTGAAGGCTGGATGTGGGATGTAATTTTGCTAAGAGAGATTTGGCCCATAGATCTAATGAAAGGAAGAATCTTAGGAGTTCGTGTTCTCTTTATGTTGTTAAGTCTTACAATCAAAATCTCGACACCCTGATAAGGAGTCTCTAATTGGAAAAGCTCACTAATGTCGGCATAAACCTGAAGATGAGTTAAATCATTAAATTAACAACTGAGGAATTGCTTCTTATCACTTTCACCCATGGTCTTTCTTTGTCCCACCCATTATTAGACTCCATTCTCTCTTTATTTTACTCACTTTCTCTCTCTGTCACTCTATTTTTTTTTTTTTTTTTTTTTTTTTTTTTTTTTTGGGGTAGAAAGGCTTATTGTTTTCACGGTCAGTTCAATATGGCACCAAACCCTGATTCTAGACTTGCTTGGTCTCAGTGGGATGTTTGTCCCTTTAATATGATTCTGTCTCACTGACCTTGTGTGTTCTTTCCAAGCAAGAATATCCAGGGTTCAGTTGGATCTACCTCAAGGTGAATCAGACAATCTTCTTCAATTATCTTGATTCCTTCTAGCAATATGTCAGTGTGTTTGTGGAGTGAGAGTGGATGGGTTTGTATGTAGTTGAGTACGTGTTTCGTGTCTGACTTTACCGTTTGTCATTTTCATAGCCATAACTGTTAGCATGGGTTCAGTGTTGCCATTAATAACCTTTTTGTTTACAGGGTAACCTGCCCCCTGACTACCGCATCAGCCTGATTGACATCGGATTGGTAATTGAATACCTCATGGGCGGAGCCTATCGCTGCAATTACACCAGGAAGAGATTTCGGACCCTCTATCACAACCTTTTTGGACCCAAAAGAGTATGTTATTGACCCTTTAAAAAATAGCATGTAGCTCTAAATCAGCATCATACCAAACTAAGATTTCAAGAACGAAGTAATATAAAGTTGCTATGTTACTAAAATATAGTCGTTATGTTATAAGAATATATTTGTAATTTGTGAATAAAATAGTCATAAAAATAGGAGATTAAAGGTATGTGATTTAATATGTAATATGCGGACAAGTGCCGCTTAAACTAAAACAAAACAACAACATAAAGTCCAGGCCTGGTCCTCTGTCGTCTTGCACTGCTTTCTCTCCTGCTTTTATCCTTCCGGAGCTCCTCCATGGGACTCGAGACCGGTGTGGCGCACAGGTGATGCTCATTAGCACTCGTGCCACCAGCCTCGCTCCATAAGAGATGCACCGATTGCAAATTTCTTGGCCTAATTCAGATTTTTTTTTTTGTACGTGTGACCTGCCGATACCGATTTTAAAGAAAGATATGAAATAAACACGGCTTTAAGTTTTTCAGGAGGGTAAACAGTATATTCAGGTAAGAAATGCTACAGAAATTAGGCTTTTATACTATAGATTATATGATAAACTATAGAAGTTATCAAATGTAAAATAATACTGGATAGTTTTCTTTGTAAAAAATGAAATACAGATTAATGCTTACAATTACTTTCAAAAGTTATTCAGTCAAGAGCAGATAGTTATTTTCTTTGTCTTTTGTTCTTTTATTAACATGACAGACAGCAGCTGGAATATTAGATGGGCATTTTGACATAATTATGTGTGTATTTGACCGTTTAAGCGCAGTAAGCCACTAATTTTGGTACTTGCGACTCACAAGCTGCTTGAGACAGAGAGGCGTTTTATGTGTGCCCCACTTATATAGATCAGTGGTGTGCGTGCCTTTTGTGTGAGCGTGAAACCTGCAGGAATTAGTCAAATTATGCACCATACAAGCAGTATAAGCAAAGCGAATGAGGCGAGTGAGTGAGAATGAGAACGCGCAGCTGACGTTATTGCCTGCGCCACTGGCAACAAAATTGACCGGCTGGCAATCTAAGATGTGAGACTGACTGGCCGGTCATGCGGAAAATCGTCCGATTCCGGTCCCTGGCCGTTGCATCTCTAATTCCCATGGTTCTTGTTCCGCCCTGCTTTCCACTTATTTAGTTGACCTGTGTATTTAAATTATCTCAAATGTTTCCAACAATTTTTAAATCCAGAGAAATCAGCAATTTTACCAAAGTTACCCTCGATTTCCGTTTTTACTTCCATAGAAACCATGGAAACACCAAAGACGCTTTAATACATTATGTATTTTATTAGTGTAAGGGGGTCCACTGGAGGCAAGTTGTATAGAGAACCCAAATGCAGTTTAATACAAACAAGATTAAACATGAAACAAAAACATGACGCTTACCAAACGTGGTAACAGGGAAACACAACTTGACAAAGACATGGTAAACATGAGGGCTTAAATACACAGACTAATGACAAGATAAGGGACACCTGTGAACAATGAACAGACGATTAACCAATGACAAGACAAATGGCAGGATCACATGACAAACAGGGAATTACATGACAAGACACAGAAACACGACAATGACATGAGACGTGACCAAGACAAGACCAAATCGTGACAATTAGACTGGTGAGCAACTGTTTGGATACCTCTATCCACAGACAACGAATCATTGTTTTGGCACTTTTCCACTGCATGGTACGGTACGGCACGCTTTGGCGCTTTTCCACTGCATGGTATGGTACGGCTCGGCTCGGTACGGCTCACTTGTGGCGCTTTTCCACTGCATGGTACGGTACGATACGGCTCGCTTCGGCTCGCTTTAAATGGTACCACCTCTGTTGAGGTTCCAAGTGTACCGTACCGATACTAAAATGTGACGTGAACACACTGCAGATCACTGATTGGTCAGACAGAATCGTCACTACCAGTGTCATTATATTTGCGAGACATCAAACCTGCTAGATTTAAATAGCCAGTAACAGCCACCGCTGTAGCACCTGTTTTAAAACTACTTGCTTGACTTGCTTGAAGAAAAAGAAAGAAAGAAAGAAAACTTCCAAAAAAAGAATTGACTGAATCGTGGTCAGTGGACGAAGAGCAGACATTCCTCTCGTTGGTTGCCGAGGAGCGGATAAACTATAACGGTCAGACTATAATCCCACCCACTTTAAAGCGGTACTAACTGCAGTGGAAAAGCAAACCGAGCTAAAGCGAACCGAGCCGTGCCGTGCTGAGCCGAGTCGTACCACGCAGTGGAAAAGCGAAGCAAGCCGAACCGTGCCGCGCCGAGCCGAACCGTACTGAGCCGTACCAGCAGTGGAAAAGCACCATTATATAGCCTAGCTCAATACGGTCAGTCTTATTGTTGAATCTCGTTTTTTTTATTTACCATAACATGTTTGTACCATACCTCAGAGACAACACTATTTTTTCAAGTGACTAACAGCAAAAAGCTCAGAAAGAGCTTTATTTGGAAAACAGTAAAATTAATTGCATGCCATTTAGCAACACAAGTCATCCAGCTTTTAAAATGATATTCTAATACCGAGCTTAGGCTTCAATGTGCAACAAGTGTCTCATAGCACTAGCAGCCACCGAGTGAACCCACAGTGTACTGTTATAACATAACTTTCAACACACTTAAATGTATTTTTACTATGATTGTTTTGACCAAGTAAAACAGTGCTGCGTTTTTACAATTTTAATTTGTCAACTAAAGTGATCTATGAGTAATAATTCAGCACTCGCGGCTATTTCATTACAATAAAATTAAATAATGTGATTTAAGTTATAAAACATAACTGTAACAAAGTTCAAGTTCAGGGAAGGAGGCGGACATTAAACCTAACTTTAATCATAAAATAAACAAACAACAAAACGAAAGGAGCGGCAGCTGCCGACTGCTGCATATAAGCATAATAAATACAGCAACGTAAAATGTCCCAGCCTCTCGGCCCTGCCCGGCTTCATACCACAGTAATCTTAATAAAACTTTACAGTAGCTCACCCATGAACACGATTTCTGCCTTAGTCCCGTGACTCCGTCGGATTGCTTTCCATTAACTGTGGAGGTGAATATGACAATGCTCATTCACGGCGCTATCAAGCTACGCCTATTCTTATTGTTTTGCGACCTCTAGCGGCGAAACTTAAAGGGGTCATATAATGGTACATGAACTTTTACAAGTTGATTGTACTGAAATGTGTGTTGGCAGTGCCTGTACACAACCATCATATAATGATAAAAGTCTATCCAGTGTTTTTGTTTTAATCTCCTTATATGTTTTTCCCTGCCTCAAATCGAGCCCGTTCGACCGTGTTACGTCACACGGTCGGACGCCCCTCCCACGATTGTTGATTGACAGCAGCGTTTCAACACACCCTCGCCCTGAGCGAGCTGTCATCATAGTCCTCATTGTTAATACGCTGGAGCAGAATGGCGTCTAAGGCCCCGTCCACACTACTGCGTTTTCGTTTAAAAACGGAGACCTTTTGCTACGTTTGCACCTCCCGTCCACATTAAAACGGCAAAAACGGAGACCCAAAACGGAGAAGTTTAGAAACGCTGCCGACCCGTTTTTCGTTTTGAATCGCCGGAGGGCGTTTTAGTGTAGACGGGACAAAACGGAGAACTTTAGAAACGATGACGTAGTAGAGGCTCACGCTCGGCTCTATGATTGGGTGTCATCAGTCATGGCGTATATCTTTGCTAGCAGCTGTTGTACAAGTAAATTCTGCATTTTACAACGCTATAACTGCCTACATGCGCCGGAGTCAAGCTATTATTCGAGCGATCTGTGACAATTCCCGTGTGCAGCGGCGGCGTTGACCGTAAATGGAGCGTCGGTTTGGGGTTAACCCAGAGCATGGTGGGATAAATTTTATCAATGAAGTTGTGTTTACACCGGTGCGCGCATGCCCAGTGTTGGTGAAAGGTCACGTGATCCGCGTTTTCAGTCGTTTTAATGTGGACGGAGATCAATTCTAATACGCAGCTAAAACGCTGGTGTGGACGGAGATCGTATTCGTTTTAATTATCCGTTTCTAAACTAAAACGCAGTAGTGTGGATGGGGCCTAAGCGATTGTGGTGTTCTGTTCTTGGGTGTAATAACAAACACAGCAGTCATTTTGATGTTCCTAAATCCAAACCGCTGAAGACGCAGTGGCTGAGTTTTGTTTTCAAAGGGAATATTCCCCACGATCAACGTCAATGCTTTCATGTTTGCGCGAATCATTTCTCACCAGACTGCTTTATAAACGAGGGTCAGTATGAGCTGGCTTTGCCAAGAAGCAGCTCCTGAAAAAAGAATCGGTAGCAACTATTTATGTTCCCTCTGCACCTCCAGAAGAAGTAAGTGTAAAGTTTTATTAACCTTTATATTAATCTTTGCAAATCGCGAAAAAAAGTTTTTCATGACCATTAGTTGTAACGTCAATCTGTCAATGAACTAACGTATACATCAGTAAACACATAGCGTTCGTATCTCACATCTCTACCCTGCCAGTGCATACAAAAATAGATCAAAGTGACATTACGTTAACCAACCATTCAGAAACGTCCTGTTCGAGCCTTAATTGTCGAACTTCTTTGCGGCTGTCATCTTGTTCCGGGTCCGACTCCGGTTCAAATTGATACGATTGCACAGATGTGTCCTGCTCAGAGACTCCCGCTGTCATTCTTTCTCCAAAATATACCCTCAACTGTTGTCAAGGCAACACTCCACGTGCATTGTATCAAAAACGCCGAGGGGCGGAGTGAGCGAAGCTCATTATCATTTAAAGGCATATGCACTGGAACGGCGTGCTGAAAACAGAGCTGTTTTTGACCAGGTAAAATTAGTGTTTTCTTAAAATACTAATGAGAATTTTTAATAAAAGTATATTACAAAGTTTTCATTTAGACCCTAAACATTCATATTAACTTGTACAAAAATGGCATTATATGACCCCTTTAAATAGTGTACCTTTAAGAGTGTAGTATTCAATGAATAAAGAAGAAACATTTAAAGAAAAATGTATAGTTTTAACTTTTGACTGTATTTTGTTTTGACTGTATCTCAAAACTTTTATATTTTCTCATACATTTTTTTTAACGAAATTCTTAAAATATGCATATTACGAAAGTCTTTTTTATATATTTGTTTCAATTTTAACATCTTTGTAGTTAAGTGATGACCCATTTAAATAGTCAATCACTTCTGCTATCTAAATAACACTAAAATAAAGTGTTATTGCTTTTCAAACACAAGGTTATTCTCTCAGGTTCCCATTAATGAAAAAAAAATTCCAATGTAATTTAATGTGTTGAGTTTCTATCAGCATGACTCACCTGGGGAAAAAAAATATTCCCATCTGAGCTACCACAGAGATGGCATATGGAACTAGCACAAACTAGATACTAGGTGCAGAGCAAATTTCCATATAGCGGCACTTCAGAGTAAACAGGCGTCAAGACAAATTCTCAAGCCACTGACACCTGGATGATATCTCATTTTCTCACACATTTTTAACTCTGACAGCTCAGGCATCTAAACCACAAATCTCGGCCCTCTGACGCACAACAGATTTCAGAGAGTGCAACCTGGGTTACTGAGTGTACATGAAACATCGCTGCTCCATCATGCCAATGTCACATGAGCATCCTATCTGTAATAGTAGTTTGCCAGTACATGATGTCTGAGAGTGTGTATTCATGAATCTATGCATGCACTTTAATATTGTGAGTACATTTTATCTTACATGAACATAAACACATACATCTTTCTACGTATGCGGCTGTATAGGCTTGAAATAGATCAGACATCTGTGGTGCCACCAGAGAGATGCTCTAAATTTATCATTGCAAAGCATGAAGAATCCTATTAAACATGCCATGTTTTTACATGTGCACCAGAAGGATGGTAAAACAATTTGGGAAATGCATAAATCAAATCTAACGTGTCTTGATATTTTTGTCCTGTATATGTTTTTATTTTTGTGTGTGTTGTAGCCAAAAGCCCTGAAGCTGCTTGGAATGGAGGTTAGATTTATTTCTTAATTTTATGTATCCCACTGCTTTCCAATAAAATCCCCACTGAGTTTCACTGAAACGCTTTCTTTAAGCTCTCCTTTGATTTAAAGGGTTGGATTCAAGTAATAAAGATTCACAATGAAAATGCTCCTTGTAATGCATGTTCAGAGGTTTTTATAATTACCTACAATTATCTTACATTTGTGTTTACTCTTACTAATAATAACAACCACATTTTGACTATAAATATAGCTACTTTTATTGTCCTATTTTGCTCTTTATATTATTGTTATCATTACAAAACTAGGGCAAAATAGAAACCTATAATTTATATTCTGAATGTGGTTATTACTATTATTATAAAAGAAAAATTATAATTATTATTAAATCTTTACCATGATAGGATGACATGCCCATTAGGCGAGGACGTCAGAAGACCACACGGAAGCGAGAAGAGGAAGTAGACATTGACCTGGATGACCCAGAAATCAATCATTTCCCTTTCCCATTCCATGAGCTGATGGTTTGGGCAGTGCTGATGAAACGGCAGAAGATGGCCCTGTTCTTCTGGCAGCATGGCGAGGAGGCCATGGCTAAAGCACTGGTTGCCTGTAAGCTATGTAAGGCGATGGCCCACGAAGCGTCAGAAAACGACATGGTAGATGACATTTCACAGGAACTCAATCAGAACTCAAGGTATGAATGTAAAGATATGTTATGACCCGGTTACTTCAAGAATGAGTGTACACACGAGGATTTTACCTGCATGTCCTGTTCTCATTGCTGTTGAGTGTACAACTCTTGGGTGGGTACGTTTGGGGAGACCATCTGTTATGTACCAAACTGGCATCCCATCAAAGGAACAGTAGCTGGCCACAAAGACACAAAGAAAAATTCCTAAAAGTCTAATGTGCTCCCTTTTCTCTTTGTAATGGAATTTGCTTGCACACCTAAAACAAGCTGTTTTGTGTTGTGTAGAGAAGATCTTGTATGATTATGTGCATATGAATGTATCTTTGGCACAGAAATATTCCGTCTTTTTTTTTCATCAGGGAGTTTGGTCAGCTGGCTGTTGAGCTACTAGATCAGTCCTATAAGCAGGATGAACAGATGGCCATGAAGCTGTTGACCTACGAGTTGAAGAACTGGAGTAATGCCACCTGTCTGCAGCTGGCAGTGGCTGCCAAGCACAGGGACTTCATCGCCCACACCTGTAGCCAGATGCTTCTCACTGACATGTGGATGGGACGTCTGCGCATGCGCAAGAACTCTGGCCTGAAGGTCAGATCTGGGAGAAAAAAGTCAGCATGAAATGGAAATTCACCTTAATGCATCTAATGGTCTTATTGTCAACACTTCATTCATGCAAATTTAATTTTAAATTTTGTATGTTTTGACCTCGTAATTTTTAATCAAAATGTCATAAATGGTTCTTCCGGTGAAGCGATAGACTTCTCTTTGCTAGTCTTCTCCAATCATTTAGTCTGCTTAAACCCGCCCCTTTCTTACAATCGACTGCAAGCTCACATTCAGATCTGCCTCCACCCAATCAACAACTGATAGATAGAACCAAGTCCCAGCCCTACATTTTTTTCTTTTTCTATATTCTATTTCACTCTGATGTACATTACAATACATAAGAAATGATCCGTCGCCTCTTCTGTTACATCGCGACTATAAAGATATTCAACAGATTACGGTATTTGTGAATTTGCCTGCCAAATTGAGGCTTTTTTTGGGTGAATTTGTCATTTTTGTTGTATTTACCATGTCCTCATCAACATGAGGCAAACAACTTGCATGTAGCATCTTAATTGCCATTTCAGTACTCTAATAGCTTTCTGAATAATCTCTAGTCTAATTATCATTCTTACTCGAGAGACACCAAAATGACAGGAATATTTATTGTCGGGAGATTTGCAAATTAAATTGGTTGGCCATGTAAAGAAATTTAATTCACAAAATTGCTTGTTTTTCATGATGGCAGAATTCAAATCTGGACATATCAATATACAGTTTCTGGTGTCACTGCTGGTGTCAAAGTTAAACAAGGGATATAAACACTCCATGTTGTACTCTGGACTTTTGAAGTGGACAGTTGGCATACTAGCTTAAGGGTGTGAATGGAAAACATTTACATGCTCTGTGGTCTTTTACATCAGCTTGTCCATCAAAACACATCCTTAAAGCATTATACCTGTTGAGAACATAAGTTGTTCTTGTTGCAACTCTTTTCGCACATCAAATGAGCAAAAAACACATAAAATCCTTTCAGACTGACCTTCTCATTCACGTTTATGCATTTGGCATATGCGAATTGCATTCAAGATAAACATTTCATCAGTCCATGCATTCCCTGAGAATTGAACCCATGTCCTTGGCATTTCAGTAAGGCACGACTGAGACACAATAACAACAATCTGATTTTAGTTGGATTTCAAACCACCTAAGAAGGTTTAAAATCAACATTCTGTTCTAAAAAAAAAAAAAAAAAAAATCAAAGTTTGCACATTAAAATATTGTCTGTATTGTATTGTCTGTAACAAATGCAGCCGATCCCAAACTTATGAATGTACACTCACTGGCCACTTTATTAGGTACACCTGTTCAACTGCCAACTGTGATCAACCAATCACATGGTAGCAGCTCAAAGCATTTAGGCATGTAGACATGGTCAAGACGGTCTGCTGAAGTTCAATCTGAGCATCAGAATGGGGAAGAAAGATGATTTAAGTGACTTTTCAATGTCACATGTTTGTTGGTACCAGACAGGTGGTCTGAGTATATCAGAAACTGCTTATCCACTGGGATTTTCATGCACAACCATCTCTAGGGTTTACAGAGAATGGTCCGAAAAACAGAAAATATCCAGTCAGCAGCAGTTCTGTGGGTGAAAATTACTTGTTGATGCCAGAGGTCAGAGGAGAATAGCCAGACTGGTTTGAACTGATAGAAAGGCCTAAATTAAGGCCTGGTCTGATGAGTCTCGATTTCTGCTGGACATTCAGATGGTAGGATCAGTATTTGGTGTAAACAACATGAAAGTATGGATCCATCCTGTCTTGTATCAATGGTTCAGGCTGCTGGTGTTGTTATGGAGTGGGGGATATTTTCTTGGCAAACTTTGGACCCCTTGGTATCAATTGGTATCAACTCGTCTCTTAGTTGACTTTACTCGCAAATCGCGTGGAAACTCGTTGCCCTATACCACTTTAGTTTTTACACAAGCTGAAACTAAACATGTTGAGTTGTATTAACATGGAACCCTAACTTTTTACACAAGCTGAAACTTAACATGTTGAGTTGTATTAACCTATAATCTTAAGTAGGTGCAGTTTACATTAGTAGTCTTTACTGAAAATCATTAGATCACATTCTAAAAATGTTTTGAGTATAGGTGTACTATTAGGTACCCAGCATGCTTTGCAACATGAAGCTTTTCATTTATCACTTTTCATGACTTTACTCTTGGCTTTTTTGCTATAACAATTGTGCCTTTTAAACACAGATATAACAGCTAGAGAAAAACTAATGTTCAAATGTCAAGGGCAAGAAAGAGCCCAACTAAAGCCAACACTTATCACCATTATGGTGACTATTTTTAAATTAAATTAAACAATAATTCATCAACATCTAAACCTCTGTTAATTCTCAGTACCGTCTGCTGCCGAGGCCCGAGACCCTTGGAAGCACGTTAGACGCGGGTCTTTTCACGTGACCAGGCAGGTTTTTGAATACCAGTGGTTTCTGCCTTTTGATTTGTGTGGTGTTTGAACCCCTCCCTTTCCTTATGAAACTAAACATACCAAGTAATCTCTGCTGAACCTGATTAGTGCAATGAATCTTTCAGCTAAATAGTACAAACAACTAATGTTGTTTAGTAATGATAGCAGTTTTTTACTAAACATAAAAGAATAAGTAATGATCACTCGTAAGTTTAATTAGAAAAAAAATCTGGGTTTGCAGTCCCTTTATAACCACAGTGTACTCATCTTCTGATGGCTACTTCAGGGGGATAATGCGCCATGTCACAAAGCTCAAATCATCTCAAACTGTGTTCTTGAACATGACAATGAGTTCACTATTCTCAAATGGCCTCCACAGTCACCAGATCTCAATCCATTAGAGCACCTTTGTGATGTGGTGGAACGAGAGATTTGCATCATGGATGTGCAGCTGACAAATCTCCAGCAACTGCGTGATGCTATCATGTCAATATGGACCAAATTCCCTGAGGAATTCTTCCATCACCTTGTTGAATCTATACCACAAAGAATTAAGGCAGTTCTGAAGGCAGAAGGGGGTCCTACCCAATACTAGCAATGTGTACCTAATAAAGTAGTCAGTGAGAGTAAAAAAAAGAAAACTTCAATCTTTAGACTGATGCTGTATATGTCAGTCCCTATTAAAACAAGCTGTGCAGAGCTTCTTGATTTCTGCCTTTTGTTCAGACCTTAGTGGTGAGATTGGCGTTTCATATCTCACAGGTGCTATTGTTGCAAGAAAGAGAGAGACAGTTATTTCATCATCACAGGCATTCTGTGACTGGAAGAACTGGTCTTACTGACTACTAAATAATGAAATGTAACCGTGGATTTTTTTTCCCCCTCAAACTCTGTTTTTGTTTTGTCCACTAGGTTATCTTGGGCCTACTTCTCCCCCCTTCCATACTGAGTCTTGAATTTAAAAATAAGGACGAGATGTCATATATGCCTCAGGATCAGGACACCTACCTGCAGGAGAAGGATGTGGATGAACCCGAGAAACAAGCTAAAGAAAAAGAGGAGGAGGACATGGAGTTCACAGTAAGATCTTACTGTGAGACGCAGTACAACTCCGTGGTGAGAGCACCCACCTTAGCCTCGTCTCTTAGCTTGTAGTCTAACACACTCGGGCACACACACGTACACGCACTTAGGCACATCTGCTCTGCTCTGTCCTCAACCTGCCACCAATTTGGCCTCTCAAATATGCTTCCGTTTTTTTTTTGTTTTTTTTTGTTCCTCGAGTCTGTGGCTCCTCTTCTTAGAAATCCGTACCAACCCTGCCGTTTTTCTGACCTCCCCTCTTCCACTTCGCCCTTTCTCTTCGTTCCTCGTTGTCAAAGCGAAGACGCGTGGTTGTGGAGTTGTATCGTGTCTCCGTCTGCCTCTGTCCTTGTCTCCTCTGTTTCTTTTCTTTACGCTAGGGTCTCGTCTGAAGTACGGTACTGTGACTGAATGCTGTGTCTTTATCATTCACACATCTACAACACCATTGTGCATGTTAAAGGCTTGTTTCAATATTGCATTATGTTAGCAGCCTTGATCTGCCTTCTCCATGATGACAACCTTCACTTTTAAGTTGAACCAGAAGTGCCTTCTTTCACACAAAACTGCACGAATATTGTTGTTCAATCTTCTATTGTGAACTATCAAGTGTTGCTCTAAAGCAGTGGCTCTTGAACTGTTGGAACTGTCAGATGGTGGAGCGCATACACAGCCCCAAATCTGGGGGAAAGCAGCAACTACTTCAAAACAATTACTTACTATTTTGATTAGTGTACAAATTGTCCTTAATTTGTACCCTGTATCTTGAAATTGTCTTAATTTTTTGGATCCATAATTTTGTTCTTATTTTGTTAAAACTGCTATGTTTAGCTAATCAACCCAAATGAGCCATGTTTGCTAATAAAGAACAATTAAACTGGACTGAACAAGGAAACTACCATTCCATATTTTGGAAACACTAAGATTTTTTATATTCACCAATGTATCATTTAATTATTAAACATACAATCAAAAACAGGACTATTGTTTTGAAATAAAATTTGAAAAGAAAATGTTAGTTGTAATTGCAAAGCCCTGTTTTCAGCAGCCATTACTCCATTCTACTAAAAGAAAACTACGGAAAATGGAAAAACGTTCTTATTATTAGCACGGTCTAAATGTTTATGCTATTTAAAGAAGTGTTTAAATGGTAGTACAGTGTCTTTTTTCAGTTGCCGAAGTATTAAAATACACTTTGAAGTCAAATTTTGGTTTTAAAAATAGCAAACACAAAAACATTTTCCTAGAAACACACCAGTCTGTTGTTCTTTTGAGAACTGAAGGCTGTTCTGTACACTACTGTTCTGAAAGAGAAAGCAAACCTGATTTAAACAACACAGAGAGAGAGACAGCCCAGATGAACAACAACAAGATAAAGAGTACATTGGAGTCTCAGAGAAAGAGACTGGTGCTATACTTGTGCAATTTTATAAATATCTCATAAACTGACAGAGAATTTGAATAATACAGTTTTTATATGAAATTGGAAATGGTAATTTGTGACATTTTAAAGTCAGTATTTTTTATCAATTTAATGCATCATAATTATCAATTATCAGTTGTGTCAATTAAGTCAGTAAGATTTCTTTTAAAGAAAAAAATCAGCAAGACAGCAATAAATTGATCAAAAATGACAGAAAAGACATTTATAATGTTACAAAAGAATGTAATTTCTTTTCAGCATTAGAATGATTTCTTAAAGGGTTAGTTCACCCAAAAATGAAAATTATGTCATTAATGACTCACCCTCATGTTGTTCCAAGCCCGTAAGACCTCCGTTCATCTTCGGAACACAGTTTAAGATATTTTAGATTTAGTCCGAGAGCTTTCTGTCCCTCCATTGAAAATGTATACACGGTATACTGTCCTTGTCCAGAAAGGAAATAAAGACATCATCTAAGTAGTCCATGTGACATCAGTGGGTTAGTTAGAATTTTTTGAAGCATCGAAAATACATTTTGGTCCAAAAATAACAAAAACTACGACTTTATTCAGCATTGTATTGTCTTCCGGTTCTGTTGTCAATCCGCGTTCACGAGTCCACAGTAACGCTGATGACTTAAAGGGTCACTTCACCCATTTGCATTAAGGTTTGTATTGTTAGAAACCCTGTCATATATTATAATGATGGTGGAATTTTGCTTGTTTTTTTTCTGAGATGGGAGAAAAAAGGAATTAAGTGTTTTACTTCCGTCCTATCGTGACGTAAATATCGTCATTTTGCGTCACGATAGGACGGAAGATAAATTTCATTGCATATTAAGAAAACTACAGCCTTTAGCTCATTATTATTCAAGGGCGTGGGACCCACTCACCCCACCGGCCTATTACAGATCAGTGGGTGGGACTAAACCTGAAGAAACTAAACTATTAATCCGCCATCTTGCTTGGAAGACAGCAAGCTAAGCTAACAAGCGCTCAAGGAGTTAGATTTACCATAATGCCTGAATTTACGACACACGATATGGAAGACGAGGATTTTGAAAATCTTTTGCTCGAAACTGATGTTCGTGGCTATTTATACGAGCCACAATATAGCGAAGAGCAGCTGAGGCTGATGGAGGAACAAGAGGCGGCGGCGTCGGCTGCGGCAGCGGCCGCCACAGGAGACCAGCCCGGCGCAGACGAGAAGCCCGGGCTTGCTCGCGCTGTAGCGAATTGGTGGTGCTCGTGCTGTAACTGTGCGCCTATGGACACCGAGCTAGAGTATGTCTGCTGCAAAGAATCTCTAAAATGCCAATTCCTTCTAGAAGAAATGTCAGAGGCAGACACGGACATGGAGTTTTGTGCACACGGACGTTTGTGTTGTGATGTGAACCATCCTAGTGTCGCACCGCATATGCAGATTCCAGGTATCATGCAATAATTCACCATATAGAAAGAAATACAAACGAGGAGTAGCTGCTAATTCGCTAATGAGTTTGCCAATGTAACGGGGTTCGTTGTTGTGGGAAGAATGAGACGGGAATCGGCGAACATTTAAACATTTTAATAGTAAAATAAACAAATACAAAACAAAAGTATAAGCCAGCAGCCCCGCACTGCTGGCCACACACAACAGAAACAAAACACACCATAAAATCAGGCCTGTTCCTCTCTCGATCTGCCCTGTCGTCGCTCCTCGTTTTATGCGTCCGCTCCTCGGTGAGAGACGCGAGAGAGACCAGTGCGTCTCACAGCTGTCGTTCATTATCACTCACGCCACCGGCCTCGCGCCGCTCTCACGTCCCTCGTCCTGCTCGCCACAGCCAACTAACTATACATTTTGTGTGAAATGAATTTCTAACTCTGTTGGCAGCTAACGTTAGCCCCGTAGAGTAGACGGAAAAGTGATTTCTCTGATGTTTGCGACTTTGCGCTGTTCTGGATTAGTGGGAGTGGCTTGCGGAGCTGTGCAACGTGGTGCATTCTGGGAGTTGTGGTCTTACACACAAATGCGCCCTAAAGTTATTTTCTGTCTTTTCTCGGTCAAGAGGGCACCAAATTCAAAATTTCTTTTACATTTCGACTACATATATGACCCACTTTCAATAAAGATTAATGTTGAAATGGGTGAAGTGCTCCTTTAAGACGCTGCTGACGTGTTATCTGGTGCGTCCGTGTATTCGGGTTCAAATAAATATGGCTGGGCAAAAAAATGCAAGTCTTCCTCTGTGTCGAAATCTTTAGACATGTTTGCGAAGATTGTTTTGTTTACAGCGTGCGTCTCCCTCAGACTGTAAACAAAGCTCTTTCGCACCAGATACACGTCAGCAGCGTCTTAAGTCATCAGCGTCACTGAACGCGGCTTGACAACAGAAGCGGAAGAGAATACAATGCTGAATAAAGTCGTAGTTTTTGTTATTTTTGGACCAAAATGTATTTTCAATGCTTCAAAAAATTCTAACTAACCCACTGATGTCACATGGACTACTTTGATGATGTCTTTATTTCCTTTCTGGACAAGGACAGTATACCGTGTATACATTTTCAATGGAGGGACAGAAAGCTCTCGGACTAAATCTAAAATATCTTAAACTGTGTTCCGAAGATGAACGGAGGTCTTACGGGCTTGGAACAACATGAGGGTGAGTCGTTAATGACATAATTTTCATTTTTGGGTGAACTAACCCTTTAAGGATCATGTGACACTGAAGACTAAAGTAATGATGCTGAAAATTCAGTTTTGCCATCACAGGAATAAATTACATTGTGAAATATATTAAAAAAGAAAACATTTTAAATTATAATAATATTTCACAATGTTACTGTTTTTATTGTATTTTTGATCAAATAAATGCAGCCTTGGTGAGCATAAGTAAAAATGTTACCGACCCCAAACTTTTGAAAGTAAGACACAAAAATACTTTATCAGATTAGTTTAAACACAGTCAGTTACAGTAATTGTTGGTGCTTTAGGTCAATTACATTATTTAATTTATGTAGGTCTTTTTTTTTTTTAAATCAGCCAATCAACTCATACAATCCTCCTCAGTTTGAGAACCACTGCTCTAAAGAAACAGGTCAGCACAAGACACTAGTTTAGAAATGTAGTCCAAGAGTTACTACTGTAGGTCAAAACAACTGAGAAGGACTTCATTTCCCAGAACGTGACTGGGTTGACCTGATCTTATATACAACATGGTATCAAAAAAGGAAGTTTTGCCCCTCACTTCACTATGAATATTATATAGAAATATGAAGTTACAACACAAGATGACAATTGTATTGCAATTTATTTGAATGCTCTTCTGGAAAGTATAATTGCAGTAATGTTTCTCTGTTAAAACATTGAAATGCCTGTGCCAAAATTAGATCTTGTGCATAGCATAAGCTAAAAAAAAAAAAAAAAAAAAGGTTTTCATTGCATTTAGGTTGACAGTGTGTCCTTTGTAAGATTGTAATGCAGCAAAGTTCGACCAGCTTCAACAGCAAAAAAAGTTGTTGCAATACAATTTCTGCCATAATGTCCAAGAGTGCACCATATTTTTCCATTTACGGGATAAGCTCCCCACTCTTGGATTAAGGATGTGTCCAAATAACTCATGGCACTGGGCATTTTCATTCCCCTTTTCTTTTTTCCTCTCTCTCAAACACACTCTCACACTCTCTTTCTTTTTCCGCACGACCATTCCCAGCGGAATCATCAATGCCCAGCTCATAGTGAATATCTCACCTTCCTCGAGACTCAGGATTGCTTAGCAGTGAAACAGCTGCATGCAATTCTGGGTGAGAAGTCACATGTAAATAGTGTGTAAAAGCAATGCTTTCTATTTTTCTTTTTCTCCTCTATACTTTTTCCAGGCCATGCTGGGAAACGTCAGTACAGAAGCTTCACGTAAGAAACAGGTGGTGGAGGTTCAGAACCGTCATCGGCTGATTCCACTGGGTCGCAAAATTTACGAGTTTTACAACGCCCCTATCGTCAAGTTCTGGTTTCACACGGTAAAAGCCCCAGCTGTGCCCTCATTTAGTACAAAAAGACACACAGTATTGTTCAGTCTGTTTAGCATATCAAATATATAAACATCAAAATACCTTGTATGTGAATTCTTCAGAGAAATGTCCTCTGAAATCTTTCAGTTCAGTTCAATTCATATCAATAGATACCATATCAGGTCCAGAGGGAGAAACGTTCAAATGCAGGCAAGTAGAGATCAAAACAGCTGAGTTTTTTTTTAGCCTCATCTATGTTTTAAATATAGGCCATGAATCTGACAAATCTCCAGGCTGCAGAAGATGAAAAATTCTGCTCTATGTGCCGTGTGTCTTTTGTTATTTACTTACTCTTTTTTCTCTCGTTGCTTGTACTCTCTCTCCCTCTCACCCTGTCTCCCTCTCTTCCTCTCCCCTCTCACCCTGTCTCCCCCCCCCCCCCCCCCCCCCCCTCTCTCTCTCTCTCTCTCTCTCTCTCTCTATCTATCTCTCATCACACTGTCACATTGTAGTTTACACTGAGCAATATTTCTGTTCCCTTTCATTCGGGAACTCCTACGTCTCGTCGGAGGAGTTTACAACGAATTGGGATCACGCTAGGGAGACCAATTGCCTTCGAGTGAATTAAAACAACCCAGTGAATATTGCCATGCAGGACTTGCTTTCCACGCCCCGCCTGCCAGTGCGGGTATAAAGCGGAAGCGAGCGCACACACATATGCTATTTGCTTCGGAGCCAACCGGTTGTGTCCTCTGAGTGGATGAGCTTCAAGATTAGTGTCTTATCTTCACGCTCAACGAGTCTGCTGTTTTTTCCGAGACCTCTCTGTGTTGGTGTGACGGCGCTTCAGCGATCTTCACGATCTCCCGGGTACCAGCTGTTGCTTCACGCGATCTGCCTTTTTTTCAAAGAGCTGTTGTCACAGCTGGTATTCGGTTGAGTGCATTATGCCACGTTTATCGCTCACAATAAAGAGAGCGTTTTTCTGAAAAAAGAGCAACACGGGTGAAGATCGCGTCCTTTTCAGGATGACGTTTCACCCGTGTGTTTCTAGATGCGGTCAACTTCTGCCTCCGGCTGATGATCATGATCGCTGCCTCTCCTGCTTGGGCCTCGTGCATGCTGAGGCAGCGTTCGTGAACGAGTCATGTTCTCACTGCGGGAACATGACCGTCGCGGTGCTTAGGCTGAGACTGCGAACCCTCACTCGAGGGGGAGTCCCTTTGGAGATTCCCCGATCTAGTTCTTCTTCTGGTTCACTTCAGAAGAAGGCTACTTCGGCTAATCCCATTGGTAGTCTGAGGGTTACAGTGAGGAATGACCCGCCGGGTGAAAGACCCCAGCGGGCTTCCCACTCCTTTGCATCGCTGCCATTGGAGCCCCTGGAGGAGCGCGCTGGGCCATCTCGTGTGGTCCCAGTCGTTTCCTTCGGGGCCCCACCAGAGGACCAGATTTCGATCGCTGCATCGGAGGGAGAGCGGTCATCTTCTGGGGATGATGACTCGGCTGCGCTGCCCCCTTCGGGTGTGGTAGTGTTGTCCGAGCCAGACCCGGAAATGACTGTTATGCTTGTCCGGGCGGCCGAGAGAGTCGGGCTCGTGTGGAATCCTTCACCGCGTCCCGAACCTTCTCGGCTTGACAATTGGTTTCTCGGGGCGGCCCATGCTGGTTCTCAGCGCTCCGCCCCGGTTCCTTTCTTTCCGGAGGTGCATGATGAGGTGACGAGATCGTGGACGGCCCCTCTGGCAGCCAGACACAGATCGACTCCCTACTCCTCCCTCACCACTCTCGATGGCGGGGCAGTGAAGGGATACGAAGGCATCCCCCAGCACAACGTTCTGTGGCGATGCAGTTGTGTCCCAAGACCGCGTCCACCTGGCGGGGTAACCCTTCGCTCCCCTCCCGCGCATGTAGGTTCTCTTCCGGTCTGACTGGAAAGGCTTACAGTGCGTGTGGAGAAGCTGCTTCTACCCTGCATGCCATGGCACTCCTCCAGGTCCACCAGGCCAAGGCGCTCTGTGACATGCAGGAGAGTGGTACCGACCCTGGGGTGCTCCAAGAGCTGCGTACGGCGACGGACCTCGCCCTACGGGCGACGAAAGTCATCGCACGTTCCCTGGGCCGGGCGATGTCCACTCTTGTGGTCCAGGAGCGACACATGTGGCTCACCCTGGCTGATATGAGGGAGTCGGACAAGAATAGGTTCCTGAACTCCCCCATATGCCAGGGTGGCCTCTTCGGCGATGCGGTGGAGAGCTACGCCCAACAGTTCTCCGCCGCTCAGAAGCAGTCGGAGGTGATAAGACACATCATGCCCGGAGACAGGCTGTGGCTGCCCCGTCAGCTGCGTCTCCGGCTGCTCGTCGCCGAGGGCGCCCTCCTGCCGCCGCCTCCGCCCCTGCCCAGCCCAAGCAGCAGCCAGCTAAGCAGCAGGGTGCCGGCCGCAAGAGAGGTGCCCAGCCCGCTCGGAGTTCGTCTAAGCCCCCCAGCAAGAGGAGAGGTAAGCGACCCTGAGACGGGCGACCCAGAGGACGTGATGGCTGCTCTTCGGGAGGGTGCCTCTGCACCCCTCCTTCCCCCGGAGGAGGGCCGGGTGGAGAATCTTCTTTTTTCCTTTTGTTTCTGTTCTGCCGCTGGCCACCCACATTTTCAATAAAAGAGCAGTTTCCACTTCCTCTGGGTCACTCACGGTCGGGACTGGCAGTCCAGGTCGACGCTCAATTGCCTCGCCGCTCCCAGTCTCATCCCCCGAAGAGGGCCAGAATGACAGTGTGCGCCGCCACGTTGCCTCGCCGCTCTCATTCCCCTCGCCCCAGCGCTCAGATGTCAGTGACGCCGCTACGGCCTCGTCACTTTCGTCTTTCGCTGGGCAAGGAGGCGCGGAAACCAGGACTCGACGCCCCCGGGCCTCGCTCCTTGTTTCCCCTCCTTCCTTCCATCCCGCTGGCTCATCCGTACCATCCGGCTCGGCTATGCAATTCAGTTTGCCCGCCGGCCCCCCAAGTACAGGGGCATCCGCTTCACCCAAGTGCGGAGTGTCGATGCCCCTGTCTTGAGGAAAGAGATCGACGCCCTGCTGGCGAAGGACACGATCAAGCCGGTCCCTCCAGCCGAGATGAGGTCTGGGTTTTACAGTCCTTACTTCATCGTACCCAAGAAGAGCGGTGGGTTACGGCCGATCCTGGACCTGCAAGTTTTGAATCGGGCTCTACACAAGCTCACGTTCAAAATGCTCATGCAGAAGCGCATCTTCGAGTGCATCCGTCCCCAGGATTGGTTTGCAGTGATTGACCTGAAGGACGCTTACTTTCATGTCTCGATTCTTCCTCGACACAGACCGTTTCTTCGATTTGCGTTCGAGGGTCGGGCATATCAGTACAAGGTCCTACCCTTCGGCTTGGCCCTGTCGCCCTGCGTCTTCACGAAAGTCGTGGAGGCGGCCATTGTTCCCATGAGAGAACATGGCGTTCGCATTCTCAACTATCGTGACGACTGGCTGATAATAGCTCACTCGCGAGATCTGTTGTGCGAACACAGGGACTTGGTGCTTCAGCACCTCAGCCGTTTGGGGCTTCAGGTCAACTGGGACAAGAGCAAACTCTGCCCCACGCAGAGGATCTCTTATCTCGGTATGGAGTTGGACTCGGTCAGTTAGACTGCGCGCCTCACCGAGGAGCGCGTCCAGTCAGTGCTCAACTGCCTCAAGTCTTTTCAGGGCAGGTCAGCGGTCCCACTGAAACAGTTTCAGAGGCTCCTGGGGCATATGGCAGCCGCAGTAACGCCGCTCGGCCTGCTGCATATGAGACCGCTTCAGCGCTGGCTTCACGATCGAGTCCCGAGATGGGCATGGCAGAGCGGCACGTTCCGGGTCAACATTACCCCGCACTGCCGCCAAACCTTCAGTCCTTGGTCGGACCCTGCTTTTCTACGGGCCGGAGTGCCCTTAGTCCAGGTGTCCAGGCATGCTGTGGTTTTCACAGATGCCTCTGCCAACGGACGGGGGGCCACGTACAACGGGCATGCAGTTTCAGGTCTGTGGACGGGGCCTCAGCTGCATTGGCACTTCAACTGCCTAGAGTTGCAAGCAGTACGCTTGGCCTTGTGCCGCCTCAAAGGGCTGCTTCTGCGCAAGCATGTACTGGTCCGTACGGAGAGCACTGCGACTGTTGCGTAGATCAACCGTATGTCGCGACTCGCCCCCAAATCTCCTCCTATGGAATCCAGAAGCATCTGAGATCGCTTCGGGCCATTCACATCCCTGGTGTGCTCAACCGTGCAGCTGACGAGCTCTCACAGCAGCCCCCCCTTCCGGGAGAATGGCGACTCCATCCCCAGGCGGTTCAGCTGATATGGGGAATCTTCTGAGCCGCTCAGATATATCTGTTTGCCTCTCCGGACACGACCCATTGCCAGTTGTTTTATTCCCTGACCGGAGAATCCCTCGGCACGGATGCACTGGCGCACAGCTGGCCCCAGGGCCTTCGCAAATATGCGTTTCCCCAGTGAGCCTTCTCGCACAGACTCTGTGCAAGGTCAGGGAGGACGAGGAGCAGGTCTTGCTAGTTTCGCCGTATTGGCCCAACTGGACCTGGTTCCCAGAACTTATGCTCCTCGCAACAGCACCTCTTTGGCTCATTCCTCTGAGGATGGACCTGCTTTCTCAGAGACGGGGCACTCTATGGCACCCGGGTCCAGACGTCTGGAGACTCCATGTCTGGTCCCTGGACGGGACGCGGAGGTTCTAGGTGGCCTACCACAGGCTGTGGTAGACACCATCACTTCCGCTAGAGCCCCCTCTACGAGGCGCCTCTATGCGTTGAAGTGGAACCTGTTCGTCGATTGGTGTTCTTCCCGCCGGGGGAACTTGCCCGATCAGAGTCGTGCTTTCCTTCCTGCAAGATGGGTTGGAGCGAAGGCTGTCTCCCTCCACCCTCAAAGTGTATGTTGCCGCAATAGCCGCTCATCACGATGCAGTAGAAGGTATGTCACTAGGAAAGCACGACCTGGTCATCAGATTCCTTAAGGGTGCTAGGAGGCTAAATCCACCTCGTAATCCACACCCCGTACCCTCTTGGGACTTAACTCTAGTGCTCAGGGCACTCCAGAGGCCCCCTTTTGAGCCCTTAACTTCGGTTGAGTTGAATATTCTGTCTATGAAGACAGCTCTCCTGTTGGCTGTGGCTTCTTTCAAGAGGGTAGGGGATCTGCAGGCATTTTGGGTCGACGAATCGTGCCTGGAGTTCGGACCGGGTCTTTCTCACGTTGTATTGAGACCCCGGTTTGGATATGTGCCCAAGGTTCCTACCACTCCGTTTGTAGATCAGGTAGTGAGCCTGCAAGCGCTGCCCCCGGAGGAGGCAGACCCAGCCCTAGCTTTCCTCTGTCCCGTCCGCGCTCTGTGTTGTTACGTGGACAGAACGCAAAGCTTCAGGACCTCAGATCAGGTCTTCGTCTGTTACGAAGGCCAGCAGAAGGGGAAGGCTGTCTCCAAGCAGAGGTTAGCCCACTGGTTAGTGGATGCTATCGTCCGGGCTTATGAGTCCCAGGACGTGCTTTGCCCACCGGTTACATATGGTAACCCTTGTTCTCTGAGGAGGGAACGGAGACGTCTCGTCCCGTCGCCATGCTTGCTTTACCTTCGCGGAGGACTGGACACCGTCCGGCTCCTCAGCGTAAAGCATATGTGTGTGCGCTCGGTTCCGCTCTATACCCGCACTGGCAGGTGGGGCGCGGAATGCAAGTCCTGCATGCCAATATTCATTGGCTCGTTTTAATTCACTCGAAGGCAATTGGTCTCCCTAGCGTGATCCCAATTTGTTGGAAACTCCTCCAACGAGACGTCTCCGTTCCCTCCTCAGGGAACGAGGGTTACCATACGTAACCGAGACGTTTTCCACTGGTGAGAGTGACAATCTTTCTACTGTTTGACCAAATGCATGTGTAAATTAAAATAATTTATATTTTATTAAATAACATGTAAATAAATGTAACTGGGAACCACTGAAACTAACTAAATTCATTTCCATGACTCCAAAACTAACTAAAATAAAATAAAATAAAAATGACAAATAATTTTTAGTTTGTGATGTATGGTATATTATAGAACTTGAAACCAACAACACGCCTGCATTAAACCTGATAGATAATTAATGCTAGATTTCTAAGTAATTTAATGCTGGTAATTTTTTTTTTAATGATATCCGTTAGCATATTAAAAAGTTAGGTTTAACTTTGGTAGCCCTAAAATATTAAAAATGAATTAACTAAAGCTACTGAAACTAAGAAAACAGAAAAACTAAAATGAAACGAAAACTAACAATGATAGAGTGAAAACTCCACTAAGCTATACTGAAAAAAAAATACAGTAAAGGTTTGGGGTTGGTAAGATTTTAATGTTTTTGAAAGATGTATCATATGCTCATGATCATAATGATCAAAAATACAATAAAAATAGTAATATTGTAAAATGTTATTGCAATTTAAAATAACTTTTTTTAATTTGATATATTTTAAATGTAATTTATTCCTGTGTTGATAAAGCTGAATCAGCAGCCATTACTCCAGTCTTCAGTGTTACATGATCCTTCAGAAATCATTTTATTATGCTGATTTGGTGCTCAGGACGCATTTCTTATTATTATCAAACTATGATATATGATTTTCGGGATTCTTTCAAAAGTAGCAAGAACATCTCGGTTGCGTATGCATATGCAACCTGGAGACGTAGTCGACGTCGACTGAATGGGATCCCTCCTGGGAGCCAGTCATCTTCGAGTACTATTGAAATGAACCAATGGAATTGGCATGCATGATTTGCATCACACACTCCGTCCCTGCGGCGCGGGTATAAATACGGAAGTGGATGCACGCACTAGTTGCTTTTTCGCTGAGGAGCCGAGCGTAACTTGGAGTCAGCGGTGGTCCAGCAATAGTGGTGAAGGGACTACGTCTCCGTTCCCTCTTTCAATGGAAGGAAGGGACGCTGCGGAAGCCACATCCTGCCCGAAGGGAGGTAACATGTGGAGAATATACATATGGACTGGGCGGATGACCGGGCAGTACAACATATGCAATGTCACTGGGGTGGCTCCAGCCTATGACATGGGGAGACTCAACTGGACAGTGACGGCAGAGTAAAAAAGGGGAAGACACGGGCTCGCCGCAGGGAGCCGTACCGTGGAAGAATACACATATGGGATCGCCGTAGGGATCACAACATATGGACTCAGCCTAACACAGTTTCCACCAGTGCATACGAGTGATAGGTCTGGCTTCGGACGTTCCGCCGCGTCCGTTGCCGAAGGGTATGGAGGAACTCGACAGGGTTCGGCTAATAAGGGGAACTCTACTGGAGCAAGAATTGCGCACGTATCCAGTCCATAGGAGGGGAATGGCGCAGCAAGCCGACACTTCGAACCGGGCTTACAGTGAAACTGGCTTCATGTGAAGGGAGCCCACGGGAAGCAGCGGTTCAACACATAGGCTAGTTCTCTAGCGAAAGTGATAGGTGTCGCCCAGCCCCCAACTCTATTTAACATCTGTTCAGCAAGGCACTCTGTGTCAACGCCTAGGAGGGAGCAATACTCTCACTTAGGAGGAGCTCACCACCCAGGTGGACACGTGTATCTTGGGAAAACTTTCTCACCAAGATGAAGGCAACCACATAGTGGGCCAACCTCTGCTTGGAAACAGCCTTCCCTTCTGCTGGTCTCCGTCACAGACAAGAGCTGGTCTGAGGTCCAGGCTTTGCATTCTGAGCACGTATAACCGCAATGGAGCGGACATACAGAGAAAAGCCAGGGCTGGGTCTGCCTCCTCCGGGGCAGCGCTTGCAGGCTCACCACCTGGTCCCGTAGGAGAGGTAGGAACCTTGGGCACATATCCAGGCCGGGGTCTCAGATTTCATGAGAGTTAGCCGGCCCGAATTCCAGGCATGATTCGTTGACCGAAAATGCGTGCAAGGCTTTCGAAAAAGGGCCCGTCTCAATTAACACAGTACCAAGATGGTCGTGACCCACCTCTCTAGGGTACAATGAAGTACGGGCTTATAGAAGCCGGCCTTCATATCGGCTGGAGGGAGCGGCTACATCGCGTCCTTCGCCAGTAGACTGCGATGTGCGCACACAAGACAGGAGCACTGCTCAACACTTAGGTGTGACTAAAGTCACTATTTTTAGCAGCATATTTGCTCAACACCTAGGTGTGATGAACATCACTGAGCTTGGGTGGAAGCCGAGCGAAAAGGAATCGCAAGCCGAGTCTGATAGTATAGTTTGGGGCCATCTGGACCGGTTGGGAAGCATTTTGGCTTCCACGAACCGGGCCAGGGGCCAGAGGCCAGGGGACCACAGACATACCCGAGGTGGGGCAGCGAGGTGGAGGACAGGGACCCGGCTCGGAAGGCCCGAAGGCGGCCCAAAGCAGGGTCTGAGTGTGGTGCACAACCCTTAACTGTCTCCATGAGACGGCCAGGGATGCGTGAGAAGGCGGATGACCGGGTCCTCGAACCGCACCCAGCGGCCGTGCTGGTGAACAAGATGGGGCTGAGGGGTGCAAGGCTTTACAGGGTCGCACACCGCCAGACTTGCCCTCTTGGGACCCAGGAACAGATGAATTTGCTCTTTCTTTGAAGTGTGGGTACCGCTTGCTCCGCTTTTTTGGGAGCCAGCGGTGGAACAGACACACACACAAACGAAGACTCCACCCGGACTCCGCTGGGCGTCCCTACTTCGGCCGGCTCCATGCTGAGGCCTGGCTGGAGGCTGCTGCGAAGGCTCAGTGGGAGCGGCGGCAGGGGAACGCCCTCAGCGACGAGCAGGCGGTGAAACTTCCACCGGCTGCGGAGTGGAGGCAGCAGCGGGCCGCCGGGGCAGGATGTGCCAGATGGCCTCCGTCTGCGCTTGGGCAGCAATGAACTGTTGGGCGCAGTTCTCCGCCGCGTCGCCGACTAGCCCAACCTGGGAAATTGAGGAGACCAGGAACCGAACCTTTTCCACATCTGCCATATCAACCAGGCTGAGCCAACGATGGCGCTCCTGAACCACTAAGGTGGACATCGCCAGACCGATCGCGCTCGCCACGACACTCATGCCCTGGAGGGCGAGGTCGGATGCAGTGCGGTGCTCACCTATTAGCGCACGGTCTGGGCTACCCTCGTGCATGTCCATGAGTGCCCTGGCCTGATAGACCTGTAGCAGCGCCATGGCACGCACAGAGGAGGCGGCCTGCCCACAGGCTTTGTAAGCTCTGCCCGTCGAAACGGACGAGAACTCACAGACTATGTCGAACGTGAGTGACTGAAAGGGAACAGAATATATTTGAAATAGAAATCTTGTTACATTATAAATGTCTTTCCTGTCACTTTTGATCAATTTATTACCATCTTTTTTATTTCTTCAAAAAGAAACATCTTACTGACCCCAAAGAAATATTTACTGTGACTTTAGATCAATTTAATGTTCCTTGCTGAATAAAATTATTCAATTTATTTCAAAATCTTACTGATTCAAACTTTTAAAAAGTATTGAAAAATAAAATAGAAACTATAAAACTATAATAACTCTGGTGTAAGTAAATCTAACATAATGAAAATCAGAATTATCATGTATTCTCTGTGAATTTAATAAACTCCTTTGTTTGAGCTGAAACCGACCAAAGAGGGTTATTTTCCCTAATCAAATCATGATCCTCTGTATTCCCACAGTTGGCCTATGTAGGGTACTTGATGCTCTTCAACTATATTGTGCTAGTGAAGATGGACCTGTGGCCCTCTCCTCAGGAGTGGATTGTTATTGCCTACATCTTCACTAATGGCATAGAGAAGATGAGAGAGGTGAGTCTTCATTAGACCTCAGTGAGAAAACAATATTGTTTCCTTCGATCCCTGAAATGTGGGAAAAGATTATTTATTATTCATAGGCAATGTCTAATAATTACATTTGCATATAATTACACAGCTGCCATTCAGTTAAAAACTTGCTGTTGAGGAGACCTCAGAATGTGCACTCTTTCAAATAAACAGTCTATTACTGCCCTCTTGTGGAAATTAATAAATGCAAATACTTTTGCTTCTTGTCTGGTGGTTAATGGTTGTTTTGAAGTTCATTTGTCCATGTCCATCCTGAAAATTCAGCTTTGTCATCCCAGGAATAAATGACATTTTATAAAAATGTTAAAATCAAAAACATTTATTTTAAATTAAACAATTAAAAGTCGCAATATTACTGTTTTGCTGTTTTTGGTTTACAGTTGTTTAGAAAAGTTCATTTGTCCAACATGAGGGCTTTCACCATGTTCTTCACTGTTTAACTCTCTCCTGTCCCTTAGATCCTCATGTCAGAGCCGGGGAAGCTCCTGCAGAAGGTGAAAGTGTGGCTACAGGAGTACTGGAACGTCACTGACCTCATGGCCATCCTCATCTTCTCCATTGGGATGGTGCTTCGCCTACAAGACCCGCCCCTGATGAGCTATGGGAGGGTCATTTACTGCGTCAATATCATTTATTGGTACATACGACTGCTTGATATCTTCGGAGTGAACAAATACCTGGGTCCATACGTCATGATGATTGGCAAGATGGTGAGGGAGACTGATTGATCGGTTTAATAATGAACTCTGACAGCAATTTGAAATTACTTATGTAGATGTGTAACAGTTCCTAACACTCTTGATCTTTCTCTTTCCTTCCTTTCACCTTCTTCAATGATCCGGGGTGAACGTAGATGATTGACATGATGTATTTTGTGATAATCATGCTGGTGGTGCTGATGAGTTTCGGGGTGGCGCGGCAGGCAATTCTCAATCCCAATGAGGACCCATCCTGGATGCTGGCACGCAACATCTTCTTCATGCCATACTGGATGATCTACGGAGAGGTGTTTGCTGACCAAATTGACCGTAAGGCTGGCTTATTACTAACATTTACCAGGGGTACATGTGCATTTTGGGTATACTCAGTTTCACACACAGCACCTCAGGGTTTATGTCTCATTAAAGGGTTAGTTCACCCAAAAATTATGTCATTAATGACTCACCCTCATGTCGTCCCAAGCCCGTAAGACCTCCGTTCATCTTCGGAACACAGTTTAAGATATTCTAGATTTAGTCCGAGAGCTTTCTGTCCCTCCTTTGAAAATATATGTACGGTATACTGTCCATCACCCGCGGCGCTACCATTGGGCCCACCCATTTTAGGTCCAGGCCCGCCCATTTTGACCCAGGCCTATAGTGAGTAGTGAGTGATTTTCATTCTAGCAGCCCGAGGAAAGCTCTGAGTGAAAGCTTCTCAACCAATCAGTGGCTTCTACCCCACGTGTGACTTAAGGCGGTCGCACACCGGACGAGAAGTGCAGCGCCGCGTCTTTAAAATTCAAACACATTATTCTCTATGAGTGTACACACCGGCGGCGCCATTCGTCGTCTGTCTGCGGCGCCCAGCAACGGCTCAGGACCTTGTTCAAAATCCTGCCGCGCCATTTGTTTTATATTAAATTTAAATGTATTTGTCTCAAATCGTCGTTAATGTATATACTGACTTCACCCTGTGCTGCAATATACATTTAGTTTTATATTCATTTACAGAAATCAGCTGCTTGAATGAAAATTGCTGATGTTATCGAATTTTCAGCTGATATTCTCAATTCATTCAGTTAACGAACGCTCTGAGGTAAAGTGTTCAGACTGGAAAGTCAGCAACGATTGTATTTAATTGTACAGTACAATCATAACATAGTACAGACATTATCTTAATTCCATAATGTCCTTAAACATAACAGTATTGCTGGCCATAAACTGAGAAAGTGCGGGTCCAGTGTGCGATACCTTGAGTTGTCCTATACGCGACGCGGCACATCGCTGCGGTTCTTGTCCAGTGTGCGACCCCCCAGTTAGGCTAACGTTACTGCACTGAGCTGAGGACAGCGACACAAGAGCCACACAGGTAGGCTTCTGAGTCGCTGTCCTTAGTGCCGCAGAAAAGCGCTGAAACGGAGATGAAGGGGAACCCGTTGTTTTTGTTTTTTTTTGCTTATTTTAACTGGCCCATCCAGTTTTCTGGAGGAATTACTCACTGAAGTAATTAATGACATAATTTTCATTTTTGAGTGAACTAACCCTTGTACGAACAAATATGGTAAGCTGTTATCTGATAGCATAAATGTGCACACAAATATGATGAAAGCTTTGCATTTAACAGCTGAAACGGTTATATGTGGATCCAATTTTGTGATGTATAGTGCTTGTGTATGTTCTCTAAATGGTCTCATATTCTGTAAATGGCTGCACTTATATTGTCATACGAAACAGTGCTTCTGCTGTTTCAAAAAGGTTTTAAGACCCAATTGTTCATAGTAAAACTGCAGAAGAAGAGCATCAGCAAAAGTCTGACTAAGAAAAACACTCTTATGTTTCAATGGGTAATTTACCTTTTAGAATTTGTGATCTGATATTATATCATCTATATTATTCATCCCCAGAGCTTAGGGTGGAAAAACATAATTTTAACTGAGCCATATTTAACCCTATTCTCATGATTTTTGATTTTATTTTTTTTCATGATTCTGTGGGTACAGAATAAAAATTGTCTGAATGAATGTTGATGCTATGTTTTATTTTTTTCAGCAAAGACATGAATATTATATCACGGTTTGGCATTTTAATAGTTAAAGTATTGTAATATTAAAGGAAATAATATAAATGTGCAGCCTTCCTAGAAGTTTTCTGTGGATCCCCAGTTGAGAACCATTGTGTTAGAGCGTGAAATTGAAAATCATATAAATGGGCATTGGAGTAAAATCTCCCCTGGGATGTATAATGTACGCCTGACATCATTTTTGACTCTACTGTTCAAAAGGTTTGGGTTGTAATGTTTTTTTTTTTTTTATGGTTTTGAAAGAAGTTTCCTACGCTCACCAAGGCTGTATTTATTTGATCCAAAATACCGGTACAGTAAAAACAGTAATATTGTACATTACTATTACAGTTTAAAATAAATGTTTTTTTAATATATATTTTTATATTTTACAATGCATATTATTCCTGTCATGGAAAAGCTGAATTTTCAGCAGTCATTACTCCAGTTTTCAGTCACATGATCCTTCAGATATTCAAATATTCTCATTATTATCAATGTTTACAACAGTTGTACTGCTTAATATATATATATATGTGTGTGTGTAATGTACAAGTCTTTACTGTAAATTTTGAACAATTCAATGCATCCTTGATGGAAAAAATTATATTCTATCTTTTGAACTGTAGCATATACAATCTAAATATATTTGTAAAAAAAAAATATTCAAATTTTATTGAACCATGCATCAGGTTTAGTTCACTCAAAGTGAATTAAAGACAATCAAATCATAGAATCACAGTCAAAAGGATACATAAAAGGTGAATAATTTCTTAAATTACATATATTAAAAGTTGGAAGGAATGTGACGATAGTAGCAGCAATGATCAAATTGAACGATTCTACCTAATTATAGGTTGTGAATAATAAAGATGTTTGACTTGTATCTTACCCCTGGACCATCTTACTCTACTGCTGCAAAACCTGAGCGCTTATATTGTTGTTATTCTTTCTTGTCAGATTTATGCTATTTCTTGTGCCTGAAATAAATCAATAGCCCTACACTCATAGCAATGTAGTGCCTCGGTCACGTGGATAAGCGTCTCTTTTTGTTTTCTCATTAAGTAGTGTGTGTATGTTTGTTGTTTGCATACTTTCAATTGTTTGTTTGTTTGTGTGTGTGTGCGCGCGCTGAGAGATTGATGGCCCAAAGACAAGAGAGCTGAAATAACGCTTTCGTTCTTTGTTTCAGATGTGAATAGTAGGAAGCTACAGCACAAAGTGAATGAAAAACTCTGGCTGGTCGAAAATTACTTTCGCACTCATGGACCTGGGCGTAGCAGTGGTCCATCCCATATAGGCAATTTCCAATATATAAATTCTGCTAGATATATCTCTGTCACCAGAGCCATTCTAATTTCACAATCATGTCATCACCTCATCTCCGTCCCCTGATGGTCATTGAGTGTATGACACCCCTGCACGGCACTGCAAGGCTAATGGACAGGTTTCCGTGGTGGGGGAAATGTTCAAGGTGCTATGACAATAATAAATTGTTTAGGTCCAATTGCAGTTTTTTAAAACCCTATCATGGAAACTTGAAACTTGGATAATGCTAAGTTACCATCATGAGCCTCCCACAGCCAGCTAGCACTAAATGATGTCCCATTACTATGGTAGTCCGCAAAGTCAGTGTGATCCCTTCTCATTTCACAATATAAACTGAACTTACCGGTGGAAAATCCACTGGGTTGATATTACGTGTTATGCATATCTAATAGAGCATGAGCATCAGTGCCCATTTGCGTTTCCTCAAATAAGCTCCAAACATGTTTCTGGAAAGAGACCATCTCATATGTCCGCTATATACATCCTTTAACAACAAAATGCATTTGCCTCCACTCATCAGTATGAAAGTTTTTTCACGTGGTTCAGTTGTCAGAGTTTTTGACAATTTGAATTTGGAATTTAACAAAAAAAGAAATTAAAATTTGCGTTTTCAATATTACCTGTTACTTCAGTTCTCTCACTTTGGGCTCCTGAGTGTGATTTTAAAAATTGAAACCAGTAAATGACATACTAATAAATATGTAAATTAATATGAACCTGACTGACTTTCTTCTCCTTGAAAGCTACAGCAACTGAACCATCCCACTTGGAAAAAACGTATGATGTATTGTCAATACAATACAACTACAAGCAACCATAAAAAAGAATGCTGTACATTTAATATCAATATATTTTAAACATTGCATATGTTTAAATATATTGGGGATGCAACTTTACATATGGAATATATTTTTAATATATTTGAATTCCACAACTTGGTGCATACAGTCTTTCCATTCAAGTTTTATCCACAACCCACTTTTGACTGCTTCTTTTATTTTGATGTTTTTGAGCATGTGTCAGAAAGGTAGTAGGAGATGTTTTATTTTCTAAAGTGGCCTTTATTGCTATTTGTCAAAGACAAATCAAATATTTTCTTTTCTTTTCTTTTTTGGTCAGACAGTTCATTGATTTTTGGGCAACACTCAGTTGTATGTATATTTTAACAGCTCCATGTGGTCAGAACATCACGACAGAGGATGGAGCCATCGTGACTCTCCCACCCTGCAAAACCGGAGCTTGGATTGTCCCCGCCATCATGGCCTGCTACCTGCTGGTGGCCAACATCCTTCTGGTTAATTTGCTCATTGCTGTCTTTAAGTGAGTTAAATGAATATTTATATTGTGTGTGCTTTTCTAAACAATGGACAAACTGAACAAAAAAAACTTTGGTAACACTTTACAATAAGGTTAATAGTTAATGTAGCCTATTAACTAACATGAAGTAACAATGAACAAAACATTTGTTACAGATTTATAAAGTGAGCTAATGTTAACAAATACAAAATTTAATAATGTATTAGTAAATGTTGAAATTTATATTAACCAAGATTAATAAATGCTGTGTAGATGTTCATTATTAGTTCATGTTAACTAATGTAGTTAACTAATGTTGATTAATGAACCTTATTATAAAGTGTAACCAAAACTTTCAATGGCAAAAATCCTTATATCCTTGCAATTATATTTTAATAATGATTAAAAAAATAATAATAATAGTCATATTTAATAAAAATATGACTATACTTCATATTGAATCCTTATTTTTTTTTGTCCTTGTTTTACTATTTCTTTTATACACTGCATCATGTTAATTCCATATTGTTTAAGAACATTAAAATAACAGTGCTATGGCATTATTTTACCATGTAAATAAATACCATGTCATATGAATATCTCACATGACCAGCCTTTTGACTAATGACATAATTAACTCATGCATATTAAGTCAGGAAATCTGATTGTAGCTTGCAATTTTTTTTCCAGTGCTTTCCAGATTTTTTTTTACGCATCATCACATAGTCAGCCAATAGAATGTGGACATGCCATCTGAAGCTCAGACCAGTGAAACAATGTTGTATGCTGCTAATATTGTTTTTCATTCTCACAGTAACACATTCTTTGAAGTAAAGTCCATCTCCAACCAGGTGTGGAAGTTCCAGAGGTACCAGCTAATCATGACCTTCCATGAGCGTCCTGTCCTTCCTCCTCCTCTCATCATCTTTAGCCACATAACTATGGTCCTCAAGCACCTCTGCTGTCGCTGGAGGAAGCATGATGAGGATGAGCGCGACTATGGGCTGAGTGAGTGATAAGAAAATGCTGTTGCAATATTCTGAAAGCCTCAAAATGACAGCAGGAGGCTTTTTGTTTTCTCAGATCATACAGCTAATGAGAGTGAAACCAACGCATGCAAACTTAAAGATTCTCTTTGATAAATCTTTTGCCAAACATGATTATTTCGTAATAGCGAGACATTTCTGTGCTCAAATAACTTTCATACTGTATACTGCCCTGCAAAAGTGATGCACAGTATTTGTACTGCATAATAATAAGGTATGTGAGTATGATGCTCTGCTACAGTGTGGTGAAGACACAATTTAAAAATATTTGTTAAACAGAGAACACTTGGACTTCACTAATATAATGTGAAAAAGTCACAGTGACAAAAAACCCCTCTTCCCCCCACAGAGCTCTTCATTACTGAAGATGAACTGAAGAAGGTACATGACTTTGAAGAGCAGTGTATGGAGGAGTATTTCAGGGAGAAAGATGATCGCTTCAATTCCTCCAATGACGAGAGGATACGTGTGACATCTGAAAGGTTAAAACATCACAGAAAACACAAAAGAATATTAACACTGTAGAATGTATTTTAAACCAGGGGTATTCAGACATTTTATGGCAAGGACCCCCAAATATGATGAGCCCCTTGCGAGGGACCCTCTTCCTGAAATATAATAGGCATATATTTCCATCTATACACATCCATACTTTGTTTTTATAATATCTCATGTAATATTTTGCTCAGTGTTGTTTTCAAAATTCATTTATTGGCTTTTACATTGTAACTGAAGTGAAGCTAAAGCCAATGTTTAAAAAACAATTTGAGAAATATTTACTTAGTATTAAGTTGACAGTACATCAAAATATTATTAGAGTATATAATGTTAGATGCATAAACCTGAAGAGAAACATTATTAATTCAGTTACAAATATATATTTTTCCAAAGCAGCATTTACTAATACTTTTTAAAAATCAAATACAAATACAAAGTTGTATTCTTTTAAAATTAGGTAATGCTAACATGCACAAACAATAAACAATGAAATTTTTACTAGCAGTCAGTGTTAGCTAATGCATTAACTAATATTAACAAATGAGACCTTATTGTAAAGTCTTTCTATAAACATATTTAATAAATATTTAAAGTTAACATTTACTTTGACAACCTCAAATGTTCTGCTGACCATTTAGCATCCTCTTGTGGCCCCTTCAGGGTCCTAGAACCCCAGTTTGAAAAGCTGTTTTAATTTAAATGTATGCAATACAAATAACAACAAAAATATTTTTACAAATTGATTTTGTTCATTAGTAAAATTCATTTGATTAAAAATACTGTAAAATCAGAAAAAAGATCTCCACACATAAATTTGCCAAAAAGCTCATAAGATTTTATTGTCCAGAGGCCACAATAAAGTGCATAGTTTGTTTGTAAATGACCGCAGGTGTATGCTTGGAAACACATGGCACTGATGAAGGGTTAAACCCGAAAACGTTTTGCGCACTTTTGCACTTTTATTGTGGCCTCTGGATAATAAAATCTTGTGAGCTTTTTGGCCAATTTTCGTGTGCGGATCTTTTTTCAGATTTTTTTAGTTTTTTTTTGGATCTACACATTTTCACCACAAGAAGTTATTTCATTCATGTGTTTGGGACTAGTCATTGGTGCTACATCTTTACATACCCTTTATTAAAAATACTGTAAAAACAATACTATTGTGAAATATTATTACAATTTAAAATAACTGTTCAAACAGTTGTGCTCCTTAATATATTTGTGCAAACCACAATACTTTTTTTTATCACTAGAACATTTATTTGAAATAGAAATGTATTTTGTATCAATGAAAAAAACATTACCGTGACTTTTTAATTATATTTTTGGTGATCAAAAGTTTAATTTATTTTCAGTGTATTTAACAAAGACAATGATGTAAAGTGTGACCAACACAACATTACTAGATGGCCTAATATTCATGCAATCATCTAATGTCTGATCACTCAGGGTAGAGAACATGGCGATGCGTCTGGAGGAGGTGAATGAGAGGGAACATTTCATGAAAGCGTCCCTGCAGACTGTGGACATCCGGCTCGCTCAGATGGAGGAGATGATCGGCCGCATTGCTGTGGCACTGGAGCGGGTTGCTGGTATGGATCGAGGCGAAGTCAACAAAGCCCGGTCCAGGACATCATCTGACTGCACAGATACAAATTACATCCTGCGCCAGAGCAGTTTCAACAGCCAAGAAGGCAATTCCTACAGGCTACAGGAGTCTCTGGAGCAGGGTGGCGAGGAGTCCATTTCTCCTACATCTCCAACCGCTCTGGCCCCACGTGTCCGCAGTCACTCCTTCTACGTGAGCCACTCTTCCAAAGATAGGAGTGGAGCAGATCGGGGGGAAGGCTTCTTTAAAGATAGACTGTTCAGCCTCCATCGGGCCAACAGCTCACAGTCTGTGTCCTCGGGAGCAGGTCCCAAAGAGTCCAAGCCCACACCTCTGAATACTTTATCTGTGCAGCAGCAACTTCGCCCTTCTTCCTGCATAGACATCTATGTTTCTGCCTCAGAGGACATCCCGCCTACTGAGAGCTTCTTGGAGCCGGTCCGGACAGTTCCAACTCTTGCTCGAGACTCATCTCTACATTCTGAGATCATGGAGGCCGTGCTCTCAGGGGGGCGAGACTGCAGTGGTAGGGCAGGGGGCAGCGAAAGACAGTCGGACGGTACGGTCCTATATGAGGACAGCGCCGCCGCTGACCTATCACTCTGCTCTGCCCACCTGCTGCCAGATAACTTGCCCCCCTGGGACCTGGACCCCTCGCCGCCGCCATCAGCTGGCATGCTGGAGCGGTCCAAGAGCAGTCGCTTCCTATCCGCAGCAGGGCCTCTGTTTCTGGATGAGCCATCGATGGTTAAGTCGCATAGCCTGATGTTCACTTCACGTGGTTACTATGGCGGCATGGGTGTGCAGGTGAAGGCAGCCGAATATACCAGCATCACAGATTGCATAGACATCCGTTGCGTCTCTACCCCTTATCCTGTCCCAGAGCGGTCTGACTCCCCCGGAGGCTCTTTCACATTCGATAAGCCTCAGGACCTTGGCGTCTCGCACCCTGAGAGAGACGCCGAGCTCAGTCACGCCGAGTCTGATCCAGAGGAACTGGCAGAGGGCTCTGCAGATACAGGTAAGGGGGGTCAAAGTAGCAGTAGCGGGGGAATGGGCACAGACCTGGGCCTGGGCCTCGCACCGGGCCCGTTTTGCTCACCGACCTCTAGACTAGAACGAGCAAACAGCTGCTCCTCCTCGGAGGAGTCGCACTCCAACATCTACTCTCGAAAGAGCTTCTCCATAAGTGAGAGAATGGACAAGGGCCGTGGGAGCTCGAAGAATCCTTTCCAGAAGGCCAGAGCCGGGGCAAGACTGGAGGGTAAAACAGACTCGCTGTCCATGAGGAAACTGGCCAAACCCTCAGCGTTCCAAAGTTTTGACAGCAGACACAATTACACGTGATGATGTCAGACCAGTAGTGATGGCATTGTAGATCTAGTTCCTGTAGGGTGGCTCTACCTCGTTTAAAATCCAAGGGCCAGTCCGTTAATTAGTACTGTCTGATTGAGTAATTAGCTGTACACTGGAATGTTTTATAATGGGTATCAAATTGCTGTTAATTTCCTATTGTAACACTGCAATGCAAAGTCACATTTTCTTTAGAACTCATAAATTCAGAACTTGACCACTGCCATTAGGCCAACATTAGTTCCAGTTCCCTCAAACTCGAAAGTGCTCTGAAAGTGCTATTGGGGCTATATTCATAATTAGGGGAAACTTTGAGATTAAAAGCCTATTAACACCAAGACGACCGTTTGGTACGAAAGTTTGGTGCGATAAACATTTTCATTCGAATGAATGGCTGTCAATGCAGATTTTTATTTTTGGAGAGGTCTTCTAATATATTTTTCATTGCATTGTGAAGAAAACTAGCCAACCAAAATGATTTGTGCTTTTAGTCACATGGCCAGAGCCTCTGCTGTTACATAAAACGATGACTTAGTGGCGACAGTAAATAGCAGAGGCAGAATCTAAAACCGGCTCACTGGTCTCTGTACTTTTATATTTTATAGTGTTGTTTGATAAACATCATAGCATATGAAAAAATCTGAATGGCTGTTTGAAAACATGTAAATACTGCTTGACTTCCTTTTTGTCTCTCTGAAAAGTGAGTGTCAGAAACGGAAAGTTGTGCCGTACTTTGCGTAACGGGGTAAACTATAAGCATTTCTATAAGTGACACCTACTACCTAAGAGTGATTTTGCATTTTGAATGATCAGACATCCGCCTGTCTGCTATTTTTTTTTTTTTTTTTTTTTTTTCACTTTAGTCTGAACAGACAAATCTCATGTGCAAATCATACTGAACTTTTGTGCCGAACATTCATGTTGGTGTGAACAGGCCTTAACAATACTTTGCAATGCAACTTACTGTTTTAGCTTAGATGGGTCACCCTTGTCACAGCATGAATCATGCTCTCTCTCTCTCCATAGACTTGAGAATATGTCCTACAGGCCTGGTAGAGTGGTGGTTTCATTCCAAAACGACTGAAACCAACGACTGAACGACTGAAACCAAAAGACTGTGACAAGGTTTTTAACACTGATGTTCTGTCATTTTAAACCCACACAGCAGATTAGTCGAACATAGGCATACTGTATCTTCCATAAGATGTTGAATGTAGAATATAATTATAGTTTTATTATGAAAAGATTAACCCTCTTGGACCCCTGATTTACTTTTAGGCCCTTGTTGGGTGTATACAACTGCATTCAAAAGGCTTTATAACCATACAGTGGTCAGTAACATTATATGAATACAGCATAAGTTTGTGCATAATTTATATAAATAAATAAAAAACAGATTACTTAAATTTTAAAGCACTAAATGATCACGTTTAGTCATTTGTAGTCTGTATTTTTCCAAATATATCACAAAAGGGTGCCCATTTGAACCTATTTAAAAAGAGTAACCAGTTGAACTCTACACTAACAGCATGTTTGGCATGGAATGCTAGTATACTGCTCAGTGCACTGTACTGTATACTGCATACTCTTTTAGTATGTGGAAAAAGTAAACAGTAAATAATGATAAATGTTTTAAATAGTAGTATGCTACATTGTTGTCACCTAACATTAGTATTATATGTTATCATATATAAATCGTTTAATTTAGATTTTTTTTGGGGGGGGGGGTAATAATACACTGCAAATGAAAGGTCAAGCACATTGTATTGTCGGCTGCAGTATTCCTGCACAGTGTTTTCAGATTGATAACTGCACATTTGGCACATGTAGCAGGACATCTAAGTATTTCCATTCATACGTGCTGCTGTGGTAATAGTAGTATGATAGTATGCCATTCCAAACATACTTTTAGACTGTTGCAAGTGTTAAAATGCATAGAGAACCTTTCCAAAAAGGATTTAAAAGCAAAAAGTCTGATTGTCTTTATATAAGTGCGTTGTTTTACACAGAAAAGGTACTATATGTTGACTTGCTATGCAAGATGCCACAGAGAGTCGGTCGGTCGGTAAGAAGTGTCATGCACTTTAAAGCAGGAGTTCTTTATGCACACCAGTCTCATCACTAATCAACCGGATTGAGTTAATATGTTAACATGCTGGAAGGGCATAATGAAGACTAGTACATAATATTATCTTTTTTTCAGCAAGTTATATACCTTTGGCAATTTTCTTCCTATTTTATTCTTAATGGGTATATATCATTTTATTGACTTGATTTATCATAGTGGGAATTCAGAAGGATATAAGGAGATCTGGACAGACTCCGTTTTTAACAATTAATTTAATTCAGATAAATCAATCAGTCACTTTAAATAAAGTAGAACATTTACTGCTCTAAAATTCACTGTTTTAAATGGCTGTTTAACTTATATCAAATGAAACAGAGCAGTTTAAAGCAATACAGAAACGGCATTTGTATCTCTGGCGTAAACTATATTCAGTATAGTCACTTTTTAGTAAATTAATTACTCCACCTATTCCATTTCCACCACATGCATCACTCATTGGATGTATTTTATTTGCCTTACTGATGTGCAATACTGCTAAGAGATTTAACATTATTACAGTCACAGTGTTCTGAAATGTAAAAAAAAATGTACATTTGGTATTAGAGCTTGTATGTGAACCAAAAACATAAAATACGAAATGGCATTATTTTTTTGTGCATAGCAGTAATTCTAATCACTGTGGTTTTCAAATAACCAATTATTTTCAAATCAATATTAGTATGACATTCAATATGTTTATCAGATTTGCTTCATTTTATATGATTTTAAACATCGTTTCTTATTTGGGCCTGCTCTCCTTCACAAGGAAGGCGATAACACTCCTACAAGGTGATTATACTGCAAAGCGCCTTAAAACAGGTCAAAGGAATGCATGAACAATACACGGGCCCTTAAAACATGTCCATGCTCTATTATTTAGGGTAATGTCATTTAACAAACCCTCTTGTTGGACTGGTTCCAGCAAAAGAAGACAGAGAGGGCATTTGATCTAAGTTACTGAATGCAAGTTTCTCTCACTATCCTCTGTTTCGCTCTCTTGTTTGCGATAGAAGAGTGAGCATATTTATGACACTTGTTTTTTTCACATGTAAATGTTCTGTATATGATCTGTAAATCTTTCTGGTGGATGTAAAAAAAAAATTGTTTAATATCATAGGATTTTAAGAGAACGTCTCTGTGTCTGATAGAAGACATTACACTATGACAACCTACCCAGTGTGCCAAAATGACATGATGACTTATAACTTTATGTACAGTATTTTCTTAATATTTTCCTATACTGTAGCATAAAAGGTTGTGAATTGTATACCACTTTTAGTCAAGTTTCTCCTCCCGCCACTTCTTTTTAAACTTATAAGCACTTCTCTGCTAACAAGTCCAAGCACATGTTTTCTGCAATAATGCTGTAGTTTGAACGGAAAGGTCTCAGTTTACTTATAGTGTCTTTAAAATGCATGTTGTTCTTCCAAATGATACGAGCTGAATGAGAGATATGAGAGAACAGAGAGCAGGGATCTGAGGACTCTTGTCCTACAGTAGAAGAAGGCTAAGTATTTGGATGCAAATACAAATGTGTATACTGTATTCCTCAATGTGAATAAGATGTTTGGCATGTATTAACAAATAAAAGAATATATATAATTCAAAACATCATTGTGGTTCATTTTGTTATTAGGGGAAATTATTAAGGTCAGTGTGATGGATTACGAAAAAGTTACATTATTTCAAGATAATGGCATCTGATTTATTATTTCATTATGATTGTTGAATTATTTTTTTTAAAACATACTGTAGGCTACCTGAAATGTCAAATTCTGATAAATTTCATACATTTTAAAGAAATTGTTTTTTTTAACAACTTTATTTATTTTAAATATAAATATGATACATATTTTATAATGTAAATTTGACTTGTAAATGACCGTATGAACCAAATTTAATTGAATTTCTCATTTTGTGGAAAAAAAAAGGTTGCACCCAAAAATAAGTGATCATGTTGAAAAAGATCATCCAAATTATTTATTTGATTTGTAGCCTACCGGTATTTATTTGATTAATTTAATCTAAATCAGTAGTCTATTAAGGATTTGTTTGCCTGTATGTTTTTTAGAAAGCTCCTTAAGTGTGCTAGGTAGTTTACATCCTGGAATCCCAAAGAACAGATCCTTCTTGAGTTCGGAGTGCTGTTCTGCTTAAGCACAAGCATGACTCTGCATTCGAGCGGAAGTGTTGCTTGCACTATCCTTTCTGCATCGTAGGGAGGCGTTCAAGTTCACTTCTAGTTCAGGGTACATTCTGTTCCACAAAAACAGACACGTGTGTGGGCTGGATAGAGCGAAATAACATCAACGTGACCCATCTCGTACTGACAGCGTTGTTAGAAACGATATGATTTATTAGACGTGTTAACATGTTAGGCCACTATGCGTCGTCTTTTAAACAGTAAAACAAAACAATGATGAAATATCATTCACTGACACTTACCTAGAAAAGTAGCTAAATAGCCTATGTCAAGAGCCCATAACCAAGTATTCTTAATAAAAATGTGTTATGGTTCTAAATGTTTAGAAATAGGCTATCTAATAAGAAAATCGAACTATTTAGATTATCACAATATTATTCTTAGGCCTATGTTGCATAAGGGGTTGTTAAGATTGTTGATAACCTCATGTTGTCCTTCTATTGTGAAATGTATGCTTTTTGGTCATCATATTCATAATCAGCTCATGCCGTTCATGTCTATGGACAAACTCTTGAAATATAGGGTCGTTTGCGTTGTTCCCATAATTTCCTAGAACTGTCTCTCAGTGTGAACCTGCCGCGAGTTCGGAGATTAGGCTACTCTGAAAAGAGTCGTGTTACGTTTGCTCTCATTGGCTAATTTCCCCTTCTCCAATGGCCCTTTACGAGGGCCCGCCTCAAAAGTTATTTTACTAGCACAAAATCATCTGCTCAAATGCACGCTTTATTTAAGGAAAGGGACTGTTGAAAATGAAACGTGTTAGTGTCGTGTGTAGCTATCGAACAATTGCTCAATTCTTCCGTGCACCCAATTTCCATGAAGGCTGCGAGATTAAAAAAGGCATGTCAAACGCTGATAGGGGGCCTAAAATTATTCGAAGAAATAGATATTTATTGTTGTGGTTGGTCGTGACCCAGTGAAGCAGAGTTCATTTGAACATTCATCGTATGAACACCCTCAATCATATCCACTGATATACAGTTCATACAGTTGATATAGGCCTACAGGTCATTCCACGCGGAAAGAGTGATAGGCCTATATAATTTTCAATTAATAGATAAATTATAAAATATTAAAAATGATTAATAAATTATATAGGCTATATATAATTTATAAAATATAATATATAAAATATACTAAATATACTATTTTATAGGCATATTGTAAAATATACTATTTTGTTATATGTTACAATGTTTATAGTTTAACAGAAATTTACTTTTAAAAGTCCCCTTTAAAATTGAAAAAGCACTTATTTGGTGCAATGGCCCATACACTAATATCTCTATCTACCTTTCTTACATGGTTTATTTACTGATTTGATGCCTATGTTTTGTATTTTTTCCCTGCGTGCCTGCTGAACAACGCGATACAACGTGAAACTGATCCACATTGGGTTTAACTGTAGCTAAATGTCAGATAGACAAATGCTAAGTCTGATTAATTCAAACGTCTACTACTTTTTTTAGAAACAGTGTCCTCAACTGTATCAACCAGTGCACCCTCTGCTGATTCTGAAGGAGGCACAACATGCTACTACTGTTCCTGCTATGTTAGCACGCCCTCCGTCTCAAACTCTGAACACTATTGGATCCATGACTCTTCAATCTCATGCTGCCTAGGTGATTCCTGGTAGTGCATTCGGAGCGTCGCTCATGGCTTATGCCCAATCAGCTGCGAGCTTTATGATGACACCTTGGGATTCCGCGAAGTAGTTTCTTTCAGATATAGGAACAGAACAGCAAACAGCGGCACAGAGTTGACGCACTTGTGAGGGAAGAAGAGAGTATAGCCTATCCTACGCAAAGTTTCCACGCTTTCTGGTGTTCTTGAAATAATATTGAGAATAGACACCTGGATGCTTCGTGTGCGTGTAGACGCAAGAAGCGACACAAGCTATTTTCCTTTATCCTTCGCCGGGAACATTATTTCATCCCAGTCACATTGGGAAAAACACGTGTAGGCGTGAAACCACGTTTACTGGAGTCGTCTGTACCCCGATGCCCATATGATGAGCATCCACACTGCGCCCTGAGTTTTGTTTTGAAGTATTTGAGGCACTGGTGACTTCTACAGTTACAGCACAGTTTGTGTAACTACAATGACGGACGTTGAAATTGCTGCAAGGTCCTTGGAGTCGGTCTCAAACGGATCGAGCTCTGACCGCACAGACAAACTAGCCGGCGAGGAGGGACCTGAGGAAAGTCAAGAGAGTCGGACTCTGTTAATGGTCGCAATGATTCTGCTGGACCTAAATCAGTGTAACCCGAGCGGAATCAGCACCAAGCGTATGGTGGACTGTGATGCGGAGAATCAAACCGGCGTAAAGGAAAACCGGGAGAAATGCAGACAGAACGCGAGCAGGGTGAAAAGGACACGGAACTGTGACAGACTGCATGTATCAGCTGAGAAGAGACACTGTTGTCCCTATGCTGGCTGTGGTAAAATATACGGCAAATCGTCCCATCTCAAGGCGCACTTCAGAGTACACACCGGTATGAAATGAGCACGGTTGAATTAATGTTGTGCTTATATGTACACAATTACTTAACTAATGCCAGTAATTCGATACCGACTGTTCGTTTTGCTTGAACGCCGTCTGTTATTACGCCCCACGCTCGCGTGTTCTCAGGAACAGTTCGGTTTCAGGAACTGCCACTCGTGTAACAGTGGGTGTAACCGCAGGCGGAGCGCTCAGGGTGCCCATCAGGGTGGAACAGTACACAATGTTTCTAACCAAAATGAGAGCAAACATGTTGCTTAGTCCACATTGTTATGCAGGTCACGGTGTGATTATAAAATTGCGTAATCGTGTGGCGGGAAATTGCTGGAGGTAGCCTAACCTATTATCATTTCAGACTTGCTAATTTGCAATCTAATGATTTTGTTATGGCGAATATGTTCGGTTCTTTTGAATTATATTCTAGTAGGCTAGTCGTGGTCATTGGTCGATCCTTGATGGTCCACACATACATCAATGCGACACTCACTAACCTCATATAGACCTTGTGTACCCCCGCCCCTTTTCATCAGTGCACTCGTTGACTTTTGTCTTCCTGTTTTTATTTCCTTGACATGCAAGTAAGATCGTACGGATAAATTAATGAACCGCTAGTTTTAAAATCTTCCCGGTCTACTGACATTTGTTATGACATCCGCTCCAAATATTACAATGCTCATGATAACTCGTTAACTCTTCAATAGGCTAAGTAAATCCACTTCACCAACTAATCACTCTTCGACAGCGATGTCATAGAACAGGACTACCGCAATAACGGAAGTTCAAACACAGTTCTAAAGATGGCTGCACGCTTGTTTCTCTGGCTCATAAGGTCCATAGTAATGTATACATAGATTACAATTTCGACCGCTCCAGACACGTCGGCGCAGCCGCCATCTTGGAACGGTCAGCCAGTCGTCACTCACAGTAAGAATCAATGATGCCACAACATTGCGCAGCTTCTGGTTGTGAAGCCGCAGATGTTTAAATTTCTGAAGAAATCGGACAATCTTTCACAGGTGAGAATGTGTTGGTTTGTGGCTTTGTTTGAATTAACTCAATACCTTTTACTATTGTACTTTTTAATGGTTTTACTTTTACTATGGTAACTTTTTTTAATCTCGTCTTAGTTGACGCCTTCGTCTTGTTGTATTGTGTTAGTTTAGCAAAATCATCTGCTGAAGTCAATTGCAGATATATTCATGCTCATGCGTCTAACTACGGTTGCAGACGCCCAGTCAATTTGCTCTCAAATGTCCACGGACTAGCTTTGACCGCTCCAATATGACAGACTCCTACAGCCGCAAATGAGGCATCTATGGGCCTATCCTATAACTTAAAGTAACGATGACGTCATATGATGTACACACCTCCTGATCTCACAGTTGTAAACATCCAGCACGTGGTGCCGCATTGTAGCCAAGCGCAGCCCCTCCCAGTCCCAATAAGTGCGTTTACATCCAGTGCAAAACGTCGATAACTAAATAAAAAATCAGCGAATTCTTAAAGCTCATCAACGAAAGTAACGGTCGTTTAAAACGTTGTCTCTACTTTGACACAACAGCATCTAACAAGTCACCAATGAATCCGTGTCGATTAGGTTTTGTTATAGCCTAACTAGATTAAGTTGTATTATCAGTAGGGCCTTACATTTCTCCTGTGTGTGTGTGTGTGTGTGTGTCCTTAGGTGAGAGGCCCTTTCAGTGTACCTGGTCAGGCTGCACCAAGAAATTCTCCCGGTCAGATGAACTGACACGACATTTTCGTACACACACAGGGGAGAAGCGTTTCATGTGCCCGCTCTGCGACAAATGCTTCATGCGAAGCGATCACCTAACCAAGCACGCCCGTAGACACGCCGGCTTTCACCCCAATATGCTCCAGGGTCCCGCCGGACGAAGACGACACTCTTCAACATCCACATCGTCCTCTGGCTCCAGTGATCACATGTCTGCTGGTGTTTGAACAACTACGTGACCCCCACATTTTGGATGTCTCTCTTACCTGACACACCCAATTCAGGTCTTAGAGCCTTTATTAATGATTAATGACATCTATGAACTATCTATCTGATATGAAATCTATCTATTATATAATAATGATATCCATTAACTGATGATAAAAGATATCATCAGGTGGAGTCATACAAAACATCGTAATGGAGTCTTACAAAATATGCTTGCAGGAGTACTCCAAGACAAAGACTGAAAATGGGACTTCTCAATGGAATGGAGAGAAACTATGCATTTTTGGCAGAAATAATGTAATAAAGTCCCAAGGGTTATTTTTAAAATGAGTAAGGATATTTACAGTATCATTTAATCTATAAATTACAGATATTTTACATTAAATCACAAAGATGGGATTGATGTCAACAGAGAGGAGCCAGGTGATTATTACATACCCACTGTGACAAAGGGAAATGGACAGATTCTGTGTAAAGATATATTATGTGAAACAGACACATTTCAATTATCAGGTTGAAGTGTCAACATTTTTAGTGGTCCAGTATAGGAAGTGAATATGTTTTAAAATAATCGCTGTGAATATTTTTTGTTCTTGGTGATATTTAGGGGGGCAGGGGTTGACTTTAGTGTTGAAGACAGTTTTTGAATTATATTAAAACTTCTGGGTACCTATGAAAATGTCATGTTGTCAACACAATCACACTTTTGTTTTAAGCAATGATAAGTAATTATTTGCATATTCTAATCAGTTATGCAAAATAATGTAACATTTAAGCTAGAGCATTGAAAATACTCTTCATTCAGAACACTTTCAATATGTCCTTTTTTAAAGCTTTACATTGTTTTTGATCAGCCTTCATAAGTGATGTAGTGAGGCCCGCCAACAGTTTCACTCATTAATAGTTTACCATCGCCATCTACAGTCGTGTTATGGTATAACACGAGGCAAGATCTGTGCCTTTAATCTCCAAATATTGCACAGCTGAACCATACAGAACTGAGATTGTAATTTACCTTTAGTTTTAATAGTAGCCTATAGTATTTACTTTCAGTCAATGAACCTGAGTAACATATTCTTTTATTATTTAGTTTTATTTATGGGGTTTTCAGATTCATATTCAGCTGTTGAAATACTTGAAATAATAAGTAATGTTATTTGAATGTAGATTTAGTTTGAATCTGCCGTGATGCTCAGCCATTTAAAAGACAAGCACAAACAGAATTTTGAATGTGAATAATAGTCAATGCATCTGTTAGATCTTTATTCAAGTTGTATTTTTATATTTTATGTTATGATAACTGATCAACAAATATTACGCTTTTTATCATCACAGAATATCTGTGCTAATTTATTTTCCAGATGTTCCATATGTTTAATAGGTTGTGAGCTTGAATTCAAGAAGCAGGTCATTTGAAACACAATCATTGTAAAAATGCTCAACCTGTGCCTTCTGTTTTGAGGTTTAGTACTCTTAACTTAGATTGCAGAATTTAATTAGCAAACTAAAGATAAATACTTTGCTGTTGTTTACAAAAGTCTTCTCAGTTGCGTAGTGTGAATCCTAATGTTGTGATGTGTTTATCTGCATCTTACAGACTTCGCGCCACTATATATTCTGTATTTTTACATCATTTTTGCAACATTCATCGTTCATTACCTGTAAATTATGTGTAAACAGGATAACTAATTAAAACAAAGAGAAGTGTAATTCAGGTCTGCTTTTATTGATATCACTGAAACCAATAACAACATTGTTAGTACATAAATGGACTTTCTCACATAATTAACATATTTATAACATAAAAACACAGCTTTTGTCCAACAAATGCTCACCTTTGATTATGCTTGAATTGAATACATCAGGTCATTACACTGTTTTAAAATTCACTAAGAAGTGAATATGAGCAGTTCAAATGAAAGCAATTTGCATTTTGAGATACAACTTGATCAATACAATATGTAGAGTGTAAAGACAACATAAAATGTGTCAAAGCTGAATTGAAGGGTAAAATCTGTGTAGATTAACAGTGCAGGTTCATCATTGACAGCTTGAATCATTTTTAATAATAATAATGGATGTTAAGATAGACCAGGGAATTTGATCATTTTAGCAACATTAACATTCATAGTTTATTTCCAAAGACCAGCAGAAAACAGTACTTTTAAACAGCCCACAATGTCTGAAAAAGTAACCATTTCCATGAAATGCAGTGATCGTATGAAAATGGACCCAGGGTAAAACAATTGATTCCAACAAGGAGCATAAACATACTTTGGTGCCTTCGAGTTTGTTATATCTGAGCATCTTCCTGAATAAAACAATACTTACCGTAAGAAAGCTTTAACTATCTAACATGTTTGGACATTCTGTCTAAACAGAACAGAAAATGTCATAACAGATTAAATCATACCCAGTGATTTCTGACCTTTAAAAAACTGCTTTGAGAGACACAAAAGGGCTTCATGTAATAATTTGTATCTTCTTAGGTCTGTAGTGAGAGGTACTGTGAAAAGAACAACAGTCCAGGCCTAGTTGACCAATCAGATCAAATTCTCAAAGAAGAATATTGCCTTTCCTTTCATGACACATTCGCATCTCAAATCCAGCGTAGTTTCAAACATGATTCAATTAAATACACGTATGTGACATACCAAGAGTAAACAAAACAAAGTGTGATGCCCAGGTGCATGCCAGACAAGGCTACTGTTAGCGCTGCAGTACGAATGCACCAACATGCAAAATGTTCAACAAAAAACGAACCCAAGTATAGCCTCAATAGCAGCCACGAACAATAAACATCCAACCAGATCCGTACGGAAATCAAATCTTACCCTAACGACAACGTTAATGCAATGAGTGCAATATGAAAGCAGATAATTCTGTGGATAAGCTATTTCAAACTCTCTGTAACATCAAGTTGTTGTTTTTAAATCACAATTAAAGCCGTTTTAAAGCTTTATTTGTTCTACTTTCACTTTTACAGTATAACGCAATGCAGACTAGGAGGTGAAAGTGAGCAGACTCTCCTAGCGTATTAGCAAAACAGTGCATATCCTGCCATAGGAGGAAGCAACCAATAATAGTCATGTTAATAATCGTATGTTAGAGTAAATGTGTGTATGTGTGTGTTAGCACATGTAATGCGTTTTTGTGTAGGCCTATGTGTGTGTGTTCACATTTTCCTGTACACTATGTTTATCGTAACGTTTACTGTACTGTACATTTCCCACTGTAATATTGATTAGATGTCTTATCGGAGGTTATGAACGGGAATAAGGGATGGAAAAGAGAGAGAGAGAGAGAGAGAGAGGGAGCACGAGGAGGAGTAAAGGTGATGGGTTTACTGGATTTGACAAGCAGTGGAGGAGGTGGCTTGGCAGCACATGCAGGTGGAGTTGACGGATTTGGGCGGTATGAGGTCCAGGTCTTCATCATCAGGGATCTCATCCAGCCTGTATCCATCTTTCAGTAGCTGGATGTTCAGATCCTGGTTTATCTGCTGCAGGAAGCAAAGAACAGCATGTCAGGCCGTGCTGCATAACCGTCACTAATTAAATCATAGTAATTCGTTTGATTTTCCTGGAAGCAGTTATTTGATAGATTAATACGACAACAGGGTTGGTTCAATAGCTTGATTGGTACATTTATTGGTTTAATGAATCAATGACATGTATAACAACAACACGAATATGACAATGGTGACCTTTAAAGTAAAACAAGGAGAGATGAAAGGGAATTTAGTGCATAAAAGATTGTGAGTGACTTTTGAGAAAGAAATCCACAGTCATGATGCTTGTGGTATGGGGCTTAATACATTAACCAGAGTTCATAGGTACCTGTTCCCATAGAGACCTCACCTCGGCTGATGAGTATCCTGATGAGGAATATCTAGACATGTCAAAGTCGTCATCGCTGCAAAGGCAAGTGAAAACAGTGAGTTTGAAGCCCGTGGCAAATGGGGACGTAAATAAATAAGGGGGATGTGTGAAGAGCTTACCTGTCTGTGTCTAGAGCAACTAAAGGTTTCTCATCTGGGCTCTGGTCTAAAGAAGAGTAGCCTTTATTGGGAACCACTAACCTGGTTTGAGAAAGAAATACAGAGTTAGCAGTCTGTTTTGGATTAACTTAAAAGACAGACAACGTTCATGGTGAAAACGGTGATTATTTTCTCTAGTTTGTACCTTGTTCTGGCCATCACATTATTTTTCTTGGGTTGTTGATTGACAGGGCTTCCTGCATTACCATTTTTCAGCGAACCTTTCCTAACCAGCTCTCTCTGTTTGTCTATACAGAGAAAAATCATGTCATATAATAATGCATAATTGCACAAAAAAATTGCATTGGCATTTGGCAGTATGGACAAACCTATCTTCATATGGAGAGGAGAAGGTTTATAGTTCAGGGTGGCAGGTTCATTCTCCCTGGTATCTGAGTCTGCCTCTGATGTGGTCGATGATGCTGGATCCTGGTGAACAAGACAGAAGTGTCAGGACTGTCTAGTTTTATCGATTAAGTCAATTTGATGAGATGTCTGTTCTTCAGAGCTTTGCTCTGTCCATTTCCATCAATGTGAATGAGTAAAGCATCACTTTATGTCTGCTGTATGATTTATGTCAGCTCATTCTAAAACAGTAAAACACACCCTGGGATTGATGTGAAAGGAAACACAACATTTGCAGAAGCAAAACTTAGAATTTGCCAAATTCAAATAAGGAACGGATAAAGAATTATGACCGATTTTAATATTACAAAAGCCTAAATCTACTAAAACTGGAAAAACATAGGCACAGTACAAGACATTTTGGTACGTTGATCACAAAAACTTTACATATTGTATGCACATAATATAATATAATATAATATAATATAATATAATATACACCAGACCACTGGGTCATGACAAAAAATGGGTCGCAGAAGGGTTGCATACCCAGACTACCTTAAATATTGGTTTACTTGCACCGAGAATAAACATGGTTTGTGCCAATCACAATATATTTTGTGTGTTGAGCACAGAGAGCATGACATAATTGAATTTCAACAGAAATTTTGAAAACAACACTGTCAATTTTTCAATTAATTCTGTCACATTAATACTTTTGCATATTATTAGATCTATGCAGTTCATGTGAATAATTTTCCACTTCTGATCTTAAGGACATGTTATTTACATCTGTATATAAACAGTTTGGGTTTTGTGTTGGGTCTCCACTTAATGACCGATGTAAAATCTGGGTTCTGAAGCAAAACCAAATGAGAACCATTGATCTAGATCTAACCAGAGGAACACGAGCATCTGCTGTATGGGTCATTGGTTAAATATGGGCCACCCAGATGTCTCTTCGAACAGAGCTGGTAATTTTCCTGAGAATTATTGATGAATTAAGGATGGGTGGGAGGGGTATGACATTATTCAGGTACCATAGCACGTATTCTGCATGATGAAGCAAAAGGATGTGAAGGCCTCTATGAGATTGAAGAAAGATCACGCAGTATTTAACATTGTTTCAAATAAATGTTACAGACAGCGTTACGATGGAAGTACGAAGAGATAGAAGAACAACTCGAGCTGAAGTTATAAAATAAAATGAAGCTGATGTTGTTTTCGATGCAGGGAGACACAAACAGTCTCAGTGCGCAGCATCATCATATAGCATCCATACATTTGCAAGCAAAAATTCACATCAGACACAGAAGAGACCATCATCGATCTCTCGTAATATAGATATTTACCATTTTTTGAAGAAATAACGGTCTGTGATGACACAACATGAGACTAATGAAATATTTCACGGGTCGTTAGTTCATATTAAGCTACAATTCGCCCATCAAAATATTATTAAAACCGCATACTGACAACATTTGTGCTTTAATCGGCTGTTAAAGAGTCGATCTGGTTTAACTTACAAAAGGCTGCATCTCTGCCTCAGTCGGGACTTGAAATCTGTCAATTTCTTCCATCATCTTGGCGGCGGGGTGTCTGAGCCTTTTTTGTGAGCGTTCGAGGTGGATTTCTGCGGATATACCGCAAACTAATTGGTTAAAAATTAAATTTCACTACTGTGTCGTCGGATATTTGTCAGCCCCAAGAATATCCCCGACTCTCCTTCATCCCAGCGATCGCTCGTTAGCCAGCAGTGACCGAGTGGCGACTTAACCACCCACTTCCGGGAGAAACGAGTCTCGAGACGCGAGCAGCACCACGGATTCCGCCCCACTCAACGCCATCGAGCGATGTCTGCTCCACCCAAAACTAGCATCAGACACAGACATTGTGCAGGCAGGGTTGTCTGTGGGTGTTTGAATAACCTCGAGATGGCAAGATTGTGTGTGGGACGATTCTGTTTTTGCTGTCTATGTCGAACCTGTAATCAGGGATGTCGAATGGGGATTAGAATAAAATGAATGCAAACAACGTATTCCTTATAAACGGGATCTACAGTGTCCCCATTTGTGTTTTACAGTGTTGAAAAGAGGTGGGCTGCTAACCCTAACCATACACCTGTCCAATACATTACCAGGCACAAAGCAAGTGACTTCAGGACCCTGGACAGCTTCTGGATATTAACCTTAATAATAACTGCCTGATTAGGCCAGCCCAGTATGAGAGCAATCTGAAAAATAGCCAATGTCTTGTCTGATATTTGCTCTTTTGTTTTTTCCTCACCTGTTTTCTAACCATTAATTCCAACCCAACCCAATATAACTTTTAATCAAGCATTGACTAGAAATTGAATTATTCTAAATGTTAACAAAATTAGCTCAAAATAGGAGTAAAACTGTATAATGTCCATAAATCGTATGATTTAGGCCACTATTCCCTATTATCTTAATTATGCTGAACTGCTAGCATATTTCCAATGATATTCCTGCCTATAGTCGTAGATATGTGTTTGCCAGTAGATGGCGCTAATCAACAAGGCATAAAAAAAAACAATCTTACTGAGGATTATTTCAGAAATTAATCACATTTCTAACCAGGCAAAGCTGTATGCTATGAAAAGAATCATTCCGCTCGCTGTGACATTGATGTCGAACTCCTTTTCAATTAACATTGTAAGATGAAAATTAAATGTTGCTTCTTCTGCAGAAGTGTTACTAAACTTATAGAATTAAATGTACGTTAAATAATACATTCCTGCATTTTAAAACTATAATCACGATAAATGTAATGATGGGGTTCCCTAATGGTTATTAAGTATATAAAATAGCATAATTGATTGCAATTGTATTATACTGTAGGTTGGGGGGAAATGCAATAATTGTTGTATGAACATTACAAACACCATTGCAAAAAGAAAATGAATAATGGTTGCTATATTGTGAGATATTTCTTTGGATTTCATTATCTCTTTGATAGCCTCTAAAGGTGTTAAAATGTAATCTATAATAATAGCCCATGTGAAACCCCATACCAGCTGTTATAAGATTATCTGTATGAAAAAAAAGCTTTGCAGTCAGATGTACTACAAATAAACATATAATATATGCTTGCTCTTATCCATGTCAGTTGTCACATAAAGACAGCCTTTAATTCAGGGGCAAATGTATCATGTATGTTTGTTTCATATAGGTTATGCAACCATGACATCACAGATGGCGATGCAGATTATGGTTCATTAGTAATCTGGATTTTATTCCAGTAGCCCGTAATGTTGTTATGTAATTCTTCACTTTACTTTACCTCAGGGCAAATCAGTTCTTAAGCTACTATGTGTCATTACTACAGTTTTTCCTTCAAAACAATCACAGAAATAATCAAATTCTGCAAACCACACCAAAAGAATGAAGTCGTAATTTGTAAAAAAATATATATATATATATATATATATATATATATATATATAAATTTTAAAAAGACAGGAAGAAAACAACTCCATTTTATGTGGATAACAAAACTACTTTGAATATGTCTTTGAAGTGACAATTAAAGCTACTACATATATATATATATATATATATACAGTATATATATATATATATATATATATATATATATATATATATATATATATATAATTACTTTGAGGGACTGATGTTTTGTTTGCTATAGACATGTGACTGGACTATATATATATATTTCTGAAAGTCCAGTCACATGTCTATAGCAAACAAAACATCAGTCCCTCAAAGTAATTATTTTGAATTGGTAATACACAAATAGCACAATGTCTCAACTTTGCTTTAAATATTTAAATCATGACTTAAGCTTGTATACGTTCATATAGAAGCTGCAGTTATGTCAAACTATTTCCAGTTAAGATAACTGAAGAAAAAAAAGCCTAAATCTGATCTAAAAAACACTTGGTAACATTTGATCATCACTTAAATAGGATGTTGTCAGACATATAGATTTTAACAGACACTATCTTTATTATCTTTGAACACCAGTGTACAAGGTTGATAATGCACAAAGGTGCACCTTTGAGGGTATTACTCAATGACACGCTAAAGGTACAAGTTTTTTCCCAACAAATCTGACAGTAAAAATCATTTGGTGTGCTGTATTTGTTATAATCATGGTCAATTTTACCATTGACCTTTCACATGGCTGAGCTCTTTAAGGGTTGCCAAGGCCACGGTTTACTTTTACAGTTTTTTTCAACTGCTTACACACAATCCTTACTTGTCACACAATTTCTGAAACCTGACACTAAAACACCAGAACCACACACCAAATCTGCAAAACCATACACTAATTCTCGGCCTTAAACTCAGTTTTCAATTTCATAAAACACTTTTTGCAAACCACAACACACAAATCTAAAATCTAACAGGTAGAATCTTGATTTCCTTTTTCAAACACAACCTATCAAAATGCCACACTAATTCATCAGAGCCTCACACTAACTCCTCACATGTGCAAACACTCATTGCTTTACTTAACACCATCCAATCATGGCTTTAGAATAGGCCTATAAATAGGCCAAATGTCAAGTTATAGATTTTTCGGACTGTGTAATACTGTATTCACAACCACAAATGCTTACAGTAAAAAAATAAATAGTTTGGTTTCAATCTGTCTTTCGTGTTCACCGTGAATTTTTCAACATTTCTCTGCCAATTACTTTCAATCTTGTACAGAAATGTACATAGGAGCTCATGAAAGAAGAGCTTTAGGTTTTGAATAACTGTGTGTATATATATCTAAAAATATAATATTATGGCAAAGGTGTTTGCAACATAAGACAAATGTTTGCTTTTGAGATGTGTTTGTGATATTTTGAATGCAGTGCTTCATTTTGCAAGAGATGTGAGGCATTTTGCATTTTGTGTGTGCAATTCTTGGATTTGTGTGTAAAGAAAAAAAAAAAAAAAAAAAAAAAAAAAAGAGGCAACGTTTTGAAAATGTGTTTAAGCAGTTGAAAAAAACTGTAAACTGTTACCGAGGGTTCATTGGGCTAGTTTTGTTACACAATCCTGGCAACCCTGGCTCTTATGCCCTCCTGGAGTGTCTCATAAGCTGTATGAGATGTAAAGCTACAGAGACTTTAAGATAGAAAACCTTTCTTAACAACGCCTGCATGCTGAAACGTGTTTGTTGGCTGTTCATTTTCCCCCCTACTGACCTATATAAACAATAGAGGAGGTTAAAGCCAAAGCCCAATACAGTTCTCAAGACTATAGGTGCCCTGTGAGGTTTCACGCAACATAAACATGCTCAAATTCAACTTTATATAAGTATTTTCCCTCTCCTCGCCCCCTCACAGTTTCTCTATCTCCTACTTCTCTTATCTCCTACTTCTGCTACCCTCTTTCAGACAATAATTCCCCCATTTTCTTGGTCATTTATGTATTTTTGATGAGAGATACAGTATACTGTAGTTTATAACTTGAACTGGAGATTAGCAGTCCACACATAGCCCTTTGCTGAAAGTTAGGCCCATTTTGGTAGTTCGGTTTGGGCAAGAGAACAGGGAACTGATCCAAGATAGCACAAAGTCACTAGATGTCCAGTGAAGAGCAATAAATAGACTAACAGATGGACTGTGTCCAAGCACTTTAAAATAGATAAGAGGCTTTGTTGTCTTTACGTAATGATCCTCCAGTTGCAAATCACCAACACACAAACAAGTGCAAGACTTAAGACACACACAAGCAAACAAACACATACAGATCTATATGAGGAAAAGTTGGTGCTAAATAAATGTCAGTTTCAATATACTGCATACATCATTGAATTCAATGTGCATGATCTATAACTTTGTTTTCTCCTTAATTTCAGACAAAGAAACAAATGACCAGCGAGTCTCTATGGCATTTTATTTTAGTATAAAACATGTTAAAATAGTGAAATGCATTACATGCATCTAAACACAAGCTCTGCATTCATAAAAATATTTTAGTCTTTCACCAATTGAAAATAGCATGCTTTTTGACAGATTTACCATAGAGTAAGCGAAGAGAATTGTACAAATATAAATTGTAAAAAGATGCAACAAAGTAAAACCACAATTGAATCAGGCATTTTAGATGTTTGATGGGTAACTTGAACAACTGAACTGAACACTGCTGAACAAACCATACTGTCCTCACTGGCTGACAAGTGTGTCTATTTTTGAGATCCTTTTGCAAACTAGAATCTTTTAAATTTCCAATTCCTACCAATTGCGTGGTTTTCCAAAAATTCATGTAGAGTACATGCACATTTTACTTGTTCATTTCACATTTAGCGGGACAATCAGAAATGCCCTGGGCCCTGTGATGAAAAGCGCTCCTCTGGACCTTAAATATAGGGAAGAAGGGGGCTCAACCATAAAAAGATTCTTCAAGCCCCAGTGAACTTAAGCAGCAGCAGCCCTGTATTCACGTTTTTCAGTTTCACGCTGCAGTTAATAAGTATTTTTGCTCAGTTATCCGTGGCTCCTGAGTCTCTGCCAGCACCGGAGCCCTTTCCGGACAGGAGGGAATTTTGCAGGCCTTGTAGAGTATGACAAAGAGAATGAGAATAAGCACAGCTACTACTGAGTTACACACAATGGCCACTATGGCAGCTGCGGAAAGCCCAGCTCTGAGTTCTGTCTCCATGGTGAGTTGACCTCAGGGATCTGATGTTCAAGAATAGGGAAGACACGTGAAATCACAGTTCATCTCAATGGGTTACTGTGTTTCAATTTCTGCTGCCATTTTACATGATTCTTGAAAGAGCCAACAACACCATCTGGTTTTTCAGTGAGTAAGAGTGATCTACTGATCAAAGGTTTGCATCTCTGTAAAAGCGGACTGTCTTGTTTTTTGTTAGCCAGATCCCTAGGGAAACATCCTTAGCCTCTGAATGATTCCTGAAAAACAGAGAAAACAACATTTTATTAATGTAACAATGCATAATCAAGATTTAAAAAAAATCTATCAATTTACTCACTGATGATAAAAAAACATGCATACAGTGGGATCCAAAGGCCATGAGATCACCAATGAAAATGCTTTGCATTCTTTTCTAAATTAACAAGTTTTCAAAATCCTGAAACTTCATTTAGAAATTGTAATTCAAGTTGAAACAATAATAAAAAGTACTACTAAGTAAAACTATACTACAAACAAAAGGAACAATGTGACAAAACATGACTTTTGATAAAATGTGCTACCAAGTAAAAAAAAACTCAAACCCATTTTCTCTCACAGACACATTTAAAAGTCCATGTTTCTAAACCAAGATGGTTCATCGTGGTGAATCTGTTTCTAACCTCATCTCCAGTTGTTTTCTCTACCATAAGTCTCTACCCTAGGTCAGTTCTCTTTTCAGAGCTCAAATTACTGTTAGAGGGTCAGTTTATATAGACAATCCAGAGCAATTCCATTCCACTCACATCAAACTCAAGTTATGAGCCCTGGCTTGAAGTGAGACAACACATGGGCAAGACTGATGAACATCAAACTCTCTGTTTGAGTAACGAGGGCACTTAGGGCACAATATCATTTTACTTCCAATATGTTTTAAAGTGCCTCCCCAGATACAAATACCCTCCCCTCTCCAATCCTATTATCACAGCTCTATATGCATATTCTGTTGAATAATACAGACCTGGCTGATACTATAGTAGTGCTTCTTTAAACACTATTTGCATGCAAAATAGATCATTCTTTAGAGAGGACATCATGTCTAACTTCTCCTGGAAAAAGAGTCCCATTGATGTTATATAGGTCTGAAAATGTAAACTGCACTATGACGTACATACTGTATATTCTGTAGTTAAGCTTAGCTGAGCTAGTCAGAATCCGTGACATTCTGATCAATAATAAGCTGAAAGCAATTGATGAGCCACAGTCTAACATGAACATTAGGGATCTGATTTAGGCTATACTGCTGCCTTCCTGATCCATACATGGATATTTGTTTACAAACAATACTAGGGCATGATTGTATTTGTTTGATTAATATTTACTTGATTGTTTCTTATTTTGCTTTGTTTTAATAGGACTACAAATAAATAATAACAAAACAGCATAATTTTCCGTGCAATCCTACACAAGACAAGGAGTTTGGAGACTGGATGGATGCTAATTTTTACACCATCTCAACGCCTCCAATTTTATTGATGAGATGACAGTTATGTCAAATGAGAGAGGTGAAAAGTTAACATAAAGAGCTAAAATAAAACCACCCACAAATACAAGTGTGATTGTTCTTTTTGTCAGTTTGCTTTGAAATGCAAAGAAAGAAAGACGCATGAAACATATCTTATTTTGCTGACCTTATTGTGGGCAGTGTGCATATGCCTCTGTGCTTCGGTTCCAGATGAAACAACATGTTTGCATGGCCAGGATATATATTTGAGCATATATATTTGAGGAACACTGCAAAGAAGTTGCCAAGTGTTCACAGCACTACAGTGCAGCATGAGACAACTCATGATAATGTCAATTTAATATACTTCTATTATAGGTCTACTCAACTAGAGATAAGGTTCTCAATAGTTTCAATTATTATCGTTTTCTTCTCAAAAATAGGATGTTCATTAATAAAAGAAATATGCAAAATGATTCATATTTAGGTTATAAAAACCATTCAAGCTGACATCCAGCCTTTCAAAAACAAATCATCATGTAGGCTACCAGCATTATAAAGAACTAATTGAAGTACTCGTTTGAGAAAAACAGCCCTACCCCCCTAAATGAAACATGAGGGGAACAATGAAACACTTGTCTGTCCAACACTATGTGGAAGCACAACAGCTGATTCTTGCTGAATACTAAATACAGCAGATAAGACTATAGTCTATATTCAAATTAGTAAGAAAATGGTTAGGCTATCCAAGACTTTACAACATTTTTACATAAGCAATAAACATTATGAAAGGATAAACTTGCCTGTTTATAAGATGAGAAAACGGTGCTCCATTCAAAACAATGCGATGCAAACCGTCTTCCGCCGCGCTGCAGTTTCTCGTTTCATCCCGATCGTAAATTCTGCTGTTATGGCGATGCTGCTTTTGCAAAGTCAACTTACCCGTATCGTTTACACTGACATTGCCAAGTAGCCTACTTATAATGCGGACCAATTATAAGAAGCACGTAAAATGAGCTGATGGTCTGATGTGCAGTCAGATCAAAAAGTTTTCGCTTAACAAGAGACGTCGCAACAGACCGCGTTCAGCATCCAGTGAATCAGGTTGATTTGAAGCGTCAGCTGCATGGAGATCTCATCAGTCATTCACTTACGCAATGTTTACTTTTCGAGTGTACTAGCTAATATGCAGATGAAGTGGCATTATTCAGAGCAGCTTAGAGCTCAGTCTCTCTGCAGTCACTGTCTGTGGCTTGTAGGCGTGGTTGTCATTGTGTTGTCCTGTGAACGAAAACAAACGTTAAACTCCGTTAACCAATGACAACGCGAGCGATCCCAGGTGACGTGAATGTCCCTGCACTGTCCGGACTCGGGCAGGCTCGGGTGGAGTCGGGAGGGAACTGTTTCGTGTTTAAATTTAAATCATTTTTATCAGCTTTTAAAATGTAGGGTAGACTGAGAACAGTTGAGACACTTTTTGCGTTTTGATTTTTCACACAAAAATAGATACTGAAAAGAAGTGAATTTCCACATGACATTTCAGTAGCTTGTAGACTAAGATATTATCAATCAATAATACCCACAAGTAGTTTATATTTTCCACAATTAGCTCATAAAAATAAGGTGCTTTTTGTCTCAACTTTGTCTCAACTGTCTGTACCCATGTGGTACAGTTGAGACAATACCATTGAGACACTCATTTTTAATGATGTAAAGGTAACCGTTCATTGCAAATATAATAAAGACAAATAAAGAAAATAACAATTGGGCAACATGTTTGTTTATACATCCATCCATTTAAATTCATTAATTTGATTTAAATTAGCACTGGTTAAAATGTATAAAACAGAAACAATATATTTTATATATTCATTAATATTAATGAATATACAATATATTGTTTCTGTTTTATACATTTTAACCAGTGCTAATTTAAAATACACAGTTTAAATATCATTCACAAATATCACATTTTATTTTCATTTGCGTCTTCTGCTGGCCAATTACGACGTTTAACCTGTTATCATAACACTGAACAACTAAACAGTGTTTTTCCTAATATCGGGGGTAGGCCTACAGTTGATACACGTGTGTCTTAACCATACCCCGCTGGCCACCTCGCACATTTATTTCTCTAGATTTTGCAATGACTTGCATGACACAATATCATGCAATAGCCTATGCCAGTTTCTAGGGCTCAGAATAACGTTTGTGATGATACCAGTTACGTTTAACAGTCACATAGGGATAAGCTATTCATTGTGGAGTGTGCATGGTGAAGTGAAAGTCTTATCTTAGAAAAAAAAACTTTAGCCGATATCTTCGGATCGGAGATGCGTCCATTGTTCAAATTTCCCACGATTAAAGAGGACACTAATACGCATGTGCACACAGCAAAAATTACAACTTGTGCTTGCTGCACACGCAAGTTATTTAAGGTGTCTCAACTGGACACGTCCCAACGGTACATATTTAAAACTGTAACCAAATATTCAGTATTGTGGGAGATCTATTCCCCATAGGCATAGAAATTCTAACTTTTTTAACAGACACTAACGGCTGTTGATTCAACTTATTATGCATGACTAATTAAAAACAACAACAACAACAAGATGTTAAAAGGATAAAAAATACAAAAGCAGTTTTCTTGAAATTGTTCCAGATACTAGCTATATTATAGATCCTATATAATCTGCTAAAATTAATTTAATTAAATTATTAAATATTATTCTAACAATTTATTGTATATAATTTTATTTCTTTGAATGGCCCCCTTGACAGTTTAGGGGGATCTCAAAGTGGGTCCCAGGCCCCAGTTTAGAACCATGGTCTATTATATGGGGACTAATAGCCTAAATGTAAATTGAGGAATTAGTCACTGTCAAAAAAAAGCTAATCAGATGTGCGTACTCCTTTCAATGTCTATGGTGGTCACAGTTCTTTTTGTTATTGTTTTTTTGCGTGCTCCTTTATAAATGTAATACAATATAAAAGTCATTTGTACTGAAGAATGCAGTTTAGAGCAGCTATTAAATGATTCCTTTATGGTTTACCAATAACGAGTCAGGAGTCCCCATGGAGCCATTAGGAGTACTGCAGAGAGAAAAGCTTCACCCGAATGTCACTCTTTGAGATATAGAAGCAAAGAGTTTCCGATCTCTAATTTAAATTTTTATGCCTTGTAGAAAACCAGGAATGAAAAATAATTATGAAGATTTATTTTTACACCTCGCGTCACAAAACAGCCAACAGGCAATCCTTGTTCCCCAAACTCTTTTTGAATTTCAGAATTTCAATAAGTCTCATGTGGAGCAAAACTAGGTAACAGAAGCATCCATCTAATCACATTAATGAGTGTAACACTCAAAAACTAAACATCTGTTTTCCTTAAAAGCCGCAGTTTTATTTTTCCACTGGCAATCACTTAACATTATCTTTAAATTATGTCTAAAAATTTGGCCATGAAAAATACACATTTTTATTTAAACCCACAGATCCCTGATCATCCATGTGCTGTTTTCACATGATGTTGCATGTCAGCAGGTCATGATTATCATCCTTTCCTCCCACACTTGAGTGGGAAGCGATCATAGATAGCCTCACCTCCTTTGGCCAAATGATCGACTGTTCTCTGAGGTACTGCAATCTTTATGACATTCATATCTGCTGCATTCATCATGTTTGACATAGATGCAACATAGCTGCCTTCCTTAAACTCTCAGGTGCTTAATCAGAAGATGCGTTCAATCAGCTAATTGGAGTATAGATTAATATTTTGGCAAGCATTTGGCAGTTTGTATTGAATCAGTGTGGGAGACTGGGTAAGGGAAAAAAACTGATGGAAGAAGTTGATCCCTTGTTGAACCATTATGTATTTATTTAATGTTTTCTTGGTGGGTTGTTTTTTTTGGAATTCAAATAAGGTCAGCTTCCTTGGTCCGTCTTAATTGTTCATCATGACCTTCAATGAGCAAAGAGAAAAAGGAAATCTAATTAATTCATCTAATGCAAATCTCTCTAAATTTCTTTGGGTCATTTCCAAAGCTCAGGGATTTGTTAACCATAATGGCTTTAGACAGAACTTAAAGGGATAGTTCAGCCAAAAATGAAAATGTTGTCATCATTTACTCACCCTCAATTTGTTCCAAACCTGTATGAGTTTCTTTCTTCTCTCAAACAGAAAAGAAGATACTTTGAAGAATGTCTGTAACCAGACAGTTGACCGTAGCCATTGACTTCCATTGTAGGGAAAAAAAAAATACTATGGAAGTCAACGGTTACCGCTAACTGTCTGGTTACCGACATTCTTCTAAATATCATCTTTTGCGTTTAACAGAAGAAAGAAACTCATACAGGTTTAAAACAACTTGAGGGTAAGTATAGCTAAATTATGACAGAATGATTTTTTTGGGTGAACTGTCCCTTTAAAGAACTGTAGGCTAGTTTAACTAAAAATGTAATGCATGCATATTATCCATTAAATCGTACACAGTGTTGTGAATACATTATTTCTCCAAAAGCATTATAGTGTACCTTGTCGATCCAGTCATTGAAAGAGGACACACGGGTGAAAACAGTAGGCTTCCTAACGGTGTTACAGCCCAAACCAGAAACGAAGCTGGCAATACCGTGCACCTCCCAGATGCCGCCAGTGTTCTTACAGTTCAGAGGACCGCCAGAGTCACCCTGCATGTTCACAAAAAAAAGCAATTTACTAACTAATTAATTGTCATATATTGTCCCTCACACACAGAAACATTGAGATTCGGACAGGACTAACATCAGTTTGCCGAAAAACAGGTCATTTGGGCTGGAATTTTTTACAGAGGTTGTGTGAGAAAACACAGACTTGGCAGATTTGGACGCGATTAAAATCGCATAATAGCCCAATGACCTACGTGTGTGAAAGACGAATTTAAATAATTAATTCAACCGATTCGTTTAAAACACTGTCACTGAATCATTCAGTAACAAAACAACACGCGGTAGCTTTTGTGGCTTCGTTTGGAATTTTATTTGTTGACGGAGCCAAAACAGAAAAGTGGCGACATTGTGTCTAAAATGTAAGTTTCTCAATATTAACTGTTGGTTTACTGCACTATTGTATGAAAGCAAATTTGGAACAACGTGGCTCTTTTGCTCGAGGGATATTGCTTAAATTAGTTGCGTTAAGTTAGCTACTCTATAAACTTCAGATGTCTCACAAATGAAGTGGGACAAGATTAGAGCTGCACGATGGATAAATTGAGAATCACAATTTAACTTTTTTTTTTTCAAATAGAGATCACGATTCTCCCACGATTCTGAACCGACAACTAAACAAAATTGTTCTGACAAAATGTTTATTGCTGCAGTCTATTTAAAATGTTCAATTAATCTGAGTGGATGTTTTTTTTTTAATTGGTTTGAATGAATGATTCAATGACCCATCAATAGGCCTGGTTTCATTACTGGATGAATCCGTATTTTTAATGATTCTCTTAAATTAATGATTCTATGACAAAAAAATAGTCTTTTTTGAGTCATTTGTCGCTATCTGGTGGCGTAATCGACAAAATCGTTATTTGAAGTTAGGCCTACTTGGTGATTTTGTTCGATTTTGATCAAATCCATAGACATCAGTGTTTATTGGTCAAACTATTAAACTTTTATCCCAGTACTTTTGTGATAAATTAATATTTGTAACACAGAAATAACGATATTGTGATGTTGAAAAGACTGTTTGTGAAGCTGTTTCATTCATACAACTGCTCTCTCTGGGTCAGCCAGCACCAACGCAAATTTGAATGTTCCGGTGTGATTTTTTTGTAAAAGTTTAATAGACACTGGTGAATCGTTGTCATCGTTGTACAGCTCTACACAAGATACTTGTTTCTGAACACAGACCGAATAACTTTACTCACATTGCAGCCAGCGACAACGCCGTCTCCCCCAGCGCAGACCATAGATTCCTTGACGGTGGAGCCCCACCAGTCAGACCTGGAGCAGGTAGCGTGATCCACAGCGGGCATCAGTGCTTGTTGCAGTCTGTCAGGAAGAGAGCCTCCAGCTGGGACACAACCAAAGTATGTTTATTAATACTGTTCTGTACAGATTATCTCACATAAACACTAAAACATGGCAAGGGTTTGTTTTACAGGGTCAGGTTTGTTTTATGCTTTAGGAATATTCCAAAAATTATTACATGTGTGTAGGCTATGTCAGGTCGTGTGTGCACACAAGCACTTACTGGAGATTCTTCCCCAGCCTGTAATGTAGCAAGGGTAGTTGTTTGGGAGGCCGGAGCCAGCAGGAGGAATGCAGCCCAGATGCACAGTGTCACTCAGTGTCACAGGCTGGGACAACTTGATCAGGGCAATGTCATTTCTGAATAAGCACAATCACAAGTGAGAGCTGTTGTTTACACTCACTGTGTTGATGTCCACAGTCAGTGTCACAAAATAAACCCGACAGGGTGAGTAGGACTGGGATGTGAAGCCATATATATGACTTGATGACTGTACTGTATATAAACTGATTTAAGTTTTTTATAATAACGTGATTTTTATAATCCACCTTATTTATCAACGCCGAAGTAAGCTATTTTTTCTTAATGTGTGAACCTTCCGATTCATTGGCCACTATATAACTATAAGAATAACAAAGTGCAGTAAACAGTAAATTATTCACTGCTCAAACCAATGTGTTTATGATTGATAAATAAAAATATGAAAACCGTTTGCCATATTAAGCAACATCATTTAAAAATAAAGTGGATAGAAATATTTTGAAAATTGTTTGCCTGTCATTTTAAAAACGGTCAGTTTTACAGTATGTGGTCTTTATACAAAAATACTTGCTCTAATAACCTAATTAAGTATTTCAGTGAGTTTAAAATCCGTGAATTCGATCAACGTATTGACCAGACATGTTACCTTTCTATTCCTTAAAATGAAATATGACAGAATTTATGTAAAGATCTACAAATACTTACCCAAGAGCCACAGACATGGAGTTCCATTTCTCATGTACAATGATCTTCTGAGCACTGATGGTCGTTGAGCCGTCCTCATATGCGGACAGGTCATGCTTACCAACATGCACCCTGTAGTTGCGCCCAGAACTACAGGAGAGAAAATGCATGATGGTTAAAATCCAGTTGAAAGCTATTGAATTCCTCATGTTCAAAACATTTAACACATTTGAAAATGAATTGGATTCTGCACTGACCAGAGATTAATATATTAGATGAACACTGGATTGGACTCTTATACTGTACCTGATGCAGTGAGCAGCAGTCATCACCCAGTTTTCGGCAATGATAGATCCACCACAAGTGTGATACCATGAGCTACCGCTCTGATACTGCAGAGAGATCTAATCATGGGAAACATAATTAAGCATGGTACTATTATGTTAAACATACAAATATAATTTAGATACTGTTAAAACAGTAGACCTTTGTACTAGCAATGCCAAAATCAGGGGTTTGATTCCCAGGGAATGCATGAACTGATGAAATGTAAGCCTTGAATGTTGTAAATTGCTTTATAATGTAAATGAAATGAAAGGGAGGGAACAGATGCAAAGGCAAAGTGTGGATAGTAAATCTGAGGCTGGCTATTTGTGAGACGGAGGTAGTAACGAGAGGAAATGAGAAATAAAGGCAGACAAAATGGTGCTACATACCTGCCATGGCCAGCTGTGGGGTCTGGCTTCCTCTCCATTGACCACACGAGTGATGAGAGGCTCAATGGGTGGTTTTCCACACCCAAAGGCTGCAGTAGAAATTCAGAATAAAACCTTTACAACAACATCTGTAATCATTATGTTGCAGGATACTAAGTCTAAGTCTCCTGACCACTTCTGTTCAGGTGTGCAGACTTCTTACCGCTAGCGATGAGCACTGATGCTAGGATGAGGGCGAACATGTTGACTCCGGTCAGCTGCCCGAGCACTGGCATTGCCCACTTTTAAACTCTTTATTAGTGATGTCACATTGGCCACACAAAATTATGAAATAGGTGCTGCATGAATCATTCCACCAGTTTTGCCTGGAAAAACCTATCAGTTTCTGAACAGCTGCTTTCCATGAATCCATTCACATGGCCTTCATGCTTAAACCTCTGTCTTGACTCAGTTCACTTAACCCTTGTGCTGTGTTTAAAACACGTAACCCCTTTTGTGTTCCCTGTCAAAAATAACCAGCCTTTTGAAAATTGCTCGTAAATCGCTCTCTATGCTATATTATCACCAAATATTGGATTCAATCTTTTTGTCAACTTGTATTTCAATTAGCACAGGTTTTGTATTTCTATTTTGAACTGATTGATCACGGATCTGAGCTTACTGTATGCACCTCAGTTTTTGAGTGAAAAAAATCATTATTTGTGGATACATTTCGTCAATATTCAACAAAATTTGGGGGAAAAAAGTCACTGTTTATCAAACTACTGTGTTTTAATGTTTAACTAAGTTTGTTTTGAAATGCTTTTATTTTGTACAAAATGGTACAAACTACAAAGTCACATTTATGGTGTTCCCGATCAGAAAATATTGAAAAGGCCTCGGATGTGCATGCGTGGATACATACACACTCGTGCTATAGTGCACACAGACACACACACACGTTCATGTACTGTACACAAACAAACTATTTTGAGTGTACAGGCTTTCTTTTTCACAGGGATGACCTTTATCCTCAGATCAATGAGGCCTACAATCAGTCAGCTTCAAAAAATAAATACAAAACCTGAAGAAAAAAAAAACAAGTTGAAAAAAAGATTGAATCCAACATTTTGTGATAATATAGCATAACAAGAGATTTAGGCTATTAGCTTTTTTTTTTTTATAGGTCGGTCATTCCCGGTCACCGGGAACACAACGTGTGAATTTGAGCCATTTTGTGTAAGATAAAAAAAAGTATACAGAACAAACTTCCTGGTTAAACATTAAAGCACACTAGTGTGATAAATTGTACAGAATATTAGGTCGAAAACTGCGGTGCATAAGCTCAGATCAACAAGAATGTGAAGGTGATGGTGGTGGGAAAAACAATGGGGGAAGTATTTATACCCTGACTGAGTAAAGTCAGTAAGTTTTAGTATTATGCGATAACGTTTACTAGCCTTTTTGGGAAAAAGAAAATCCTCTCTGGGTAAAAATGACCTGAACACAACCTGAGGTAAACTAATTTATATATATTAACATACAGTCTTTAGCATACAATATAGCATTTACATTAGAAAGAGAGCATCATTTGGAAGGAAATAACTTGTCAAGTCAGTGGGTGTGAGTTTCCTAAATTGTCTTTTTTTTTCTGGGCAATGTTTAAAATGTTAATAAAGATTAATAAAATGTATGTAATAAATAACTGGGGCAATTCGCTATATACAATATCGTTAAAAAAATTGGGGTCGGATTTTTTAGTAAAAACAGTAATATTGTGAAATATTTATATAATATATAATATTTACAATTTAAAATAATAGTTTTTTATTTTAATATGATTTTAAATGGACATTTATTCCTGTGATGGCAAAGCTGAATTTCTTATTATTATCAATATTGAAAACAGTTGTGCTGCTTAATATTTTTGTGGAAACCTTGATACAATTTTTTTTCAGGATTCTGTGATGGATAGAAAGTTCAAAAGAGCAGCATTGATATGAAATATATTTTTGGTAACATTATAAATGTCTTTACTGTCAGTTATGATCAATTTAATGCATCCTTGCTAAATAAAACTATTAATTTCTCTTTTTTTAATTACTGGCCCCAATCCTTTGAACTGTAGTGTAAATTAATCTCTATTTTCCCCAAGTTGTAACATATGTTGTTCTAATATATGTTGTTAACCCCCTCTTAGCCGCTGTGAACAATGTTTCATTTAAATGTACAGTAGGTATAACCTGCGGTCAGGTTTGAAAGTGTTCAGCACAGCAGATGGTAAGTTCTCAGGGAAACGAGGTTAACAGCAAGATTGACCCGTATCTCAATTTCTTTTTTTGGGTCAGAAAATTCAGCAAATAATATTGCACCTTTGAACCCACTGAGCACTCCTCAGACTTTATATGCTGTGTATTTATGTACTTTGTATGACATGAAAGTAAGAGGGTTTGATGGTTCCTCTGTCATTGTCAGACTGAAAGTCATCATATCATAAAAACGCATTTGGGCCAATAACTCTCTATTTAATCATGCATTGAATCAACCATTGATTGAAAAAAAGCACATCTTTCCCTTAAATATTTTAACGTAAAAAACAACAACCAGTAAAATGAGATTTTGTAACATAAATGTTTTTTAAACAACCATATTATCATTGTGCAGACACACCATTTTTTAAAAAAAAAAATTATTGTATATTATTTTTGGTATTTTTCCTCAATTTGTAATAATTTAAATTTGTACATTACATAAAATGTTGCTATTTTATATAAAAGTTTACTTTAAAGAAAATCTACATTCATTGTGATAACATGACAATATTTAGTGGACGATTGCTTTCATCTACTGGGAAACAAACACTTAAATGGGCTCTATGCACGGCGGTATTTCCGGTGAAGGTCTAAGGATGCTGGATTACTTCCGCCGATCGTAGAGTCCAATGCTATACCGAGAATTTATATTGGTTTTTATACTCTATTGCTATACTAAAGAAACGTTAGTCACAAAAACAGACAAAACAGACACTCCTCGTTTTGTTTATGCTTTTTTGTTTATTATATTAAATACACATAACTATATATAAAATTACATCTAAACGTATTAAAGTTTCGTTTCAAAGACGAGAGGACAGTAAATTTTGAAGACTCTGCCATAATCCCATTTTCCTCGGTTTTCCTCCGCTTTAAATCTCCCCACCCGGAAACGCAAGAGCATCCTTGCATCAAACGCGGAAGTTATGCGTGCATATCAAGGGGGTAATCCATCAGCCGGAAGTTGAAGCTGCCTCCGGGGGCCGCCATTGTAGCTGGCTATCACCTGCTGTTAGCATCCCATTGACTCCCATTCATTTTGGCATCACTTTGACAGTGAATAACTTTACATCTGAGGCGTCCAAAGACTCCATTTGTCCATTATTTATTTCTAAAGAAACATGACAATGTATAAAAGGCTCCATTACTTTGTATCTTACGTTATGGCCCCGTAGAAGCCATTCTTGTAAAAATAGGCTAACGATTGCGTCATAACCACGGGACGCTCTGTCGCACTGTAGAGAAATTACCGTATAGACAGAAGTAGAAGCTCGTAGGCAATTGTTTACTGTCTATGAGGCAATCAGGTGGACATGGAGGCATAAAGTCAAGTGAGATGCCCATAGATAGAGAGTTCATAAAAGCAACGGGACAAAATATTTCAACAACAGATTTGTTTCAGATTTCAATTCAGATTTGTCCTGGCACAGCTACTAGAAGGTCAGAACGGTTGCTCACGTGACAACTACGTCGTCAAACTCAGTTTGAGCCTGCGCAGAACGCTTGGCTATCAGGAAGTGAGTGCCCATGTTGGGCTTCAACTCTCTCCGTTGAAATCAACGGGGTCGCTGTGTCCATTTCTTTTACTGTCTATGGTGCATATAGCCCATTAAAATAACATGACAATTTAAAGGGATACTCCACTTTTTTTTTGGAAATAGGCTCATTTTACAACTCCCCCAGAGTTAAACTGTTTAGTTTTACCGTTTTTGAATCCATTCAGCCGATCTCCGGTTCTGGCGGTACCACTTTTAGCATAGCTTAGCATACATCATTGAAGTGGACAAGACCATTAGCATTTCTAAAAAAAAAATGACCAAAGAGTTTTGATATTTTTCCTATTTAAAACTTGACTCTTCTGTAGTTACATCGTGCAATAAGACCGACGGAAAATGTAAAGTTGCTATTTTCTAGGCTGATATGGCTAGGAACTATACTCTCATTCCTGCGTAGTAATCAAGAAACTTTACTGCCGTACCATGAGTGCAGCAGGCGTAATGATATGACGCAGCGCCTGAAAATAGTTCCGTTGTGTTGACGGAAGGTAGCCTATTTTCAGGCGCTGCGTCATATCATTACGCCTGCTGCACTCATGGTACACAACATAATACTTGAAGAGATTATGTTGTTCTATATGCCGAAGAGAAAATGCCCCTGAAATGGGTGTTTCAACAATACAACGACCCCAAACACACAACTAAACTAACTAAAGGATTGAGGTAATTGAGTGGCCACTGTCCAGCTCAATCCCCTGACCTCAACCCCATTGAAAACTTGTGGGTTTACATTAAAAACGCAGTTTCTGGAGCAAAACCCCCAAATTCACAGGAACTATGGAATGTACTGTAGTTTGTTCATCCTGGGTTGAAATGCCTGTTTCGTGCAGTTGGTTGACTCGATGCAATGATGCACAGCTGTTATCAAAAACAATGGTTATGCAACAAAATAATCTTTAAAAATGTCTTCAGTTTATAAGTGTTTGAAGAGAAAAATGTTGAGACTGCTTTTGTTGTTGTTTTTTGACAGATTAATATTTTCTCTTTGCTTCCTGAAATTAATGCAAACTTGATAACATTTATTAATGCTTTGATATGGATTTGAATGTTTAATGTGTCCACTGGGTTTGAAATATGGAAATGAAAGATATTAAAAAATATTTGCACTTTATTCACTTTTATTAACCCACTGCTATTTCTTTGAACATAAATCTCCAACTCGGGAAGCCCTGAAGAAAACTAATCATCCTACATTGAGATGATTAAATCATTTAGATCAGTGGTTCTCAAACCTGTCCTGGAGGACCCCCAACACTGCACGGTTCCTTTGTCTCCCTAATCAAACACACCTTATTCAACTCATCAGCTCATTAACCCATGTGATAAGTTGATAACCCAGCTGATGAGTTGAATCAGGTGTGTTTGATTAGGGAGACAAAGAAGAACTTGCAGTGTTGGTGGTCCTCCAGGACAGGTTTGACAACCAAGAAGTCTGTCAAGGAGAAGATAACAAGAAGATCATGAGTCTCTGATTGTTATGCTTTTGTTGCGTCACCCTACTGCTGATCAGGTTAAGGCTTTTGTTATCTCATGTTATCTGTAACTTAATGTTGTATGTTGGCATGACATTGTAATTTTAGTCTGTTTTCCCTAAGTATCAGAATGTTCAAATTTGGAGTTTAGCAGTGGAAATTAGCAGTTTAAAAGCTTTGAATTTATAAACATTATATTTGTGTCTGTTGGAAAGTATTAGTTCTTCCTATTCCTGTGTATAAATAGTCATAAATTTGTAGAACATGATCTAATGTAAAAACTATTAAATATCTATGTCTCTCGTTAGATGGCAGAAAAGAAGGCTGGTATTAAAGACTGCCATTACACTGCCAAAATCACTTTTAACTGTGATATAGGGCCTACATAAATGAAACTAAATTCATATTTCATCTTTATCAAGAGGAATAAATAAAGCAGCAGATAAACATTTAATTTGTCAACTCTGAACGGTGGCACACGATGTGGCACAATGGCTCTGACAAAGTCCTGTTTGCTTTAGATTTAGCCCATCCCACCCTGGCATGTGTTTATAAGACGGTATTGTATTGTTAGAATCTCATTGTCTGTCTGTTCTACTTGTTCTTAGTGTTTCATATATTATTAAGATCAAGAATCTTAACAGCCAAAGTCATGTCTAAGCCTGCACAGGATCCAGTGTATAAAGTGCCAGGTAAGTCTTTCTATGCTCTACTACTATAGTCTCATCTCAGTGTGTTATGTAATCATCATCTCTCGGGCCTTTATTTAAGGTTTTGCCACATGGATGGATGCACATTGTATTTTGTCAAGCCATAACTTTTTTTGTTAGAAATTGTACTAAGATAAGCAAATTTAAACTGATAGACTAGACAGCACCAACTGTTGTCTGATCGTTTTTAAGAGATCCATGGAATTTATTCATTTATAAATCAGTCAAATGTGCCTTGTCCATATAGGCTAAGCTAGCTAATTCTCTTCTTGTTCCTGTTGCCATTTGGTCAAAAGGGACTGTGTTGCATAAATAGATTGTGCCAAACCAGCATTCATTCAACAAGACTTTATTTAAAGACCGGGCTCTAAAGCGGAACTATTCCTTCGAGTCTATAAAATCCTGTACTTTGAAAGCTAGTGATGTTCTACAGTACATGAGGTATAGCATCATGGTTGGTGGATCAAGGTTAGGGGATATTTAAGGCAACACACACAGAAGAGATAATCAAAAGCAACTTGAGTTTTGCAACACTTTATTTTTTTACATTCACTAATGCATTTCATTCAGTTTATGATTAAAGTAAGATACAATTGTTCTTTATTAGCTCATGTCCTCCAGAACTCTGCACAGTCTAATCATCCACCACATTGTCTGTGTCACATCTCTCATGATTTGTTATGGTGTGATTTCTTCTCAGCTAACAAAAAACGGCCATCTGCCAGTGGTCTGGAGTTCATTGGTCCTCTTGTGAGCTCTGTAGAGGAGACCCCAGACCCCATCAGTACAGTTATTAAGGGTCAAATTCCCTCCTGGGTCACTGGCAGCTTCCTTAGGAATGGACCTGGCAAATTTGAGTTTGGTGAAAGCAAGTAAGAGGGCAACATATTGCTATAATCACAGCAAGATCAATTTATTTTCATCTGGTTGTTTTCTTTGCTTATTTGGCTTCATCTCTTCCTCCTTAGATTCACCCACTGGTTTGACGGCATGGCCTTGATGCATCGTTTCCACATTAAAGATGGTCAGGTGACCTACAGCAGCCGGTTTTTGCGCAGTGACTCTTATGTACAGAACGCAGAGAACAACCGAATTGTGGTGTCTGAATTTGGCACCCTAGCAACACCTGACCCATGCAAGAACTTCTTCGCTCGGTTCTTTTCACGTTTTCAGATTCCAAGTAAGCATCAGTTGGAGGTGAAAGTGGCATGCGTACCTGATCAGAAATTTAGACAGAACACTGCAGGCCTATCTATAAAGATAAGATCAAAAAGCACAAGTACAGTACTTGTCAAAGTTAATGCAATTACTACAAAACCTTCATCTGAACCCATTCTAATCATCAGTTGTGTTTGATTAACAGAGGCAACTGACAATGCAATAGTGAGCTTTGTTAAGTACAATGGAGATTTTTACGTAAGCACAGAGACCAACTTCATGCGCAGAATCGACCCTGTGAGCCTGGAAACCAAAGAGAAGGTATATGACAATGTTTCACAGATACAGAAATTAAATGAGATAGCCACTTATCTGTATGTGATTTTGTTTTTTGAAAGGTGGATTGGTCGAAATATATTGCAATTAATGCAGCAACAGCTCATCCACATTATGACAGTGAAGGAGCGACTTACAACTTGGGAAATTCATGCAATCAAAAAGGTGGGATGCAGATATAAACCCTTAATGGCTCCTTTTTGTAAATTATTTCAGACCACACAGAATTGCAAAAATTCAAACTGAATCTCTTTGACCATCTGCCAATTGTCAAACAAATATTCCCTTCCCCAAACACATGAATGTTTCCCCAAACACATGAATGCCTGTTTTGACAGCACCACAGTGCCACACTTTTAAGGAAATCAACATAGAAATGGCTTGTATATTTTTCTTTATTATTCTGGGATATAAGAAAATATTTTAACAACAAAAAAGGCACTTCACCTTCTATTTCTTTTCTCAAAGGCTTCTTCTACCATATCCTCCGAGTACCACCAGTTGAAGGAACGAACGATATTGCTGATCTGTCTGGTGCTGAGATTCTTTGCTCTATTCCTGCTTCTAACCCCAGAAAACCATCATACTACCACAGTTTTGGTAAAAACAATTTGTTAATCTAATTTGCCTTTCTGCTTCTTTATCCATATATAATCTTATGAGAATTATTTTGCATCTATTTACATAGGGTTGGAAATGTGGGCCACACGTTTGTTCGTGGAGATTATATGTGTCAAGTATATTATCTCCTGCAACAAACAGATGGAAAACAATTCATTTTTTTGTTTTTTTTTGCAGTTTGTTAATTTTTTACCCAACTGTTTGCAGTCTTGTCGGAGAATTACATAGTCTTCATTGAGCAGGCGATCCAGCTAGACCTGCTTAAAATTGCTGGAAGGAGCATTAATAAAGTCATGTCCTGGAACCCGGATCTAGACACCATCTTCCATGTGGCAGACAGACGCACTGGCCAGGCAAGGCAGAGTCTATAACAACATCATACTGACATCTAATTGTGGGCACTGTGTATTTCTGCCACTTCACCTCTGTTTATATCCCTGCAGCTCATCAAGACAAAATACTACAGCAGTGCCATGTTCACCCTGCACCAGATTAATGCATATGAGGATAATGGATATTTGATTATGGACATGTGCTGTGGAGATGATGGGAATGTGATGGCTGACTACACGATGGAGAACCTTCGTCGAGCATCCGGGGAAGAACTTGACAAGGTAATACCTTCACAATCCAGTACATGACAAATTGCGATAATGTTGACACCTCTTTCAGTTTCATCAAAAAGTAACTTTAATGCAACATGTCTATTGGCTTTTCCAGTTCTTCAATTCATTGGGTACAATCTTGCCACGGCGATATGTACTGCCTCTGGACGTTATGGAAGAGGAGCCCAATGACCACAACCTCATCAATTTGCCGTACACCACTGCCTCTGCTGTGAAGACTATAACTGGTGTAAGTGAACAAGATGTGGAGAGAGGGGGGGACTGGAAAAAAATTATATTAATAGATATCAATAAAAGTTATTTCTCTTTGGTAATAGGTGTTCCTCACCCATGAAGATCTCTACAATGATGACCTGTTGCAGTACGGTGGTCTTGAGTTTCCACAGATAAACTACACTTACTACAATGCTCGACCTTACCGCTATTTCTACGCCTGTGGCTTTGGACACCTGTTTGGTGACTCTTTGCTTAAGATGGATCTAGAAGGAAAGAAGCTAAAGGTACCATCTTAAATGAAAATACTTTTATTTGAGATTTATGACGGTTCATTTCATTTGGGAATATAATGTTTGATCTGCTTTGTTGTATGTAGGTGTGGCGCCATGTTGGTTTGTTCCCATCAGAACCAGTGTTTGTTCCAGCACCTGATGCTAAGGATGAGGACGATGGTGTGGTCATGTCTGTGGTCATTACACCAAGAGAGGTGAGTTTCATGGTGTCATCATACGCTTGTAATCTAGCTCCATTGGCTTTCTCTTGTGACATATTAATATTAAGACTTCTTATAGGGGCCAGGCCCCGAAGCGGCTGTAGGCACTATTGGAATTGTTGATTGTCTTTATTATTCCTCCCCAATGGGAGTCTTTGACTGCCCTATGAACCGTAAGTAGGAAAATAATGAAAATTGGTACAGTTGTAGTGATGGTAATGAATAGAAATCTGACCAACTTTGGGGTATCTAGGACTAACTCTATAGTGCCAAAAATAACAGTTATACAATAACAGTTAACTGAAACAGTTATAACTTTTTAATCTTTTGATCTAGAAAAATGAAACTTAGTACATCTGATTCCTTTCATCATGCTGATCACGCTAAACATCTTACATTTAAGACTCCACCCATTACAGTAGTGGCAATTTTTTCGCTACAAATGATCTTTGGACCTAGCTGCACAAACATGACGAAACTGAATTTCTTTATTCGTCATTGTTCAAAAGTTATGATGTCATGAACTTAAAGATATCGACCAAAAATTGGCTCAGACTTTGATCAATCCAAGTCTGAACCAATCAAACTTTGATCAATCGAACAAAGTGGTAACCGCACCAGCTACAGGTCATGAGATATGAAAAACAACTATTTTTGCTAATAACTTTTGAACAGTTTGTCAGAAAATCGTGATGTCTATGGATTCCTTGTATCATGCTGAATCCATGCATAACGATTATGCTAAGATTGGACAACCCATCGGTCCGCCATTTTAGATTTTGTCATAAATTGCTATATATTTTAAAAATGATTTGACATAGGCACAAAATTAGATAGGGATCATCAACAGCATGTCCTGAAGGTACCTGGGAAGATTGAACACAGTGCCACCTAGTATTCCAGAGACATTTTTGAAAAAAACACTTGTAACTTTTGAAAACATTGTCCAAATATTGTTTTCTCTGTGTCGTTTCATTTCCTGGCTTATGCCGATTCTGACGATGTGTCATTTTCCATGAATGTGACTGTCATAAACTGACATGACTGAAATAAATTGCTACTCCTCCTGCAATTTTTGTCCAAAATCTGATCAGATGATCTTTGGACTGAACCACACAGAAATGACTGAATGGATTTTTGATATACCATTCCTGAGAAATATCTCTCCAAAGTTGACCGCCTGTATTTGTTGTCTTATGTTAGCTTAGCATGCTAACTGGTTATCATGCTAACCAGTTGCCACTCTTTCTAATGTGGCTCTTCAGCTATCAGGTTAACCATAAGCTATGTTAACATTTAAGTTAGTTTAGCATGATAATCTAGTTAACATGCCAAGTACTGCTTTGGTGTGCTCATTCTCACACTGAAAGCTTTCCTCGGCAGCCTGGTGAATCAGTGTCAACTGTGTGGCGCAATCTGTAATGCCACAAGCCCTGAACTTTCAGGCCGTGGGTTCGAATCCTGCGTGGCACGTGCCCAAAATGCAAGAGGCACTGTTTCCTGAAATGTTGCAAGAAGCTGCATCTGTTGCAGACATTGCTTCTTTCTGAGAATAATCTAATCTGAATTTATTAAATATAACATGTGGTGCATTTATATACGAAATCTTCATTTTTAGTTAATTTTCACTTGAACTACTAAACCTCGGCAGCCAGATGAATGCATGTCTTCTGAGTGGCGCCTGGTGATAGGCAATGAAGACTTGACCAGAAAGTTGGGGGTTCGAATCCCATATATGGTGAAATGATTTGTCAAATACATTCAAGAATTTGTTTGGCTCTCTATTGAAGCTGTTGTTTTCTGTCATTTAAAAATAACAAATAATAGTCTGACATCTCTATGATACATTATGCTTAACTACAGAATTTCCAAACAAAAGTTTGTTTAAATTTGTGTTTAAACTATTTTTACATGAATCGTTTTACCAATGTTCTGACAACATCTTTTTTTAAGAATTTACATATATCAACATCTTAGGATGGTATCAGTAATAACCTTCCTGACTTTCAAAAAACTGAAAGGGTTTTGTATTTCTACAACATACCACCCTTCATGAAAACTATAGGACATTTAAAAACTTTAAAAGTAACTTTTAAAAACCAAAGTATTTTAAGCTCATTGAGCCATTGGAAGGGCTTGGCCCGGTGATGGCTGCTGGCAGTTTTAGGATTTAGTTTCCTTTTTGACAAATGCTCTGGAGAGCTAAGGGGCTGAATTTTGTTGAAGAAATTTAGTCATACATAAGTCATATAAGATAAATGATACGATTTCTTTTACCTCTTTACATGTCAGAGTTCACTGTAAAATTTCAGTTATGACATGCCTGATAATGTTATTTAACTCTCTTTAGAAAAAGAGCAGTTTCCTCCTTGTCCTTGATGCCAAGACCTTCACAGAGCTTGGACGAGCAGAAGTTCCAGTGGACATCCCATTTGGCACTCATGGACTCTTCAATGAGATGAGCTAAAATAGAAAATCAACAACTTCAGTCAACTCGTAAGAGTGGAACCATTCTACAAACTATTTTGAAATATGTGAGACCTGCAAGAACTTGCATGCAGTATGAGTCAGCCATGTAATCTTTGTAATTTTTGTATCAAATTAATCTTTTTTTATTATGTGTATTCTGTGTATTTGAATCTGACATTAAAAACTTTTAAAAAGCTGACATGCTATGTTATAAGATTTAATTCATGCATCAGGACCATTAAAAAAGTGAAGGTGTAAATGTGTTTTAAAATTATTAATAAACTAAAAGTGGTTTCCAGTTACAAATTAAAGTTATACACTTTGCATTAATTATAATGAACCAAAAATCTTAATACTGACGGGGGAAAGCTCATGGACATTTTACGCTTGGGGTAAAATGACCTCTCGCTTTTATTAAAACCTATAGGTTAATCATTTGATTTGATTTCACAGTGTTTCTATTACGACATATCTTAATTTAAAATATGGCAATTAAATGTAAATATTCATATGCATGCAAGTCATAGAATAATTTTACTTCTCAGATAGGCCTAAATCTTTTTTTACTGGGATTCTGCTTGGTCTGTCATCGGTTATTCAAAATTGTCAAAATAAAATTGTAAATAGAATAGCTGATTTAGTATTTTACACATTCATGATTTCTGGCTATTGCCGAGCTGAATTTTCAACATCATTACTTCAGTCTTCAGTGTCACATGATCCTTCAGAAATCCTTCTAATACAGGTCCTTCTCAAAAAATTAGCATATTGTGATAAAGTTAATTATTTTCCATAATGTAATGATAAAAATTAAACTTTCATATATTTTAGACTCATTGCACACCAACTGAAATATTTCAAGTCTTTTATTGTTTTAATACTGAGGAATTTTGGGTTTTCATGAGCTGTATGCCAAAATCATGTCTCAAAAAATTAGCATATTTCATCCGACCAATAAAAGAAGTGTTTTTAATAAAAAAAAAAAGTCAACCTTCAAATAATTATGTTCAGTTATGCACTCAATAGTCAATACTTGGTCGGGAATCCTTTTGCAGAAATGACTGCTTCAATGCGGCGTGGCATGGAGGCAATCAGCCTGTGGCACTGCTGAGGTGTTATGGAGGCCCAGGATGCTTCGATAGCGGCCTTAAGCTCATCCAGAGTGTTGGGTCTTGCGTCTCTCAACTTTCTCTTCACAATATCCCACAGATTCTCTATGGGGTTCAGGTCAGGAGAGTTGGCAGGCCAATTGAGCACAGTAATACCATGGTCAGTAAACCATTTACCAGTGGTTTTGTCACTGTGAGCAGGTGCCAGGTCGTGCTGAAAAATGAAATCTTCATCTCCATAAAGCTTTTCAGCAGATGGAAGCATGAAGTGCTCCAAAATCTCCTGATAGCTAGCTGCATTGACCCTGCCCTTGATAAAACACAGTGCACCAACACCAGCAGCTGACATGGCACCCCAGACCATCACTGACTGTGGGTACTTGACACTGGACTTCAGGCATTTTGGCATTTCCTTCTCCCCAGTCTTCCTCCAGACTCTGGCACCTTGATTTCCGAATGACATGCAAAACTGAGCAACAGTCCAGTGCTGCTTCTCTGTAGCCCAGGTCAGGCGCTTCTGCCGCTGTTTCTGGTTCAAAAGTGGCTTGACCTGGGGAATGCGGCACCTGTAGCCCATTTCCTGCACACGCCTGTGCACGGTGGCTCTGGATGTTTCTACTCCAGACTCAGTCCACTGCTTCCGCAGGTCCCCCAAGGTCTGGAATCGGTCCTTCTCCACAATCTTCCTCAGGGTCCGGTCACCTCTTCTCGTTGTGCAGCGTTTTTTGACACACTTTTTCCTTCCCACAGACTTCCCACTGAGGTGCCTTGATACAGCACTCTGGGAACAGCCTATTTGTTCAGAAATTTCTTTCTGTCTTACCCTCTTGCTTGAGGGTGTCAATGATGGCCTTCTGGACAGCAGTCAGGTCGGCAGTCTTACCCATGATTGCGGTTTTGAGTAATGAAACAGGCTGGGAGTGTTTAAAAGCCTCAGGAATCTTTTGCAGGTGTTTAGAGTTAATTAGTTGATTCAGATGATTAGGTTAATAGCTTGTTTAGAGACCCTTTTCATGATATGCTAATTTTTTGAGACAGGAATTTTGGGTTTTCATGAGCTGTATGCCAAAATTCCTCAGTATTAAAACAATAAAAGACCTGAAATATTTCAGTTGGTGTGCAATGAATCTAAAATATATGAAAGTTTAATTTTTATCATTACATTATGGAAAATAATGAACTTTATCACAATATGCTAATTTTTTGAGAAGGACCTGTATGTTGATTTAGTGTTCAGGAAATATTTATTATACCATCAATATTGAAAACAGTTGTGCTGTGGAAACATTGATAGGCCTACTTTTTTTTAGGATTCGTTGATGAATATAAAGTTATAACAGATGTACTTGGGTATAACCTGTGGTCAAGTTTGTGTTCAGCACAGCAGATGGTAAGTTTTCAGGGAAACGAGGGCAGCAAGATTGACCCGTGTCTGCATTCTTTTTGTTTTTTAGGGTCAGAAATTTCAGCAATAGGATATCACACCTTTGAATGCACTGAGCACTCCTCAGACTTTATATGCTGTGTATTTATGTAGGCCTACTTTGTATGACATAAAAGTAAGATGGTTGTCAGACGGAAAGTCATAACACATTTAGGCCCCAGCTTGTGTTTTATGACAACTCTCTAAAGAATCAAAATGAGCACGTCTTCCCTTTGAACATTTTTATGTAAAAAACACATTTAAGCAAAGCATTTTCTCTAAACACATTACCATTGCAATCAAGTTTGTTTTACGTTAAGATGTAGATCTTAACTGCAATTACACAAATATATCTGATTTCGGCTGAACATTTAATATGACATCTGAATACAATACACATACAAACACTGTTCATCTGTTGCCCAGAGACAAAGCAGTTGCAGCAGGGGCCCGTTTCAATAAGGAGGTTCAACCAACTCTGAGTTAAAACTTGAACTCTGAGTTGACTTACCCTGAGATGGGAAACTCTAAGTTGACTGACTCTGAGTTAAGCGCGTGCACCACAATAAAAAAGCCATTATCAATGGAGCGCAGATATTATGAGGCACCATGGCAACAACGCCAGACAAAAAAAGTCTGCATATTTCTCACCAGCAGAACTGTTTTAGCTTGCGAGAAAATAGTTGCTCGAGTCAATGCTTAAGTTTACATTTTAATTACTGTTATACAGTGTTGGGTGTAATTAATTACCAAGTAATCTAAATACAGTAATTCAATTAAAGGGATTACTCTAAATTCTTCTGTAATTTAAAGTAAAATCTGATGTAATTGCATTAAATACTGCATAGACTATAGAACAATTCTGTTTAAAACAATAGTGGATTTAACATACATATATTTTTAATGTTACCTTCTCTCTCTACACATTTAGTCAATTCAAGAATAATTCATGCAATTGTATATTGTTAATTTGAAAGCATTAAAGTGCAGTTTCCTTATATTGTTCAAGTGGTTGATGTTGATATGGGATTTAGTAATTAGTAATAAGTATACTTTCCAGAGATAGAAATTATTACATTAATCTAATTACACTGTTGAAGATGTCATTTCTAGTTAGTAATTAATAACTATTTTAGAGTAACTTACCCAACTGTTATAATATTAGAGGTGAAACTGGAAGAACAGTAGCCTATGTTATTCAACCTAATTTTAATTTTCATGTAGGTGCAATCCTGCAGGCATTAAAAGCAGCTGAAAATGAATTATAAAAACATAATTCAATCAGGTAAGGCTTGAGCATATCATGGGTGTAGGCTACCTGACTTTACAAACATTTGACATATTAAATAACTAAATAGCATCCAGCATATAGCAGTGCAGCAGCATTTTTGACATAGGTCTAATTCTGTTTTCACACAATTAAATGTTCATTCTCATACAACTCAGCCAACAGAAAGAAGGCAGAGGCTTGCAAAACGGGGGGTGGGGGGGGGGAGACCTGCACCACCTCCACAAATGCAGAGGAGATGAGCCTGAATGCTGGAAGGCCAATGGCTGAGGGAATTCCTGGAGGGACTTCATCAGAGCCAATCACTCCCCAGGATTCAAGGGCCTTCATAAGATTTAAGAGGTCTACATATGTGTTGTTATTCTTTATATAGGCTATTTTTGATATTTCCATTTATTTTATTTTACTTTACTTTGGGTTGGGTTTTTTGTTGGTCCCAACAGATTCTGATGGTAATATCTGTCTTTTGGAGCCTCCTGTCCCAACAGAACCCCAGGCAGTTGTAAGTACTCAATACACCAAAAATTATGACAAATAGTATTATAAAGTTTACTCAATCAAATTTTAATCTTCACAGGACGATGGGGATGAATAAACAGTTTTTCTGTAAATGCCACAGTTTAATTCTGTAGAATTTGTTTAGAATTACATGATGTAACTCTAAACTACTGTATTTTCAGTTGCCAGTTAAGATGTTATTTAGACTTTATCTTATTAAAAAAATAGAAAAAAAACAGTAAAAACAGCAATGAATAAATACCGAAAGAATGAATGAGGTGTTTAAACTCCGCTTCCTCTTTAAAAAAGGGGAGGAGACTGAAATAAACTATAGGTTTACTGAAGAAAACCTGCTCCCGACCAGGTTAGGTTCACAGAGTTAGTTACCATGGTAACTGACTCTGAGTATAAGTTACCTCTCTTTCAGAAACGGGCTTGACTTACTCTGCTTTCTCAGGTTTGACATACCTCCCATTCTAAAAACGGAAAACCCAGAGTTTCCCTCATTTCAGGGTTAACCTACTCAGAGTTTTCACTTAACCTCCTTTCTGAAACAGGCCCCAGGATGGTCATGTATGTCTTGTACTTTAGGATTAAAAAATAAACATAAATTTAAAGGGTTTTTCACACTACCCTTAACCCCGGGTTATCGCCGTTCTAATCACCGCTTTTAACCTCGCGTAAAGGAAAGTTCCACAATTGTGATTTAGGGTGCGTTTACACGTCAATGATGTACTAAAAACGGAGAAGTTTGTTTTTTGTACAGATGACAACGTTATCAAAAAACGCCCCCCGTTCACACGGATCCGCAAAACAACTAGAAATGCTGTATTATGCATGCCAGGCAAGTAGTTGGTCGATGTAACTTTGAAAAGAAAGACTGCGCACATAAACATTCAAGCACGCATGTGTAAGACTGAAAAAAATGGTTGAAGAGATCTTCAACCGAAGGACCTTGCTGCAAATTAACATTTGAACATCTCACACACACACTTCTTCCCCGCATCCCCCACTCTTGCAGAGATCACCCAAACTCACACAAGAATCTCTATGGTTTTAATGTGAACAATTATCATACAGTTTTATACATGTGTTTAGTATTATTTGAGATGTCTCAGTGCGACTGGTACAAGTGTCCCATTTCCAAATAAGTAACAAAAGGTAAGGTTTTTAAGAGTTTAGGGATAACTGGCACACAAAGGAATGTGGTCTCTAGGCATGGTCCTACCCCCCAAAAAGGTGTAAATTCCTGAATGCAAATCCCCACTGTTAGCAAATGGCCAACTTCTACCCCCAGTAAGTCTGGGGGGTGAACACAGTAAATTTCCACTGTAAACTCATGTTTACATATGAAATGAGGTCTGGCTATATAATGAAATGCAGCGGAAGGATCAGGGCCTTTCTGTATCTCAGATCAGCCCGTGAATGCTGAGTCGCCGAGACTCAGCATTCATTTCATAATGTCGGGTAAAAGATTTTCCTCTGTTCTAGAACAGTTTGCATTGATTATCTTTCAATTGATTATGAAATTGCAATAATACATTTACCTGACATAATAAATTGTTATATTTGATTATTCTAACAGACTTTGACTTTATTTTCATTATAGAGTTAAAAGGAATAATCAAACATTCACGTATATTTAATGATGCACAGATATCATTGAAAAACCTTTTTATTTATGGAGTCAGATGAAATAACGAGTTAATACATAAGATAAAATGTATTGCATTTAATTAAAAATCCCTTTGCCATGAGAAAAGACGGAACACACGTGAGACCTTTACCTCTAATCGAATACCGCCATTGGATCGAATTAGACGGCCTTAGACATGCATAGACTAAACACGTAATACGCATTCGCATGCCATCACTGTTTTCACAGATTTGCATTTTTTTTTGTCATTTACGTTGAGACGATAACAGTATCGTTTTCAGAAGTTTGCGTTTTCAGGACTGTTTTCAGGACTCATTTGTCATATAAATGAGTGGCCATTAAAAGTTTTCCGTTTTTAGTTAAAAATGGTGTAAACAGCCCCTTAATACTAGCGGGGTTATGACTGCTTTTCACGAGTTCACACAAACAAATAAGTCAGATAGAATAAATGTGTGTTTGGCGTGCTGTCCAAGGAGAGGGCTCCAGGCTCGGTATTCGGCCCGAACCCAGAGTAGGCTACCCATGCGTTTGTCCAATCAATGACACTGACACCGCAAATATACAAATAAGGATGTTAAGCCGGGTTTAGGAATGTACAGTGTGAAACGGCTGCGTACAAATATGATTAACTGTTAACCCCTGGTAAATTATGAGCAATGTGAAACGTGAATCGAGAAAACCCAGGATTCCCTTTACCCTGGATTTAGAATGGCCTAGGGTTATATATTTCAAGTATGAAAAGTGTGTTATTCTTATATATAAACATCAAACTCAGAATTCAACCTCACAGGAACTGTTGCATAAGTTGCCCTTCTTATTCAAAGGATAATGTTATGAATGTTCTCCTTAAAGCCCCACAGAAAACGCATCATTCGCATATCTGTAACTTAATGTTATATGTTGCCATGTGTAAGGAAGAGGTATAATTTTATACACTGAAAAGGCAAAACTTATCTAATTTTGACATCTTCTTTTACTTTTCTGACTGAAACTCCTCTGTACAATATATAGTCAACTTATTTATTTTGCTTGGAAAATTCTTTATTTATAAATTTAAATTTATGAAGAACAAACCTCTTTTCAATGTTTTTAAACTTGACTTAAAAAATTATATAGACTGTATTTCTGGATTAGATGGTAAACCAGCATCAAAATGTATGCAATATTTATCTAAGTTAACTTTAATTTAACTGATATTTACTGTCTGATACTCTGGCTGTGTACTTTTGTTGTTTGTAATTTTTATACAGATTATTTGTTACTTATGTGATATTTGTTTCAATTCTCTATTGGCGGATGTATATTTAGCCTATTTATTTTTCATGTTTATTTTATTTTTTATTATTCTTTATGAAAGCGTGAACTGTAGCCTAACTAAATGATTTTTGTATTACACGTTCAATTTCTTTTTTCGGCAAATTGTAACAAATGTGATCTGTGTGAAAATTTGAGAATGTGAGAGAATGTGAAAAAAAAACTTTGTAAGGAACAGGAAGTCGCTGGTTATTCCTATGTGCCCTGTACATCATATAGTATCTCCAGAGCCCATCTCTAGTATCTATGGGTTATTCTTTTTTTTACTGTCTATGGGTTATTCTTTGTTATCGATTCTGAGGATTCTGATTCTGTACGGAAAGCGAAAAAGGCCAAAAGCATTGGCGCAACATTTAAATGTCTTGCTACACTGCAGCATAATAAAATGGTTCTCGCACTCCAATCATATTTCTTTGAATTAATTTAATTAACTTCGCACTTGTTCATAGTTTTTGTATTATGTCTGAATATATTCAGTTGAATTGTGCCCATACAAATCGCCTTATGTGTCCATGTTGACATCCAAACTCAATGCCTCATATTATTGTCTTATTATTATTTATAAAGATTGCAAAACGTCAGAGATGACAGGTTTATGATATACAACTTTGTAAACAATATACAAATATATTAACAATGAGTTTAATGTCACCAAAATACACACGTGTATTTGTGAGAAAAAGAGTTCCTCACATTATTGTCACAAGGGAAACACATTTTCAGGTGACACCTTTTGTTCCCTGTATGAAATAAAAATAATGAAATAAATATGAATAAAACCATATATTGCTATTACTACCTTTATTATTATTTTTGACATGCAAGATAAAGGCTATGGGTGCAACATAACAGTCTAATCATAATTAATTCAATTTCAGAGGGCACTAATTAAATGAATAAATTACCCATATTAATAAATGGTGTTCTAAATTGGGGAGATGACCACACAACATTGTCTCCTGAATTTTTATTCTTGCTGGCACATTCCAACATTGGATCCAAAAATGTATGGGGAAATCATGAACTACAAAACTCAAGGCACATACCCATTTGCATTAAAAAGACCATAAATATGTAATTCTCAGACGTTCCTCCAATTTCCAAATTGATGGCAAGTAATTCCAAATGATAATTATTCTACACAGTGGAGACAGCTCTAGATAACTCTACAGACAGGACTCAGGAGTGAGGTATAGTGATACACCAAGACTTGATACAAACAAAAAGTCCATACTTGTCCATGGACTATAGCCTTCTTATAATTAACTTGCCAGGAACTAGAACATCAAAAATAACCTATCCTGCAATTTCAGTTTAAATTAGCCTATTTCTTTCATTGGGCCTTTGTAAAGGGGGCATCTAAATTGTTGTTTAGATTTATTTTACTAAAGCTAATAAAGCTATTTCAATAGATGGCCAACTTTACTACCTCTCCTCAAAAAATGGAATATAAATGTGTTTCTTGCAATAAATAACAATATCAGTCTTTCAAAACAAGCATTATTTATTTTATAAAATGAGACATTTAAAGCACCTGTGAAGTGATTGTGATTCAAATAGTCCTGCACTAGAGGCTTATCTGTATTTTATAGTCTATGGTATTAACCAGAGCCTTAATAAAACATCACATTGAAATTGGTAATACGTTTTAAATTTGAAAAGAAATAACCTGGATTGAATTGACAGATGGGAAAACTCAATTAGGGCTACAAGTTTCGGAAATAAAATGCAAAACTTTTTTAACCTTTTGGCTTCCCGTACATCCAGTTGTGCTTCTTGCTCGTCATAGATATACTTGCTCGTATTCAGTTCTGATGGTAGCCTATGTATGGTAACTTAACTCGGCAACTACGCATGACTTGTAGTATGATTGCGTAAAGGGAACAGGAATTCCGGTAGGGAACAGAATCGACTGCTTTAACGGCCCTATTTAAACGTTTTTAGTTGAAAACTGTGTCGTGTATATAGCCCCCCCCCCCCCCCCCCCCAGCTTTTATAAATGTGCCATAGAAAAAAAGCCTTATGGTGTGCATCTTGAGACAAAACAATAGATGGCACTGCCACTGACGTATTTTAAGATATGTCAGTGCGAGTTGCTTTCAGTTAAAACAGCTCAAACATGCATTTTAGTCTGGGACTAGGTTTAAGCCTTGTCCGTGAAACCGAGGGTTAAATGTGTGAACTGAACAGCTGCACACTCTGTTGCTTTGGCTCTGTACAAGGTCCAGTTCGCTTTAGATTTAGCCCATCCCACCCTGTCATGTGGGACAGTCATTTATTGTCAGAATCTCATTGTTTGTTCCACCCTGGTTCCACCTCTTCTGTTTTGTGTTTCATGTTATGAAGATCACGAATCTTAACAGCCAAAGTCATGTCTAAGCCTGCACAGGATCCAGTGTATAAAGTGCCAAGTAAGTCTTTCTATGCTCTACTACTATAGTCTCATCTCAGTGTGTTATGTAATCATCATCTCTCGGGCCTTTATTTAATGTTTTGCCACATGGTTGGATGCGCATTGTATTTTGTTAAGCCATAACTTTTTTTTTTTACACCATCTGTTGTCTGATCTATGATTAGAGATACATGAAAATCAACAATCAGTTATGTGCATTGCCCATAGGCTAAGCTAGCTAAGGCTTTTATTCTTCCTGAAAAGAAACTGGAGCAATAATTATTTTATTGTGGCAAACCAGTGAAGACTTTTTATTATTATTATTAAAGAACGGGCTCTAAAACTGAACTATTCCTTCAAATCTATGAAATCCTGTACTTTAAAAGCTAGTGATGTTCTACAGTACATGAGGTATACCACTTTATTTCTTTACGTTCTCTATATTAATGCATTTCATTCAGTTTATGATTAATGTAAGATACAATTGTTCTTTATTAGCTCTGATGTCCTCCAGAACTCGGCACAGTCTAATCATCCACCACATTGTCTGTGTCACAGCTCTCATGATTTGTTATGGTGTGATTTCTTCTCAGCTAACAAAAAACGGCCATCTGCCAGTGGTCTGGAGTTCATTGGTCCTCTTGTGAGCTCTGTAGAGGAGACCCCAGACCCCATCAGTACAGTTATTAAGGGTCAAATTCCCTCCTGGGTCACTGGCAGCTTCCTTAGGAATGGACCTGGCAAATTTGAGTTTGGTGAAAGCAAGTAAGAGGGCAAAATATTGCGATAATCACAGCAAGATCAATTTATTTTCATCTGGTTGTTTTCTTTGCTTATTTGGCTTCATCTCTTCCTCCTTAGATTCACCCACTGGTTTGACGGCATGGCCATGATGCATCGTTTCCACATTAAAGATGGTCAGGTGACCTACAGCAGCCGGTTTTTGCGCAGTGACTCTTATGTACAGAACGCAGAGAACAACCGAATTGTGGTGTCTGAATTTGGCACCCTAGCAACACCTGACCCATGCAAGAACTTCTTCGCTCGGTTCTTTTCACGTTTTCAGATTCCAAGTAAGCATCAGTTGGAGGTGAAAGTGGCATGCGTACCTGATCAGAAATTTAGACAGAACACTGCAGGCCTATCTATAAAGATAAGATCAAAAACCACAAGTACAGTACTTGTCCAATTTAAAGCAATTACTACAAAACCTTCATCTGAACCCATTCTAATCATCAGTTGTGTTTGATTAACAGAGGCAACTGATAATGCAGGAGTGAGCTTTGTTAAGTACAAAGGAGATTTTTACGTAAGCACAGAGACCAACTTCATGCGCAGAATCGACCCTGTGAGCCTGGAAACCAAAGAGAAGGTATGACAATGTTTCACAGATACAGAAATTAAATGAGATAACATGGACAGTGTTTTCCTAAAATTAACAGTTATCTCTGTGATTTTGGTTTTGAAAGGTGGATTGGTCAAAATATATTGCAATTAATGCAGCAACAGCTCATCCACATTATGACAGTGAAGGAGCGACTTACAACTTGGGAAACTCACATGGCCGTAAAGGTGGGATGGCTCATTTATGCTTTTTAAAACACAATTAAATTCTAACGTCTCCCGTCAGTTTTCCAGCATCCCTCCACCAATCCCAACTCCTCACTCTTAACTGTTGCCTATTCCAACCAGGGATGGGGGAAGTACTCTGGGTTCGGGCCAAAATCCGAGCTCTGGGCCCTCCCCTTGGACAGCACACCAAATATGTATACTCTTTACCATATCGATTTACATGTACTGTAAGTGTGAACTTGCAAATGACTGTTTCAGACCGAAAGACTCCTCCCATCTGCCAATAGTCAAACACATATTCCCACCCCCAAACATATGGGCCAATGTTTTGAAAATATTTTAACAACAAAAAAGGCACTTCACCTTCTATTTCTTTTCTCAAAGGCTTCTTCTACCATATCCTCCGAGTACCACCAGTTGAAGGAACGAACGATATTGCTGATCTGTCTGGTGCTGAGATTCTTTGCTCTATTCCTGCTTCTAACCCCAGAAAACCATCATACTACCACAGTTTTGGTAAATTTGCCTGCCACATTTGCATTTTTAGATAATCTGATCTGCCTTTCTGCTTCTTCACCCATCTGTAATATTATAAGAATTATTTTGCATCTATTTACATAGGGTTGGAAATATGGGCCACACCTTTGTTCCTGGAGATTGTCCAGTATATTATATTATCCACCAACAAGCAGATGAAAAATAATGAATTTTGCTGTTTGTTCTTTTATTTTGCATTACTGTTTGCAGTCATGTCGGAGAATTACATAGTCTTCATTGAGCAGCCGATCCAGCTAGACCTGCTGAAATTCATGCTGTACAGAGTTGCTGGACAGAGCTTTAATAAAGTCATGTCCTGGAACCCGGATCTAGACACCATCTTCCATGTGGCAGACAGACGCACTGGCCAGGCAAGGCAGAGTCTATAACAACATCATACTGACATCTAATTGTGGGCACTGTGTATTTCTACCACTTCACCTCTGTTTATATCCCTGCAGCTCATCAAGACAAAATACTACAGCAGTGCCATGTTCACCCTGCACCAGATTAATGCATATGAGGATAATGGATATTTGATTATGGACATGTGCTGTGGAGATGATGGCAGTGTGATTGGTGACTTCACGATGGAGAACCTTCGTCAGGCATCCGGGGAAGAACTTGACAAGGTAATACCTTCACAATCCAGTACATGTCAAACATCGACAATATTGACCTCTTTTTCAGCTTCATAAAAAGTAACTTTAATGCAACTATTGGGTTGGCTTGACTATTCTATTGGCTTTTCCAGTTCTTCAATTCATTGTGTACAAACTTACCACGGCGATATGTACTGCCTCTGGACGTTATGGAAGAGGAGCCCAATGACCACAACCTCATCAATTTGCCGTACACCACTGCCTCTGCTGTGAAGACTATAACTGGTGTAAGTGAACAAGATGTGGAGAGAGGGGGGACTGGAAAAAAATTATATTAATAGATATCAATAAAAGTTATTTCTCTTTGGTACTAGGTGTTCCTCACCCATGAAGATCTCTACAATGATGACCTGTTGCAGTACGGTGGTCTTGAGTTTCCACAGATAAACTACACTTACTACAATGCTCGACCTTATCGCTATTTCTACGCCTGTGGCTTTGGACACCTGTTTGGTGACTCTTTGCTTAAGATGGATCTAGAAGGAAAGAAGCTAAAGGTACCATCTTAAATGAAAATACTTTTATTTGAGATTTATGACGGTTCATTTCAATTGGGAATATAATGTTTGATCTGCTTTGTTGTTTGTAGGTGTGGCGCCATGTTGGTTTGTTCCCATCAGAACCAGTGTTTGTTCCAGCACCTGATGCTAAGGATGAGGACGATGGTGTGGTCATGTCTGTGGTCATTACACCAAGAGAGGTGAGTTTCACGCACGGTTTTATAAGTGGGAATATTTTTTTGCGTACGCCATTTTTGGCTTTCGGACGCACGTACACTTTTAGTAAGGATCCTACGCACAGTTTTATAAATTAATGAATTTTTATAAATGTGCGTACATGTGACCCCTGAAACCTTTCAGCTGCGCACAATTTCGAGATTCACGATTTATAGATTTCACAACTGGAAGAGAGCTGTGCTGTAATATTTATTTATTTATATATATTTTTTTGCGTACGTTCATTTTCTAAATCACATGTACGCACATTTGAGAAATGATCTTAGATCAAATGTGATCAAATATCACATTTGATCACTCCTGGCCCCTGGAGAGCAAAGGGGCTGAAATTTGTTTAATAAGTCATACATAAGATGCATAATTTGGTCAAAATTCAATCAAAGAATTCAGTTGTGACAGATGTGATATTGTCATGTAACACTCTTTAGAAAAATAGCAGTTTCCTCCTTGTCCTTGATGCCAAGACCTTCACAGAGCTTGGACGAGCAGAAGTTCCAGTGGACATCCCATATGGCACTCATGGACTCTTCAATGAGATGAGCTAAAATAGAAAATCACCAGCTCAAATCAACTCATAAGAGTGAAACCATTCAACAAACTATTCTGCATCTTTTTTGAAAGAGTAATTTCATCCTTTCTTGATTCCATCCCCATCCCCCTCCCCCTCCCCCATCCATCCCATCTACACACCTAGGCAAAATAAAACATTTGTGAAATGTATGACCCTTACCTGCAAATACTTGCATGTGCAGCATAATGAGTCAACTATGTAATCTTTATATATATTGTACAAGATTAAAAGGCTTGTATTATATGTTTATTATCTGTTTATTGAATTTATATCATGTTATGGTAAAAACTTCTTTTTATTTGTATTTTGTACATGTATTTTGTAACTGACATTAAATACATCTGAGAAGCTGACATGTCTGGTTTTTGACACTATATTTTTAATATTTTAAACAACGTTTTGTTTTTATTCGTGCATTTCTAGGATCTTGTTCACTGAGAGATTACATGGAATATTTGTACAAGTACTTCAAAAATTAATTTATTTGGCTGAACAATTAAACGAGGGAAGGCCTAAATGTTTTAAAATTATTAAAAACCTAAAAGAAGTCGTAACCAGTTACAAGTTAAAGTTATACACTTTGCATTAAAGGTAGGGTTGACAATTTCGTAGGGGCTAGCAATAGCAAGCTAGCATTGAAAACATAAGATCCCACCCTCCCTTCAGAGCGCTCTCCAAAGCAATGTCTCCTCCAAAACACATGAACGCGCAGTCTGCAAAGCGTCATGAGAGACAGCGTTAAATTACCTCATGTACAAAAGCACATAACATTACAATAATAATGAACGTAAACAACTCACAGAGCTTGGACTTGTCCCACCTGACTGCTGGAGATTCATTTTTAGCGTTGAGAGTGTTGCCAGAGAAATCCGAGTCTGAGGACATGAACATCATGGGTTGCCATCTCATAATTACGGTTACGACATGGTGTGAACGCAGCTTGTTGTTTTGGTAGACGAAGAACTGTAAAAGATGGCTGGCTTGCTCCCATTTGTTTGGGGAGCTCTGTGACTCTGTCCACAACTCTGCTTAGCCTTACGGAATGCGCTGATGATGTGTCATGTCTACGTGAGCAGGGTGCTCAGGGAACTCCTCCCTTCTCCACTTTTGTTGAAATCTTATAGGCTAACACCAGGTTGGAACAGCTGGCCAATTATCGCAAAGTATGCAAATACTGACAGGCTCATGGGCAGTATAAAATGCATGGGCGCGACAATTGCGTCAGAACTACGACTGAACGCTTGCACAGCTGATCGAACAGCGAACACGGCGGCTAACGCAATATCTCGTTCCCGCACCGGGGATATGCTCTGATGGAGAGAAAGTGTCGATCCGTCCGCAACAGGAAGCTCGCCGCCTGTTTGAAAAGGGATCTGGAGCACACACCGGCCTGGCGATTTATGTATTAAACCACAGACATGTTGTCAGTGCGAATCAGTACATGCTGCTGCTCCAACCTCAACCGAAAAGCTTCCAGGGCTAAGGACAATGCCTTTAACTCCTACCACAGACCTGACGCTGGTATGCCCAAGCACACTGCTCCCCAGCCTGAGGTCGACGCATTCGTCGTGTGTTGTTTCACCAGTCCCAAAGGAACTCCTGGGCTGCACATATCTGGGTTGCGCCACGGTCTCAGAGCGCTGACGCAACTGTGTGTGACCGGAATGCGCGTGTGACCTGAAGTCCACGCCCTCGATGGGACTCGAGTTTTTAGCCAAAACTGTAGCGGGCGCATATGCAAAAGGCCCTGATGGCACACTGAAGAAGCCACCGCCATAAGCCTCAGAAGCCTCTGAAATTCCCTCAGTGAAACAGACCGGCCCAGTCTGAAGAGCTGGGCTCGCATCTCCACCGAGTCGAAACACAAGCCCAGATATGTTATAGTCTGACTCGGGATAAACACACTCTTCTGCACATTCACACGCAGTCCCAGCGTATCCAGATGGCGAAGCAGCGTTTCCACCTGACTGATTAGCACATTCCTTGAGTGGGCTAAAATCAGCCAGTCGTCCAGATAATTTAAAATGCTCATACTGCTCGTTCTGAGGGGAGAAAGCGCTGCGTCCACGCACTTGGAAAAAGTGCGAGGGGCTAGGGCCAGCCCGAACGGAAGCACTGAATACTGGTATGCCGTGCCTTCGAAAGCAAATCTCAGGAAGTGCCTGTGGTCCGTCGCTATTTGAATATGGAAGTACGTGTCCTTCAAATCCACTGAAGCGAACCAGTCCCTGGGATGGATCTGTTTCAGTGTTGTCATCCTGAACGCGCCCTTGTGAAGTGCTCGGTTGATGGGTCTCAGATCCAGAATCGGACGGAGTCCTCCATCCTTCTTTGGCACCACGAAATAGCGACTGTAAAAAACGCTCTCCTGGGAGGGACATGCTCTAGAGCTCCTGTTGCGAGCAGACTGTGAACTTCCTGTCTCAGAACGGGGGCGTTTTGGGGCAATGTCAGTGACGGGACCACACCTTCAAAGCGGGGTGGCCTGCATATGAACTGAAGAGAATACCCAGTTGAATTATTCACAGTAGCCATGGTGAAATGCCCAGAATAGCTCTCCACGAGTCTAGGAAATGACAGAGCGGTCGCATTAGTTCTACGGCCGCTGTTGTCATAGGCGATGTGTGTAGACTGGAGCCTTGCCCCAGCCACAGTGTTGAGTGTATGAGGAGGAAAAAGCTCTTTTTGTGAAGGGATATGTGTTTTTATTGTGGAACTCACACAAACAGACACAGCATTCAAACAAACATTGCAAATGTCGCCTGTAGGAACATAGTGGACATGATGCAGAACGCGGGGCCTCCAGCAAACTCTCTCCTCCTCTTGGATGGTCCGCCAGGATGAAGTCTTGGTAGCCGAGGACAGCACGCTGACGTGGCACGGGCTTCTCCTCTGTCCCTGACGCTTCTTCCCAGGTCCCGTCCACTGCCTGCGGTGAACATCCGGTTCGAGGCGCCGCGGGCTGCCTAGTAGGTCTCTGAGCGGAGCGAGGTGCCAAGGAAGAGTGAGACCTCGACGAGGGCTGTAACAAGCGACGGGGTGGCTCATCGTTTTCGCGCGCTTCTGAGCCTCAGAGAAACGCTCCGTGACCGACTCCACGGCGTCACCAAAGAGGCCGGAGGGAGTGATTGGAGCATTAAGCGTCTTGCGGTCCGCGTCCTTCAGATCAGCTATGGTTAACCACAGATGCCTGTTAAGGGCGAAAGCTCACATCCGTGAAAAGGACAGGTGGGCGTGGTGACGGCAGAGGATGACGGCCCCAGGTCTCGTCGTCATCTTCGGGGGCGGAGGTTGACCCACCAGCGGCTCGCTGGCGGCAGTAGGCCTTGTGTCCGTAGGCCTTGTGTCCCTTATAGCGCGAGCCAATTCACTCCTGGCTCTTAAAGTGCAGGTCGGCGCAGTGAACGCACATGAAGTCCATGAAGGCCGCCTCGGCGTGGGCAAGGCCCAGGCAGACGGCGCAGAACTCATGGTTGTCGGGCGGGTCGATGGGGCCCGCACAAATCTGGCAAAGTAAAGCCATCAGATGCGTTGAGAAAAAGTTGCTAGTCCTCAGGCACAGCTTCCACGATGGCAGCATGAAGAAAGAGATTCTGACACAATTGTCGCGCCCATGCATTTTATACTGCCTGCGAGCCTGTCAGTATTTGCATACTTCGCGACAGTTGGCCAGCTGTTGCAAGCTGGCGTTAGCTTATAAGATTTCAACAAAAGTGGAGAAGGGAGGAGTTCCCGCTGCATCATAGCTGACACAATGTTGAAGTTACCGCTCTCGAATGGGAAACGTATGCTGACAGGCAGGTAGGACATTGTATCCAGGGCTTGACATTAAGCATTTTTACATTGATACTATGAGGAAAAACTGCCATATAGGTATTTTTAACATTATCTTAAAAATTGGCAGCAGGAATATCAGGCTGCTGTCACTTTAAGACCTGACGCGCGAAGGTATGCAAACACATGCTGACAGGCAGGTAGGACGAATCGTATCGACCAAATTCAATGATTGGATGTAAAAAAAAATGGTCTTGAGACTTCCACAGAGGATACATGTAAGTTTTAAAAAAATATTTACACCACTTCTATTATTGATTGCTATAAGAGAGTTTCAACCAGTATAAGGTGTTTATGAAAAATTGCCTACCCTACTTTTAGTTTAATTGAAAATTTTTATATTGACGGGGGGAAAGCTCATTGTGCATCATCCTTGTCCTTTACAGTATATACAGTAGAATTTTCCCATATATCCCTGATATATTGAAATATCGACATAAAGTGCTACATACAGATATTGAAAGATAGAAAGATACTATTTTAAAACAAATGATATAATAATATTTAATGAACAGAACACTGATCACTGAAGAGAAAATATAGCATAGCATGAACCAAAATAGCTTCCTTATCTTCTACTTCATTGGTGTATTTCATTAAAACGACTAGTGCAACACATAACAAGTGATCTCCAGGAAAAAGGAAGAGAGAGAAAGAAGGTGGAAATTTGAGGAAGCAGATTGGAACAAGTATAGAATATTAACTGAAGGAAAATTAAAGGAGGTTAGTATTAATCAGGGAATTGAAGATCTCAATGCATAAATAAGTAGTATTATTCTAGGAGCAGCAAAAGAGTTGATACCAAAAAGAGGTGGTAGTAGAAAGAAAATAGTTTCTTGGTGGAGTAATTAAAGATAGAAATAAGGCATTTAAAGTCTTGAAAAAAACACATAACTCTCAGAATTGAATTGAATTTAAAAGAAAGCAGGCTGTAGTTAGGAAAACAATACAGAGAGTTAAAAAGAATTTTTGGAGGAAGTATTGTAAATCTTTAGGAAGAAGTACATCATTAGATCGAGTATGAGGTATGATTAAGATAATGTCAGGCAATAAAAAAAGAGTATGGTTATCCTATAATGAAAGATGGAGAGAAAGTAATAGAAAGCAAAGGTAAAGCAGAGTTGTTGGCAAGGACGTTTGTTAAAATACATAGTAATGGGAATTTGAGTAACGAGGAAAAGATACAGTAAGAGAAAATGTAAAGCAATACAGGACGATAGGGACAGTGAAAGTGCTATAAATATGATGTTTACAATAGGATAATTGAATAATGTTATAAGAAAATCAGGAAAAACAATGCCAGGGAATTATCAAAAAAGTTATTGTATGATAAAGAATTTAAATGATAGGAGTAAAGAAATATTATTACATTTATACTGTATAATAAGGTATGGGAAGTGGGGTGTTTGCCAAAACAGTGTAAAGAATCAATTATTGTCCCCTATGTAAACCAGGTAAGGATCTGATTTTGGCAGAAAGTTATAGACCGATTGCTTTGACATCACATATATAGGGAAAATTATGGAAAAAATGATAAATGAAAGATTAAAGTATTATTTAGAGACAAAGGAACTATTAAAGGATTACCAGAGCGGATTTAGAAAGGGACGAAGCACAATAGATCCGGCTCTATGTTTAGAGAGTGAAATTAGAAAAGCTCAAATTAAGAAAGAAAGTATAGTATCTGTATTTTTTGATGTAGAGAAGGCATACGATATGTTGTGGAAACAAGGACTAATTATTAAGTTATTTCAGAATAAGAGGAAGAATGCATAGTTGGATTAAAAACTTTTTAACTGAAAAGTGGATAGCAATAAGAATAGGGAAAGAATTTAGTAAGTATTTGGTGGAAAATGGAACTCATCAAGGGAGTATGGTTAGTCCAGTTCTGTTTTCAGTTATGATGAATGAAGTGTTTTGTAAAGTTGGTAGATCTATAAGTGTTGCTTTATTTGCAGATGATGGCGTTTTGTGGAAAAGGGGAAGAAATAAAGAATATATAGTGAGGAAAATGCAAGAGGCAATAGGGAAAGTAGAGTGTTGGGGGATGGAATGGGGTTTTAGGGTTTCAGTGGCAAAGACCAAAGTATTCTGTTTGTCAAAAAGGACAATTTAGGAACAGATTAAACTTTATGGAAAAATTTAGAGAGAGCAAAGTGTTTTAAGTATCTTGGGATATGGTTTGACAAAAAACTTAATTGGAAAATGTAAAAGAATACTAAATGTTTGAGAGGTAGAGAGTGGGGTGCAAGGATCTCATTGAAAGCAGTATACATTGGATTAATTACGGCAGTTCTTGATTATGGATGTACAATTTATCAGTCTGCTTCAAGAACATTACTAAAAAAAGTTGGATGTAATTCAATATCAGGCTTTGAGACTCTGTTGTGGTGCTTTTAAAACAACCCCAGCAGCATTACAAGTAGAAATGAATGAAATGCCATTGAATATTAGAAGAAATCAGATCATAGCATTAACATACTGGGTAAACTTAAAAGGGCATAAGGAAAATCACCCGACTCAGAAGGTGTTACAACCTTGTCAAGAATAGGAAAGACGACAGATTAAGAGCTTTGGTTGGATAATAGGAGATGCTGTCAATGAGATAGGGATATAATGTTAAGCCCCACTGTGCCATTATCCAGTGTCCCACCTTGGCTTTTAGGGGAGTTAGGGGTAGATATGCATCTTTTAAATGTACACATACCTTCTCCCGGTTGCGTAAAAACTGGGCTTATTAGAAGGATATAGAGTTTAGTTATTGTTAAAATGTATTATGTATTAATATTAATAGTTTTATTTATTTATTTTATTTATTTTAATTTTTAATTTTATTTTTAATTTTATTTATTTTGTAGCGGGTGATGTAAGCTATTCTGATCCACACTCCATTTCAGAAGATGGCGGTAATGCACACTAAAAAGTTGTTTGCCAACCGCCATTAAAAGTCAGAAGAAGAAGAAGTGATCTCCACTAGGTGGCGCTCGTGCTACACGAAAGTGCTGATTTGATTTGATTTCAACTTCAACAAACGGGAAAAGGAGAAATAGAAATTGTTTACGGTCTGCAAACAACTGGCGACTGTTTCCTTATACAAAATTGCTAAATTTGTCAAACCTGTAAAAAAAACTGGAGCGAGGAAAGTGTTTAGACGTTTAGAGCAAAGGTCTGTCGTGTGGACATACAGTAGTTAATTTTTAAGTGATATTATATTGTCAGTGATTTCTCGTTACTACGGCCTCAATAATACATTTATGGACTTCAAACTTATGGATTTGTGTTTAGACTGAATATTAAGGTAATGTCTTTGCCAAGGAGCACAAAACTGATCTTCAAACTGTTGGTAAGACCTATTTTTTAGCTAACTAACTTAATTTACTATTATTTAACACTCATATTTTCAGTTTATGATTCAGTACACCTACTGTTTTGTTGTATTTTGGTCAATTGTATATTTTAAAATAGGTTTTCTCATATATTTATGAGTATTAAACTATGGCTTGAGCTGTGAGCACAGATCTTTACAGGGGAGGTGTGGTTCTGTAAGGCCATTGTGCTTCATGTCATGATAAATGCTTTTATTGTCTTTATCTATGTCAGTAACTGTCAGGGTCAAATATGCCCTTGTTCCGGCAACTTGAGCCCACACCGGAGAGGGAAGGTCAGAAGAAGAAAAAATGCAAGAATGAATGGGCTGATGATGAGGACAAACCTTCCACACTGATTGGCCTTTGTCTTCAAAGCCTAGCTGAGAACATGAAGGATATGTGGGTGAAAGATTATGCCCAAAAATACATGGACCAGTATTTCTTCAGATACGTCATTGGTCCTTTCAGCTCATTACGTGAGTATTAAAAAGACGTGTGCATGTGTAGATATGTGTGAGTGAGTGTTTATCAAAGTATTTATCTTATCTGTGTTTCTCTTTCAGCTGGTGAGTTGTTGGAAGAGCTGTTGTGCATCCTGTCCTCGCGTAATTTGTTGACACGTGCGGCCCTGCACCTCCTTCTCCTCCCACAGCTGAGCGGTCTGTCCCTCTCATCTGCATGCAGCCTTGTCAATGCCAACCTCTGCTCTCTTATCCAGATACGCTGCCAGGTTAAACACACACACCCCGTCTAACTTGGGTATATTACGTTCTTGCACACAGTTTGCGCAAACATACAGATGTGCTTGTAAGGCTTCAGTGAACTTTAAAGTCACCCTAACAGACAGCAAATACCAGATACGCCAATTAGATCAGAATTTCCATTGGTGAATATCAGTGCCGGCAAAGCAGCAAAAGAATAGTGTTTTAAGTTTTAGGTAAGCTTTGATAAATAATATACTGTTGTTGTTTTCAGTCAGTTGCACACAAAATTTATCACAGTCATCGTGCAGTGGAAGCCATCCCTGATCATTTATTTAATATGTGCAAGGAGGATAAAAAATTCAGTATGCAAATATTAAAATAACATCACTGTTGGTTACATTTTGAATGCTGAACAATCTATCATACATCAGTGGGATATTTTTCAACTTTAATGATTAAATGTGACAAAGCAGATAGATAATATTTATGGGGGGAAAAAACAGTTAAAATAAAATTAGTAAATAATCAAATCCTATATAATAAATATATATAATATTAATTGGTAAGATTTTTTTTAATGTTTTTAAAGTATCTTATGCTCACCAAAGTTGCCTTTATTTGGTCAAAAATAGAGTAAAACAGGAATATTGGGAAATATTTCAGTTTAAAATATTACTCCAGTTTACAGTGTCACGTGATCCTTCAGAAATAATTTTAATATTTGGTGCTCAAGAAACATTTCCTCTTATTATTAATATTGAAATATTGAAAACTGTTATGCTTGATATTTTGTGAAAATTGTGATGCATTCTTTTCTGGATTATTTGATGAATAGAAAGTTATAAAGAACAGTATTTACTTGAAATAGAATTTTTTTTTGTAACAATGTAAAAGTTCTTACTGTCACTTTCGATCAATTTAATGCATCCTTGCTTAATAAAAAAAATCTAACTGACCCCAAACTTTTGAATAGCAGTGTATATATTGTAATTAACATAATAAAATAGAACAAACCCTACCCTAACCAGAATGTTTGGGGAATGTTAGTAAAATGCTGCCTTGCAAATGCTGTAAAAACATGCAAACAAATTGTGAATGTTGTTAATCTTGCCTGACAATACATGCAAAGCTCTTACAATTCTTATTTTCACTCACTTGTCTCTGTCTTGCACAGAATCTTCAGTCTCTGGATCTTAGTGGCGCACAGAATATATCTGCATCAGTGCTGTGTGAGCTCCTAGGCAGCCAACGTCGTCTCCGTTTCCTCTCCTTGGCTGGAACTCTTTGTGATCAGAGAGTGATAAGGGTGGTTTGCCGCCAATGCTCCAAGCTGAAACACCTGGATGTGTCACGGTGCCTTCACCTCAGCCCTGCAGGCCTTCTGCCTCTGGCCTACCAAGAACCCCTTGTCATGAATGCAAACACCTTCAGCAGTCTGCTTGCGTTGGATATCGGTTTAGCAGAAAATGAGAGAGATGCAGTAGCTGCAGTTGCATTCCTCCTGCTTAGCTTGTCTGGTCTTCAGAGGTTGGCAGTGGAGGGACTGGGACAGGCTTGTGTTCTCATACAGAACAGACAGTTTGAGGTGACAGAGGAGTTCACTAGTCGAGAAGGTGTGCCACATCTTAAAGACATGTGGGCAAAGCGGACACAGGAAGACCACTTGAAAGATAGCAGTTTACTGAGCGCAGATGGAGAGGAGAGTTCTACTTTGGAAGGAAAAATAGATGAATGGTTATCAATAGAGGAGAGTCACGTGGATGCTAGTGATACTACAGAGATAAATGAATGGACAGGGACTTCAGGAGAGGGTTATAAAAAAGATGGAGGTAGAAGTAGGGATTGTAATGGAAGGGATAGTGTGACAACATCTCTCAAGGATGTACAAGGACTGTCTCTGGATACTTTGGAGGCAGTAGGGAAGATCTGCCCTGACCTCCATGTCCTGTCTTTGGACTGTCTCCAGAGTAATGCTCATCATAATGCTGACAACTTCGAACAGGCAACCATTTTAGCCAGAGGACTCAGTAGGTTTTCTGGACAGCTACACTGCCTTTCTCTACAATTTGCTGGTCTTCTGTCTGATTTGGTTCCAGCCCTGAGAGCCTCAGGCTCACACCTGCTCTCACTCACCTTGGAAGGGATCAGAGCTGATGGACATACTCCTCTTCTGGAGCTCATCCATGCCTGTCCCAGACTAAACTCTCTCACTGTTCATTTAGACCCACCCAGCACTAATTTGAATGGAGATGATGATGCTGAGGAGGAGGGTGAAGACGAAGGCCTTCTTTCTAATCTACCATGCCTTCCACACCTCCACTCTTTAACACTGAAGTAAGTCAAATGTTGTCATTCTTGCTAAACTTCATGCTGATGCTCTTTTCCCTTTAAATCAAATGTGCTATATACTGCTTTCCATTCAGTGTTCTTTTTCCCCAACAGTTTTTCATTGGATGAACGGCAAATGAAGCCTGCATTGTGTTGGATGTCTCTGAAGGGAGTGCTGTGGGCACTACTTAGGGGTGCTTCACTCCTTCGGAAGCTCTCGCTAATCGCTGTTCCCTGTCGATTGGACCCTGTATTTAGACTTGTCCTAAACCATCCGGCCAAACCCCTCGGGGCCCTAGACAGTCCCCCACTACACTGCCTTAGATCTGTTAGTCTGAACCGCTCAGATATCACTATGGAGACTGTAGTACATATTGTAAACACTTGTTGGCGCTTGTCCCATTTGGATTTGAGTGGCTGCTGGGCAATGACTTTAAACAATATCACAAAGTTACAATGCAAAACCAAAAGGAGGCGCCATACACTGCAAATAACATGGACATGAGCTGGGAAAGAAAAGGCCATGCTGAGATTGAAAAATAGTTGTACTGTCAGTATCTTTTTTGTGTGATTATTCTATAAAACTGGGATATTCTAGGAAATATATGTATGAATATAATATGCATTTAATACAGTTATACATGTACATAATGAACATCATTCATCAAAGATGCAAGGACAAAATTGTTTAATACAATGAAATAAAATTACCATGCTCTCTTCATAATTAGATTTATCAATTGTCTTGTCCATTTTCTATCCATATAAGCCCATTATGGCCTTTGAGTTTTAAAATTGTTTACCACATTCTGTTTTTTAAAAGATGAACCAGATTGTTCTTTACATGCTTTGTCAAGGTTTAGAAAAGTTCTTAGGATAAGAACAAGGAAAAATCATATTTAAAATGTTTCTGTTTTATCACAATGCTTTGATGTTACTGGGAAATGTGTAATAAAATGCAATAAAATATTATTTAGCAAAGAAGAACCAATAAAATATTGTACTCATATGTATTTATTTGTGTTGTGTTCATATATTTATCCACGTATTATAATTGTACCTTGAAATTCTGAGGGTGCTCATAAACGCTGCTTTCAGTCTGTGCACTTTTTTTCTTGATGGTCTACTTTTCAATACACATGTGACAGGAAGAGCGACTCTTTCACAATAATAGAATACGTTCATTGGACAACGTACTAGCGCCAACGCAGTCCTACAGCAAATCAGTTTACGAGCGTCACGTAACGTCGTTCATATTTATGAGCCAAGCATTCTACGTACGTTCGTAAATTCGCTGGCGGGAGGAAGACCCGGGAAGACCAGACAGTGCAAACTAGCTAAAGTTTTAATTGTTATTTACATTCAGGATAGTTATGTTTCGAATACTCAACTGTATAGTAGCAGTTTGTCCAGATATGGGAATAGGGAAAAATGGAAATCTACCATGGCATCCAATAAGACTAAGGTGAGCGAGAAGCCGATCGTTTTTGTTGTTTCTGTTATATTGATACAATAATATAAAAAGTGTTGGTTATTTTCCAGGGCCACGTGTTATGAGTTTCATATTTTACAACAGCGATACGTTTTTACTCCTTTGCAGTGACATATAAATCCATGTCGTGACAGTTTTTCAAAATGACTTCACAAATGAATAAAATGAAAACATCTTACAAAATCATTAAGACAGAATGGTAAAAATAAGAATATTAGCTATATGAAATCGAATATTTTATGATTTCACAGGTTGAGTTAGAGCTTGAACTTTGTCCTGCAGGAAAAAAAAAACCCACCTGACATGTTCCTAACCTTTTACACAAAGCAAGCCTCAAAATATATCCCAACCATTAGCTTTGATTCTTCTTTCTTATATTTTTAGTAATGAATTCAAGCACTTTCAGAAGATGACCATGACCCCTTCAGTTGAGGGTAATACAATGCTTTCATATTTGTCATTCGTCTTATTGTCTTTGTTTTTCCATATTTTATTTGTTTGTTCTGAAATTAGTCAAATCTTTAACCCAATCTCTGTATTGTTGTCTTTTGCATTCACTCTGCGTGTCATTTGACAGGCAAAAAGAATGTGGTCATCATGGGCAGAAAGACTTGGTTCTCTATTCCTGCACAAAACAGACCCCTAAAGAACAGGATCAACATAGTTCTCAGCAGAGAGCTCAAGTAATCTAAATGCTTGCACTTTATTTCACCTTACAGTAGACTGCTACCACTTATAAGTTTAAAATGTTTCGTATTTTCTATCACTCACTGCACAGGACAGCCCCAGAGGGAGCTCACTACCTTGCTTCAGACTTGAGTTCAGCTCTCCATCTGTTAGACAGCTCTGAGGTTGAAAATCAAGTGGACCAGGTTTGGATAATTGGCGGCAGTGCTCTGTACAAGGTTGGTACAGGACTGATTGCCTACACCAAACACTGATCCCTAAACCATCCCGTCACTCATTTACTTCTTATATTTCTATTTTTGATTTCCTCCAATTTCATGAAATTTATTTATACTTGTTTTCTAAAGTAATATGATATTTCCTAATTTTGGGGTAAAGTTGTCTGTTTCACCGGTTATACAGTATGCGTGCAACAACATACATTATACACCCACCTATACTTTGTTATATCTCAGTTATAGCTCAGTGTAGTTCAGATCTCTGTATAATCAGTTGTTATGGAAACTGCCTCAAGGTAAAATGCACAAAAGACTCCCTTCCTTCATACTCCTTCCTTTTCATTCTGTTAATATCTTGTACAATGTACTTCATACACTGTTTGTGAATGTTGTGCTGTGTTCTTTAGGAGGTGATGGAGCGCTCTGGTCCCAGGCGTCTTTTTGTAACACGGGTCCTCAAGCAGTTTGACTGTGACACATTTATACCTGATATTAAAATGGACAAGTACAAGCTCCTGTCTGAGTGAGTGTTTATACAGTTGTTTGAATGCTTACATTGAGGTCTATAATACATGGAGAGAGGTTAGCATTGCTGTTCATAAAAAGAAAAAAAATGTTTAGCTAATCACCTTAGCCATAAATGCCATATGATTAATTTCTCTAGAGCTGCTTTGAAGTCTTTCATTAGCAACTAATCTTTTGGTGTATATGCTGTGACATGGACAGCAGGCAAGGAAAAATACACTGAACCCTGCCATTCAAGAGTTTGGGGTCAGTAAGGTTTTTTTTTTTTTTAATAAATTAATACTTTTATTCAGCAAGGATGCATTAAATTGATTTAAAAAATTATGGTAAAGACATTTATAATGATTTATGTTTCAAATTAATGCTATTCTTTTAACCTTTCTATTAATCAAAGAATCCTGTAAAAATGTATCACAGTTACTACAAAATTGTTAAAGCAGCACAACTGTTTTCAACATTAATCATAATTTTAAATGTTTCTTGAGCACCAAATCAGCATATTAGAATAATTTCTGAAGGATCATGTGACACTGAAGACTGAAGTTATGATGCTGAAAATTCAGCTTTCGAATCACAGGTATAAATTATATTTTAAAAGTAGAAAATGGTTATTTTAAATTGTAATATTATTTAACAATATTATTTTAACTGTATTTTTGAGCAAATAAATGCTGTCTTATTAAGCATAAAAGACTTCTTTAAAAAAACATTTAAAGAATCATACTGACCCCAAACTTTTGTATGGCTTTTAAGAGTATTGCACTTTTTCTTGCTTACCGGCATTTCTCACATGTTGCCAGTACTCGGAACGCGAGTCCCGCCTCGGAACACGATTTGAACTGAGGTGGACCAACGCACACACACACACTGTTTTTTCTTCTTCGAACAATGTTGCAAACAATTTGTGTCATAATGATTTGTAGGAGGAGCGATATTACATTTCTATTTGTGTTAAACATCAAAAAGGCCATTTGCTAATGAAACACTTTCATATAAAGTACAACCTTTTTATACATATGTTTAGGAGTATTTGTCTTGTCGTATCCTTGAATAAAGTAGATAGATTTATTGTCACTGGAACAGACATGCTGTATTGTGTATGCAGAGAGAATAGTGAAGAGAATTGCATCAATGAGGAGAAAAAGCTCTCTTGTTATGTAAAAATGGCATCTAGCATCAAAGGTGGATTGCATCAAATGTCACGTCTCTCAGGCTCACAGTAAGCATTTAAAGAGAAGCTAAATCCACACAGGATGTTGATCGCTGTCACTTCATCTGTCAAAGAGCAAAATGGATTTTGTTATGTGTTCTTCTCAAATTCATTTGATTATTTTCAGCAGTTAATTGGAAGTTAACAAGAATCTATACCATCCAAGTAGATGAAAGTTGAGTATTTATGAAAGTTCAAGTTTGAATATGTCTGTTAAAGCAAGATTAAGTAAGATTTTTTACCTTAAAATAATGTTTTCAAAATCGTTTCAGTGGTTCATCAAGTCGTGACATGGTGAAATGCACTTATGCCACTGCTTTGCAGTCCTTTATCTGATATATCCACGCTATGTAAGATTGCCAGATCGGGTCGCGTTTCTGTAGTCCGAATGAGACATAAGAAAACTTCAAATTTGACTTGCTTGACGGCAAGCGTTACAATTGCCGATAGGTGGAGGCGTGGAGCGTACTCGACAGTAGACTACAACTACATGTAAGATACCTAGCAGCCGGGTAGCTTTTGAATTGTCATCATGATTCCAAAGCCGGTGCTGGATAAACAGAGAGCATGTGCGTGCGCGTGCGACAGTAGGATGCGGTAGGCTAAATTATTTACGACAGCAGTAATGGACAATTCCGCTTCCAACCTGTAGGGTGACCGCAGAGGAAAAGTTACTTGGTGTTGCTTTAAAGGCTATATTGTGTTGTGTCTGTATTATGTTTGGTTTTAAAGGTTTTCTTTTCTTATGTTCTTAGTTGCAATCCATGTTTGTAAAATCAGTCCTGACTTAAAAATTTGGAAATGTCTTATTGCTCCTTCTGTTTCTTTTTTCTTGTTTCCTTCTGGTCAGATTCCCAGGTGTACCTACCGGCTTACAGGATGAGAATGGTGTTCAGTATGTGTTCGAAGTGTATGAGAGTACCGACCACTGAGAAGAAAATCTTTTAAGTAGGGAGACGTGGACTCTGACATGTTGCATGATGTAGTAGTTTTCATGTAAATTATGCTTGTATTTCCTGACCCCTTCACCCCTTCTTCTCTCTATCACTTCATATTTCATGTCCACTTTCCTTATTAATTAAAATATCAAAAGCCCAAAAAATTTTATGATTCCAGGACAATTAAAAGATATGATGTTGAAATTCTATGTGTTGGCTTTTGCAGTTTTATATACAAAGTGAAAAGTTGACAGAAAATCGTGGGAAGAAAGAGGGTGGGTAAAGGGGGGTAAAATCAGCCGGATTCAATCTCCAATGAGCACAATAGCTCAACATGTTGCATAGGGGCTAACTGCTAAGTCTGCTGATTTGTGGCCTTTTCTTAATGATTTTTATGGGGTTGGAGAATGAATCTGAAGCACCTGGACCACAATAATTTATTAGTATGGTGTAGGGCAGGGATTGGCAACGTTGATCCTGGAGTGCCACTGTCCTGCAGAGTTTAGCTCCAACCCTAATCAAACACACCTGAGCAAGCTAATCAATGTCTTCAGGATTACTAATGCTAAAGGTAGGCGAGTTTATATCAGGGTTGGAGCTAAACTCTGCAGGACAGCGGCACTCCAGGATCGACGTTACCTATCCCTGGTGTAGGGCATGGTTTCTCAAATCTGGTCCTGTAGGGCCCTGCAGAGTTTAGTTCCAACCCTAATCAAACACACCTGAACAAGCTAGTCAAGGGCTGTGTACCAATTCAAAGGCTGCATTCTTCGAAGGACTCAGACTTCAAAGGCAGTCCTTCGATGGCCGCTAAGGTCCGACTGTTGTTAAATGGGACACTTTAGCCTACGGAAAACTGTTCTTGTCTCCTAGCAACTGACAACTGCCGTTGAAGAAATGGCAGTAACGTTTACTGGACCTAAGTTATATCCAACTGCCTTAAAACAAAACAAGGTTCACAACCTGTCTAAATGTTCACCTTTGTCCATTTATGTACATAATAAGGTGTGCAAACTATGTAAAATCGCTTCTTGGTAAGATATAAGTCAATATTTGAGCTGCTTTATATAAGGGTGAATTCAGGTTGTTTGGGACACTTTTTGCCATTGAGATGAGTGGGGAAAAGTGTCCCAATCAACCTGAATTTACCCCTGTATATTTTTTATTTTTACATTCGTATCATTAGATTAGTCGAGTAAGTAGAACCCAATGCTTAAATTTAAAAGTATAATCAGGCAATTTCTCTACCAAAAAATCCTGTCGTCACCGGCGCGTAATGAATTCTGGGGTACGTGAGGCCGATAAGGGTCCATGTGTTGTATCGATCATTTCCCGCGAAACGAAGGGCGCATTTCGAGGCCTCATTTGAAGGGCCCTTCGTCGCACAATGGTGACGCAATCAGTCTTCGAATTGCGGCCTTTCAGCGATGCAGCCTTGGAATTAGGACACAGCAAAGGTCTTCAGTTACTAGGAAATTGCAGGTAAGTGAGTTTGATCATGGTTTTTAGCTAAGCTCTGCAGAACAGTAGCCCTTCAGGGCAGGATTTGAAGAACCCTGTTGTTGGGGCTCCTTTTTGCGGCCAATACAGCATCGATTCATCTTGGGAATGACAGATACAAGTCATTCACAGTGGCCAGAGGGATTTTTGAGTCATTCTTCTTCCAGAATAGTGGCCAGGTCACTATGTGATGCTGGTGGAGGAAAACACATGTTCCTCCATAATACCCCAAAGTGGCTCAAAAATATTTAGATCTGGTGATTGTGCAGGCCATGGGAGATGTTCAACTTCATTTTCATGTTCATCAAACCATTGTGTCACAGGTCTTGTGCTGTGTGTATTGGTGCATCATCATGCAAATACACAGCCCCACCTTCAGGGTACAATGTTTGAACCATTAGGTGCACATGGTCCTCCAGAATGGTTCCGTAGTACTTGGCACTGTGCCCATCAAGCACTGTAGGGAATACCATGATATTGCATCCCAAACCATCACTGTCCACCCCCAGGCTTCACACTGGGCACGAAACAGTCCAGGTGTTAAGCCTCTTTGGCTTCTCCACACCATAACTCCCACAGATGTGGGATAGACAGTTAAGGTGGACAGATCAGAGAACAATACATATTTCTCATTATCCACAGCCCAAGATTTGCACTGTTGGCACCATTGAAACCGATATTTGGTATTGGCACGACGAGTGATCAAAGGTTTGGCCATAGCAGCCCTGCCCGACCATGAATATTGATGCTGTGGAGCTCCTGTCCAAGAGTGTTAGTTAAAATAGGAGAATGGAGGTGTGAATTTAATTTAATCCTGCAGTGAGTTGGGCAGCTGTGGTTTTATGTTTTTTGGATACAATCCGGGTTAATACCTGGACATCCCTTTCAGACAGTTTCCTCTTGGTTTACAGTTACTCCTGCTGGATGTGGACAATGTGCATTGTGATAATGAGTATACTGTAATATTGCAACTCCATATGGTAGAGAGTTTTTCTGTTATGCTAAAAACAAAGTTGTTTAATAAAATTAAATTTGCTCAAGGATTGTAGGTCAGCCTCTTGAGAAGCTATATGATTTAGCTTATTATAACAATTTGTTAAGGCTGGCTAATAATACAGTCTCTGACCCTAATAATGTCCTGCATAATACGTTTGTTTTATTACCATCAAACCAGAGGTACGGGATTCCAAGATTCAACAAAGTAAGGCTGAAGCACTATTTTATGCATCAGGCTATCTTAGAGTTGAATAAGACACTTAATCAAAAATCAACAGTATAAGCGAAGGTGTTGTAGTGTTGTAATTGTATAAGCGTAGTATAGGAGTGTAAGGTGTACTGTAAAGTTTAAGGAAGTGTAATGTATACTGTGTGAGATTTTTTTGTGAGTGTAAATTGTATTGTGTGGATCAAGTGTATGTCAATGTTTATTGGATGTTGATTGTTGTAGATACTGTCATGCAAGAAAAATTTCAGACTTGTCTGACAAGTATTATATCATATCTTTACCCATAGCTCTCGATACACCACAAAGACTGGGTGTCCTGGTCACACAGATGAGTCAGAAAGACCCACACCAAATATTTGTCCTCTTTTGAACTCTGATATGTCTCTCATTATGTTGTGTGAATTGCAATATTTAATGTACAGATGTGCTATTGCTCTGCTAATTCAACCTTTACACTCTGCTCTTACTGATGGAATGTAAAATCTGAAGATTGGCCACCAGTCAATACAATAAGTTATCTGTATCAGGTTTTGTTTCTGGGTTATAATTCCAGATATTCAGAAAACAATATACCTAAATTTGATAGTAATAAATTGTCTTTTCCACATCTGCTATCTACTTAATTATTCTTCATCTTGCCAACTGCAAAAGACAACCTGCTCATCTCCATATCCAATAGCAACTGAAGTGTCTGCTATTACGCCAGTCTGAAGATCTGACTGCTTCATGAATATGCATGTTGTGTTTCATCCTCGGACTGGCTGATTGACAAAGGTTGTCGTATAGTTCAGAGAAGGGTCACAATACTAAAGCTTTCAGGCTCACCCACAAACTCCTTCATGACCCCTATTTTAAAAAGCCAAATGCTGCAATCAAGCACAACCTTTTTAAGCTGATTGTTTTTGATATGTCACCCTAATGTACTACGCGTTTACGGACAGGCTGAAATAAACCTGACTGGAATTCCAATTACCCAGCAAATGCACCTTAAGTAGCACTTAGATATATTTTCAGGGTACAAACAGTATCTAGAGACTTGACAAGGGTTTGCACTTCATTAGCTTATTCAAGCGAGTTGCCATTTAGATTAAAAGGTAAAAGAGAGCAGTTGGAGGGCTGTTTAAGTCTTTTTATTATCAAATGAAACTTTTTTTCCCATTTTTAATCCATTAGGAGTCTTATTATTGGCCCTTCAGTGCCATCATTGCAGTTTTATAAAAAGTGACTGCATCACTCAAACAGATCAATACACTCCTCATGAGCTAAACTGCTGCCTCAAAGGCGAGACAGTTGTGTCATAATGATGTAATTGCACAATAGGTGCCATCATCGTGCGATCATGTTGACATCAGAGTTAGGAACAAATGAGAGTCTGCGTACAACCTCTGCATACGAGTTCAATAACTCCTTCGCAATGTGAGAATAATGGAGCTATCACTTACTGACGCTGGATGTGTTGGGACTGGCGTCACCTTGCTCTATTAAGCTTGACTGTCCTCCTGATACACAGGGACTTGGTCTGTGGTGAGCTTGGCTGAGCACAGGCACTTGTTCTCTTTCTCTCTCCTGTATCTGTGCCACTCTTTGATTCACCTTCAGTGAGTGCACATCTCCACATGCTCATCTCCCACTTCAAGCTCCAGCTTTAGTCTCACCCCAGGATTACTCATCTATTTACAAAGATGACATGCCACAGGAACAAGCTATTGGAAATCTAGAGCAGCGACTGGTTTATACGAGGTAAGGACATCATTTAATCTCCTTTAAAAACATGCATACTTTTTAAAATAAAATACAAAACTTTACCTTTTTATGCTGTATAATGACATTTTTATGTGTTAATAAGTTAATATGAAGGATTTCTTGCAGACTTTTTTAGATGTGTGATGCTGTTGGTCTTACGGTATGATGTGAGTGGATATAGCTTTTTTATTGGTGTTGACCTTGGATCTGTTCTATAAAAATAAGAGTAAAAATAGTTCACACGAAATAGCATCTTTAGATGATAATACAGATGATTTTCGGAACCAATGGACATTGTTTGTGTAAAATTTACACATATACACATATATACATATAGACACACACATATATATGTGTGTGTAAAAACAACAACAATGTCCATTGTTTCTGAAAATCATCTCTATTATCATATATTGGATTTCAAGTAAGGTTCATTTACGTTTAATTAAAACAATTTTGTTATATAAAATGATTAAGCAAAAAATATTTATGTACACTTATATTAACTGAAGTTCACGCATTAAGTACAAATGATTGGGTATAATATTACATTTATATTACAGTATACAAATGTAGTTTAAATCAAATATAAATAAATCAGCTTTAAATACATCATGCAAATAATTAATTTCCGAATTAACCAAAAAATGCTAAGTAAAGGGACTACTGTTTGCTGCTTTCACTGTTTAGCATAATGAATCTATATGGACATGATGGAAATGTATCTTTATATCAGCTGAGGAAGCTCATAATTTATTCTTCTGGCAAACCTCGAAAGCACATTACCCTCATTAATCAAGACACACGAAAACTATTCTTATCCACTTATCAGTTGATGTCACAGAGAGTGCGTTTTCATTTTCCCTGCAGGTGTTTTGAGAGGGACAAATTCAGCCCACCATTTGCGAGGAGAATTAAGCATTGCGTGATCTGGCATGAATCACAGATGCACACAGGTGCGTGGAGTGGTCTGTTTGGTGCTCCTCTTCAGCACTGCTGCTGCAACAATCACCACCCTCATCTGTTTTGGGCCTCATTTGCTCCATGCTTTTTAGCAAGAGGCAGCAACAGAGGGAGAGAGGCCTGTCATTAAAAATTCTCTCTGTTCCCAAGGGCGATTGAAGACTAGGGGAATGGCACACAAAGCTGAGGTTTTAAATGCCAGCCCAGGGAGCTGTTGGAATTAGCAGCTTGAACCGAGATGTCCTGCAGGCATCAGGCAGTGTGCTTGTACCAGACCAATCAAGACTTTAGCCTGTCTGTACAACTTTATTTCAAAAGTCAAACTGTCAGGACAAAGTGGTTTATTAGCATAATAAACATCACACGCAAAGAAAGAAAGAGATGAGGAGGCTCTAGTTCAGGAAAGGCAGACATAATTAAGGCTATTAAAGTTAGGTATAAAAGTATTATAATCCGCATTTGTGTGTTTTTTTAAAGAAAACATTTATCCACGGTGCTGACGCACTCTCTAATATAGCATTTATTACATGCAGCCTTCACTGCTAAGAAAAGCTACCATGAGAGTGTCAGCCCATGTTTTCATCCTTTTCATTTTGTTGGAGGACACAAAAAGATTAATTTCCTTACTCATCTTACCTCAACTCTAGTGAATTCACATTTATAAACCTGAGTGAGGCAGTCTCGGGCTCGCTGTTTGTTAAATAAAGAGTGCGCTGCAACTGCACTTTGAGTTAAGAGAACAAGGCCACATGCACAATAGACTTTATAAAGGAATGTCTTCATTCTATGTGGCAAATACAGATTGCCTCAGGCTATTGAATTTCAACCTACTGACAAAAACACTGCTATTGCTCTTATAAGAACAGACTGTGCATGTCTGGTGGAGGCTCACATGCTTAAAGGGATAGTTAACCCAAAAATAAAAAGAAACTGTCATCATTTACTCACCCTCAAGTTGTGCCAAACCTGTATGAGTTACTTTCTTCTGTTGAACACAAAATAAGATATTTTAAAGAATGTCGGTAAACAAACAGTTCATGGGCCCTATTGATCTATTGTATATTTTTTTTCATACTATGGAAGTCAATGGGGCCCATCAACTGTTTGGTTTCCATTATTCTTCAAAATATATTCAGTTTTGTGTTCAGCAGAAGAGAAATTCATACAGGTTTGGAACAACTTGAGACTCTGATTTCATTTTGGGTGAACTATCCCTTTCACATTTACTACACATGCTAATTTAAAAGTACACGAAAGTACTGTAGAAATTAAGCTTAATCGACAGCATGATAATTTTAAACCATCTCTGTCCTTTTCTTTAAAAAAAAGCATAAATCAAGGTTACAGCAATGCACTTAGTGAAGTTCACAACGTCATTTCGAGAGGAGTGAACCCATCTAATCTTTCAATTAACTGCCGGAGCATATAAGCAGCTTATATGCTCTTATATTATATGCATATAAGAGCATATAATCACCTTGCTCTGGCATCAGCTTTTGGCATCCCTCCACCTCCCCAACCAACATAATTTAGGCATCTTGCTACCACTCATCATCCAAGCATTAGTAGTCCCACCAGGGGGGGGGGGGGGGTAATAAGCTCGAGTTGAAGCTGCTTCCTCGAGCCCCTCACCTGTGGACAGCAAGCCAAATACGCTTAACCTTATTAGCTTAAAGATTATATGGGCAAAGGAACTCGTGAAGAAGTAAATGGGGCTGGTTTTTTAGAAGATTTATAAAAACACTTACATTGATCCTTCTGTTAAACCGTATTAATTGTTGCTTGAACTGTAAAGTTGTTCTCATCATTTTAATGACATTTAGTGTTTTAAGTGTTATGTTGTCATGGCAATGAAATTAAATATAATGTAACTCTGGCTGAGTAAAAGTTTACAAATTGGCCCCATTCACTTGTGACTGTTAGTCTCACTGTAAACCAGATCTTTGTTCTTTAAGGAAAAGGAGGCACGGGTTGGAATTAATTATTCTGTTTATCAACATGATGTTAAAAGCGCTGTCGATTGAGCTCAACTTGTATTAAACATAGACTATGCTGCATAATTGCAGGTAAAAATTTTAAAATATAATAGAAAGAGTAATTCATATTATGTAACGGGGATTAGATAACTAATTCAGTTTTCTTATGTCTTCTTGTCAAGTAGCACCTAGACATGCCACCTACCTAGTCATCATAACAAACATCTTCACATTAGTGTCTACCCGATGAATGGCCAGAGACACTAGATTAGAGCAGGAAACCTCTCTAGCATATTCTTCTGAGGCGAAGAGGGAGAGCACATTTCAATGTCAAAGAGACATCAGGTTTGCTTTGATGCGAATGAATTGGATAAAAAGCAGACACTTAAGTGAAAACCTTGAAAAACTCTGGTTCTGATAAAGTATGCTCTCCTTCTCTTCCCTGACAGAAGCCAATAAAGAAATCAGCTTCTATGACCCACTGAGCCAACCCTACATTAGCCTCTCAACGGTCACACCACCACATAATCATGGAGGACTCAACAGAGGTGCGCACGGGTGGAAACTCTTTGCTGAAAGCAGTGTATCTGTGCCGCCTGAGGTTGACGCGCCTGCTGCTGGAAGGAGGGGCTTACATTAATGAAAGCAATGAGAGGGGAGAAACTCCACTGATGGTGGCCTGCAAAAGTCACCATGCAGATGCTCAGAGTGTGCCAAAACCCAAGATCATCAGGTGGGTCTCCTGTAAGTTGATTAGCTGATTGTACAATGAAACTTTGATATTAGTTTTTTTTTTTTTTAAAGTAGCAAGGAAGAGAATGCGTTGAAAAATTCAGTTCATACACACAGTGACTCTTGCATGATGAGCATATTTTTAATTTCTGAAATGAATATCATTATTCATTAAAAGCTGAAGTACTTTGGCATGATATATATAATTTCTTTTCTTTTTTTTATATTCTAACAAAACGTTTCTCCACAGACCCTCATTATTGCGTGAGGGTCAGTCTCTTAAGCTATCAGAGTATTTGACCATGTTATAATACAAGATCAAAGAAGGAATCCCCAAAAATTATATATAAAAAAAAAGAAAAGAAAAAGAAAGTTTTACCTTTGAAGATACACTACATTTCAAAAGTTTGGGGTCAGTAAGATTTTTTTTAAATAATACTTTTATTCAGCAAGGACACATTAAAAAGACTGGAGTAATTATTGCCGATAATTCAGTTTTGCCATCACATGAATAAATTACATTTTAAAAGATAAATAGAAAACAGTTATTCTAAATTGTAATAACATTTCACAAAATTCACACGAGTTCACACTTATTTGGCGTGCTGTCCGGGGGGAGGGCTCCGAGCTTGGAGTTCGGCCCGAACCCAGAGTACTCCCCCCGTATGTAAATGGTTAGGACTAGAAGTGTGGAGAAGGGGTGGTGGAGGGATGCTGCTAAACTGTCACCGAATTAAGGTGCGACTGCTGAATATATATACACCTCTTATCGTTGATTGCTGAGTGCTCTCCACTCGTGTTAATTATCTGAACGTGCTCCTCCCGAACTTTGTTAATAAAACATAATTTACTATTTTTGATCAAATAAATCTAGTTTTGGAGAGCATTAGACTTCTTTTAAAAACATCTTCCTGACCCTAATTTTTTGGATGGTAGTGTAACAAACGTTTTTTGGATAAGATGTCTACACTTTTTACTTGATGGTAATACCACGAGTAATCGAATCCAATGTTGAAAATGGCATAAAGGTTTTTAAAAATCACATGAGTATACCAATAATAGGATATATCTTGGTACATATGTTTTATACTATTTAGTATTTACAAGATTGATTTTTTTTTTATTGTGGACACTCTGATTGACATTGATCCCTTCCTCTATGAGCTCACTCTAATGAATCAATCTTCTTCTCAACAGGTATCTTCTTGAAAATGGTGCAGACCCCAACATTCAGGATAAGTCTGGTAAGACAGCCCTAATGCATGCCTGCATAGAGCGGGCGGGAGATGAGGTGCTGTCGCTTCTGCTCTCCAGTGGAGCTGACCCTAGTTTAGAGGACCACAATAGTTCCTCTGCTCTGGTCTACGCAGTTAACGCTGGAGACAAGGATGCACTGAGAGTACTACTGGACGCCTGCAAGGCCAAGGGCAAAGAAGTCATCATCATTACAACAGACAAACTACCCTCTGGAAGACAAATGACCAAGCAGTATCTGAACGTACCACCACCTCCAAATCTTGAGGACCGGTTGCACTGTGCCTCTGCGTCATGTATGTGCCCCTCTGAAATGAATCTTTTTACCCCGCATATCTCACCTCCCACCAACAACCAATCTGAGACCCTGGGATCCACTCCAACACTTCCCACATCTAAGCCAGGATCACCGACTCAAGATTCAAGCCCTCTGCAAGCGGCTAGTGTGGTGAAGCTGCTGCATCTACAGAGGCTTAACTCAGAGCCCTGGCTGAAGATCCCTCCTTCTCTGCTCCTACAGCAAAGCAAGTCCTCATCCTTGACCGAGGAGCTTCTAGATATCACCCCCGAAGAGGAGCTCTCATTTGGGTACAATGGTTGCAGACCTCTACTGAGAACGACGGTAGCTCGGCACCAAAGCATTGACGTCAAAGACTCTACTGGTCTGCTTAGAGCCTTTGAGACAACATCTGAAAGAGAACTAACAAAAGAACAGAAATGGCTCAGTAGAAAAATGTCCTACGATGGTGAGTTGTTACCGCACTCTTCCTCACATCAGAACCTCAAGCAGGCATCCATCTCAGACACTGCTCCTGTGGACCGGGGCCCAGACTGTCTTCCCAACCTGGCTGTTTCAAGCCTACGCAATGTGTTTCGTCGGCGCAACTTCGGAATGGACCACTACAGTTCTGACTCTCAGTTGCCTCAATTTGGGAGCCACCCCTCTGAAGACCTCGGGAAGACTGGAGGAGGAGGAGGAACTGGGGCAATGGAGAAACGCAAGCTTGTTACCAGCCGCTCCTCCACTCTCTCTGGATCCAGAGAGTCTCTGGAGAGTGTCGTTCAGAGGAGGAGCCCGGCGATGCTGGAGCGGAGGGGATCTGGAGCCCTACTCCTAGACCATATCTCACAAACCCGCCCTGGTTATCTGCCACCTCTTAATCCACATGCACCCATTCCAGATATCAAAGTCAACACCTGTGTTGGCGTCAACAGTGGAAGCAAGCCTGTGGCAGGAACTTCACCCATTGTTCCTGGATTGAGGCATTTTGTCCCCATTGCCCCGAGCCATCCCAGAGATCTCAAGAACAAGAAGAGTCTGTTAAGACGACACTCCATGCAAACTGAGCAGATCAAGCAGCTGGTCAATTTCGAGGAAATCTTTGGTCAGTAAACATCACAGAGGAAAGTTGTGGTAAATATAGAAATTTCATTTGACAAAGTCTGAAATCTGAACAGAATACATTTTAAATATGAATCATAATAAACATAAACCACACCCTAAAATGCACTTTCCAGACTGGACAGTGGTAATATGTTTATTTTGACTATTGTAAACTTTACTGCACTTTACTGCTGTTATTTGTACTCTCTCATTAGTGCACTGAATCAGAATACTGAAACGTTGCTGCTGTTTAATTATGCTGTCTCTTTAAACCTGATTTATGCCTGCAATGTCTTTGTAGTTACAACAGATAATATATTGTGACTTGTATTTATCCATTGACAAAATAAATGCAGCATAAAACAATACTTTCAGTTTATTGCGTATATTTATATATATATAATAAAGCATTAATTGCATTCAGTATCATTGGACATATTGAGAGCTAATTTACTGCATTAATAAATTAAACCGAAACAATGTAACAGATAACAACACTTTTGCTTTCTTGCATATATCTTTGTTTTACACCACTGTTCAAAAGTTTAGGGTCAGTCATATATATTAATTATTTTTTTTTAAATAAATGCTGTTCCTTTGAACTTTCTATTCATCATAGAATGAATGGCCGGCCAGCAGCCATATCACCCTACAGCCCAAGACTGGTTGCCCACTGAAGCTAAGCAGGGCTGAGCCTGGTTAGTACCTGGATGGGAGACCTCCTGAGAAAACCAGGTTGCTGCTGGAAGAGGTGTTAGTGAGGCCAGCAGGGGGCGCTCACCCTGTGGTCTGTGTGGGTCCTAACGCCCCAGTATAGTGACGGGACACTATACTGTCAAAGAGCACCGTCCTTCGGATGAGACGTTAAACCGAGGCCCTGACTCTCTGTGGTCATTAAAAATCCCATGGCACTTCTCGTAAAGAGTAGGGGTGTAACCCCGGTGTCCTGGCCACATTCCACCCATTGGCCCCTGCCAATCATGGCCTCCTAATAATCTCCATCCACTGAATTGGCTCTATCACTCTCTCTCCTCTCCAACTATAGCTGGTGTGTGGTGAGCGTACTGGCGCCGTTGTACTGTGGCTGCTGTCGCATCATCCAAGTGGATGCTGCACACTGGTGCTGGTTGAGGAGAGAACCCCTGATATGATTGTAAAGCGCTTTGGGTGTACAGTAGTACATATGAAAGCGCTATATAAATGCCTCATTCATTCATTCATAGAATGCTGAAAAATATATCACAATTTCCACAAAAATATTAATCAGCAGTTTCCACGTGTGAAATGTTACTTGAGCACCAAATCAGCATATTACAATGATTTATGAAGGATCATGTGACACTGAAGACTGGAGTAATGATGCTGAACATTCAGCTTTGCATCACAGGAATACATTTTATATTAAAGTAGAACACATTTTTTACACTGTAATAATATTTTACAAGATTACTATTTTACTGTATCTTTGATCAAATAACTTTAGTCTTGGTGAGCATTAGACTTCTTTTAAAAGAAATCTTTCTGACCTCAAACTTTTGAATGGTAGTGCATACTAATAATGAGAAGCATTTTTCCCCATACTTTTATTATTCATTTGTAATGCTTGTAAAATGTTACAAAATGCAAATGTAGATTACAAAAATATAGCATTTTTCTTTCCCTTTCTTTCTTTCTTTCTTTGTACATTAATGTGTGTAATGGATCCACTGGAGGCAAGTTGTAGATAGAACCCAAGTGCAGTTTAATATTAACAAACATAAGATAAAACAAAACAAAAGCATGACGTGGCATGAAACAAAAACCATGGACACAGACTTACACAAACAATGGTCACAGGAAACAATACTTGACAAAAGACAAATGGCAAACATGAGGGCTTAAATACACAGACTAATGACAGGACAAGGGACACCTGTGAACAATGAACAGGCGATTAACCAATGACAAGACACATGGCAGGATCACATGACAAACAGGGAATCACATGACAGACATGGAACATGACATGAACAAACCAAAACATGACAGAGACAAGACCAAATCGTGACAATGTGTTAAGTATGACAACCAATAAAATTCATGTATAAACCTTAAAACTTAAGACTCAGATACAGAGTGCATAGGTATGTATTTACATGTCTTTACATGTTACAGTACATGTATATTGTATTTAGCTGTTATACTTTGCAAAGCATCCCATGTGTTGTCACTTCCTAGAAAATTGGTGCAGAATATCTCTAACAAATATGGAAGTTGCTGTAATTGGGGAAGCCACTGAGGCTCTTTTTGCTACATTGTAAATGACTTGCGTCTTAGAGCGTGCAGACGAAACGCAATAACCACTATCTTGTGTTTGGATGCCTGGTGTTTGGGAACGCAATCATGTCAGATGCTTCTGGGGGGGAATTAAACCAAATCATACCCATTTCAGAATGACCAAACCAGCATTTGCAATGCTGTGCGATGAAATTGCTCAGTCCTGGTTAGTCCAGCTATCCAATCACATCCTCTGCAGGTAAAGTCACATGAGTTTTTTGTTGAACATCAAGGGATTTAGTGTGTAAATGTGTTTCCATCATAGTTTGTGAGCATGTCTTCTTATCGGATAAAAAATTTATCCGCCTCAATTGAGTGTATGTTTTTTATGCACATTTTTTTAATTTATGCTGCTCATCTTGGTGTTTCCATCCAGCCTTTTTTTTTTTTATGTGATATCCCAAAACAGGCATAAAAATAGGCGAATGGAAGCATAGCTAATGTCAGTAAGATTAATTGCTTTTTTAGGAGTAGCCAGGTAGTCCTTTAAACTGTTTGAACTGTGATTGTAACAGATCATAATAGATCCTGGTTTTGCTGAAGTTTTGCCTGTAGGGCAACAGGTCTTCCACATTAAGAACATCATCCTTGCCTGTCCATACAGTCAGGCTGTACCTTAGAGAGAGAAGAAAAGAAGATGTTAAACAGAATCATATTAAGGCAAAGCTTAATCATCTTCACCAGTGAATAAAAATGTATGAATGGTGCTTTTAATTTGACATCTTAATATTAAAGTGTCAATTAATCCAAAGCAATTAGCATTGTGCTTTAAAGGAACTTGTTTTTTTCACACAAGGAACTATGCTTTTTCACAGAATTAATAGTGACCTTGTTCTGAGTGACTGCAATCACCCTCAAAATCTAACTTAAGAGAGGGAGAAGAGTGGTGAAGAAGAGCACTATCTCTGTAGAGGAGGCTTAAACCTTCCCTTCACATCCTGTAATACCTCAACACCGTCCTTCAGATAAAGCAATGAGTTTCTATTCCAGTCACAAACAAGTGTAATAGACGAGCCAGAACCAAATTATCCAGCAAGAAATTACAAAGCATTAGGATGAATCTCATTGTGTCCTTGCTTATATAATATGAATCAATCTCCGAGGTAATAAAAAGACTCCTTCACACAGATGTGTGGCTTAATAGCATCTATAATAGTAAATCTGGACATACATTTAAATAGACTGATTAATTTCTCACCGGTCTGAACGCTCTAAAAGCCACTGGAACTGTTGGAAGGACACAGGAATGAGAGCTGCACGGACTGGAAATGTGACCGGTTGCTTTAGGGATCTGCATAATTCTTCCATCTGATGAACCATCTCCCAGCTATAGCCTATTTCCCAGAACAACACAAACACAGAAAGCAAATGCTAATCAAGGTCTGAATTATAATTAAAAAATTCATAAGGAAGTCAAAGCAAAAGGCTGGGAGCAAAAATTAAAGAAAGTCCATAAGATTTTTTCATGTTTTTGAAAGAAGTCTCCTTTGCTTACAAATGCTGCATTTATTTTATCAAAAATACAGTAAAAAAAAAAAAAAGTAATTTTTTGAAATATTATTACAATTAAAAAGTTATTATTACAATTCTATTTTATTATCTTTTAAAATGTAATTTATTCCTCTGATAGCAAAGCTGAATTTTCAGCATCATTACTCTAGTCTCAAGTCACATGATCCTTCAGAAATCCTTTTAATATATTGTTTTGGTGCTCAAGTAACATTTCTAATTATTATCATTAAAAACAGTTGTGCTGCTTAATATTTTTGTGTAACCTCTGATTTCAGGGATTTTTTCAGGCTTCTTTGATGAATACAAAGTTCAAAAGAACAGCATTTATTTGATTTGGAATGATTTGATATAGTATAAATGCTTTTACTGTCACTTTTGATCAATGTAATGAATCATTTTGAATATAGCCGAAGACTTACTTTCTTCAAAAAACAAACAAACATCTTACTGACTTTTGAGTGGTAGAGTATATACAGCATATGTATAGCACATGATTATCACTAAAACAGGGTTCCCACACCTTGGTTAACTTCAAATTCAAGGACCTTTCAAGGACTTTCCAGGTCCAATACCCTCAAATTCAAGGACTTAATGTGGGGACACGTTTGTTGTGTTCAACAACAAACGTTGAGGTACCATCGTAGTAGTTTCATGCGTGCGTGAACGTCATGGCAGCGTACAACACAAAGTACCTCACGCGGGAAACACTTAACGTAACGCGTAAATGCGCGTAATTAACGTAAATCAAGCTAGCTAGTGTGCATAGGCCACGAAGTGTTGGCGAAATACACTTTCATCCGAACGGAGGGAATAATATGGATTTTATCCAGAAAACTTCCAGCACAAAATAAATTCAAGCACTTTCAAGGACCTGTATCTATGTGTGTTTACTTGCCAAAACTTTGGAGGGCCTTGAATTTCTTTTTTTAGATTCATAAACTTTCAAGAATTTCAAGGACCCGTGGGAACCCTGCTAAAAACAAAACTTAAGAGCTTTTCACCTTAGTGTAATAACAATCTTCTTACCACGATTGTCTACGTTTACATCCCATCCAGTGGTCCAACCCAAAGAGAGAACATCATTTTCTGATCTTCGAGCCACTTCCTGTAGAAAAACATGAGGGTCCAAAGGGGTGGCTTTGCCACCAGGGCCAGGAAGAACATCAGCATTGATCCACACGGGTCCCTGCAGCTGATCTCGGACCTCTTCAAGTAGAATCATGGATTGGGATACAGCTGCGAGACTGTGAATCAAAATGATAAGTTGATCTGCCACTCATTCATAAGCAACAAGGTCATTGTGGGAGAAATCAATCCAAACAAGCACTATGACTACTGTCAAAATAAGCAGTATTAAAATCTAAGAATAAAAACTCTGTGCCGCCGTTTAAAAAAAAGGAAAAATCACCTTTTGAAGTCCAATTTTATTCCTTTGCCTGATTTCACAACTTCTTTAAGCCAGTCCTGCAGAGTTATATCACTGTCATTGTCAGGCGGGTGAGCCATAATGGGTTCTTTTGGATCTTGACCCCTGAGAAGAACATCTGCTTCAATCATCTGTGCAGAACCTCAAAAAAGAACAAAGACAAGAGTGAGAAAACATTATCATAACAGTGATCATGGCGTGGTCATTAGAAAAGCCTATGGGTAAAGTACTGCAGAAGCAAAATACATGCTTCTTCTTACTTTGTAATGTATACTCACCTCCAAGAGCCTCTATGAGTTTGCTCTTGCTGTTTACTGCATGATACCACTCAATATCAGCAGCATCTTTTCTTTTTATCGTCCCCTTGTTGAGGAAATATTCCAGTGTGTGTTCACTCATTGATCCTGCGACTATACAACATTACCAAGTTTAGTCCTAGTGAATTTACACAGATCATTATCTATTTATTTTTAATTTGAACCAATGCAGTGACATTATCTGATTAGACAGCTAACAAGTTAGCTTTCTTACCTTTGGAGTTTGACAGTGTCTGTAATTTGAGGTAGCAAACGAACAAAGATGCGATAACCGTGGCACATAAGATAAAACGGTACCATTTATGTCTAACCAAACCCATGTATTGTATTGTACCCATGCATCTTTTTTGCGAACATAACATTTGCATTAGATTACATTCATAGACGGATTACATTACATTACGACAGCTACTACTTTCGAACATTACGGAAACCGGTAGCATAAAGCATTATGGGATATGTAGTTATTCAGTCCTCTGCACATCGCGCTTGCTGCTTTCACTACGTCTGTCCCTTTTTTACAGTCTATGGTCTTTCCACGTCGAAATGTAGTACAGTACCAGTCAAAGGTTTGGTTATTATTATCAATTAATTATTATTAATAATAATGAAGATATGTTTTAAATACATGTACTTTTACTGTCGAATCTAGCAAAATATTTTAGAAGTAAAAAATGTAAATACTGATAATGTAAATATTATTTTAACACACTTGTGGCAAATATTGTTGAAATGTATGATTTTTTTTTATTTTGTAAAGAAATGTATACACAGGCACTTTTAATCTACAAACAATAATTGCAAGCGCTGTTGGATCAAAAGGCTAATTGAAAAGCATACATTCAATCAATTTTGTCCAAAGATTTACTAAAAAAAAAACTTTTGTTTCGCTGTCGAGACACAAATGAAAGATTGATAGCAGTTTTTGTTAGCAATGTCATTCTGTTCAGATTTTTTGTTTGTTGGCTTTTGATGCATGGATGGGTAGGATTTATTTTTCTAATCTATTTAGATGTGCATTATGGATCCTATCAACTCTTATTTTATTGCAAGTTTGTGGTTAGAATTATGGGTAATTTTGGTTCTGTTATCCTAGGTTATTCTGGGTTACCTGCTGTCCAAGTTTCTAGGTAATAGTATGCATATAATATGAAGATAATGCAGGCATTTTTACTTTCGAAAAAATACAACATGAAACTTCCTTCTTTTTTTAAATATCTTTATTGTCAGGTTTAGTTTCTCTAATTTCGGTGGATTTGGAGGTCTGCTCATCATCAGCTGTAGGGCTGTCAGGGACAGTGAGGTGTTGTGATCCATGGCTGTCTACAGAGCAACTACCGTCTCCTTCTCTGCTCCATTCACTCTCCTCAAAAGCCTCTGTTTCTGTTTTACTGTCTTTGTGTGAGGGTTCCAGTTCCTCTAGCTGCATCTGGAGACGTTTTTCCAAGTCTTCAGTGTTTCGTGCCAACATGTAGCTCACCTTCCTCTGATGTGCCAAGGCCTCTTCTTTGTCATTTAACTGAAGGAGGAAGACAATTTAAAATTAGTGAACTCAAAATGTAATGTGAGGGAATATATAGAGTAAAATATAGTACTGACCAGATCAAGCAGCATATGCAGTGTTTCATTTGAATCGGCTGTTATCTTCTCTTCGCTTGTTGTGGGCAGAATTTTTTTGAGTCTTTCACCTACACTGAGAGACCCTCGCTTCTCTTTGAAATAAAAATAAAAATTAATTACTGGAAATAAAAAGAATCCCATTATAAAATTACAGCATTGTGCCACATGACACTACAATTACCTGAATAATAATATTTAATAAAAAATAAAAATAATAGTAATGAAAGCACATTACAAAATTACTAAAAATTAAACTGAAATAAAAACAAAAACGAAACATAAAAACAAGAGCTAATTCAAAATATTCATAAAACCTACAATAGCATTTAAATAATACTAAAATAACACTGGGCTTTCACTTGAACCAAAAAAAAAGCACAATTTACAATAACATCGTTGTCAGATTTGATTGGTGATTTGACATTTTACTGACACTAAATCTTAGGTAAGCTTTCTGTGGATATCTTCAATGAAGGTGAAATACGTTGCACTGCATGTCATGATTTGGCACCATCCTCAGGTTTTAGCTATAAAACTGAACAGCCCTTTACCCCTCTCATGTCTTTGGTTATGCGGCTGGTGTCTGTCTGTCTCAGCCTGTCGGAGCACGTTCTCACCGACTCTCCTGAGCTGTTGCTCAAAGGCGATACGGAAAGCATCCATCATGACGTAAGCCTCCTCCTTCCTCTTCTGCTGCTCCTCCAGCTAATGCAGAAAAATAAACTGTGTTACAAGACCCTCAAAGACAAATGAGCAAAGCCAGCCCTGTATTGGTTTTAATACATGCATTGGCTGAATAAGAGGGTTAATTTACAAGGTAATGGAACTGAAGTATTGACAAATACAAGACGAGTACCTCTTGCTTGAGCTGGAGAACCTGTTTACGGCTTGCAGCAGCACTTCTAGCACAAGAGCATGGCTTGCCCCCATTAGAGTTACACTGGCATGCCCCATACACTGCCAACTTAACAACAAGATAAGAGGACAGAGAGCTGTTTGTTTACTACAGAACAGAGCTATTTAACACAGACTACAATTCACCAACATTACCTCTAGAGCTGAACCGTCTGTTCTGAGGCTGCAGGAAGGCTGGGTCCTCTGGAAGTCCCTTCTTTCCTTAGTACTAAGCATCGACAGGAGCTCCAGACATTTTTGGCTCAGAGCTAAGACACAGAATGCATAAATATGTACTGGGAACAAACCAGTTATTGGGTCATCAAATAAAAGTAGGAAATACGATGCGACTTACATGCATTCTCTGTCCTTTGCTCCATGTGCTCTTTCATTTTCTCCTCTAGTGCTTTCTTTAGGGCTTCATTTTCTGCCAACACCCTGAGGTGGTATTTACATGAACCAGTGAGATGTGGGCATTTTTATAGTTCCTTAATGCATATTTAAAGTCTTAATCAATGGATACAATATTAGAAAGGACTCTTTTTTTAAATCAAAATAAAGCAAAATGGGTTGCAGATGGCATTTCACATTGAAATGGAAGTAGCAGCAAATCTTTTCTTCTGTATTGTGACCATTGTGACGTATATCCGAGGGTAACAGATTATTGGGGGAAAAACGTAGAATGGAGACTTGGTTCTATCCATTAATTGTTGACTGGATTTTGAGGTCTGGGCATTGCCCTCACAAGTAGAAACAGATGGACAGGACACAAGCTTGCAGGGTGCACTAAATATTTGGAAGGCCCAGTTATGATATTTTGATGAAACATTGCAAGGTCAAAAAATGAAACATGGATGAACTGTTCATAACATCTATAACATGCTTTTACAAAATAACTGATAGTCTTTTTGCATGGGTATACCTCTCATACTTTAAACTCCATGAGTTTTCCACATTCTTGAATTGCACCTGGTTGAAAGTGATCTCCCACTGCAGTGCATTAACCTCCTGTGTGGAAACAATTTCACAGGAATGAGACCCTATTTTCAGGATATGCTTGAATTCAATTTTTTTTTTTTTTTAAGATGTAGTTGTTTGAGTAGGACACCTTTTCAAGGGCCTTGGTCCTCTCTTCACTCTTCTGAAGCATAATTTTAGTATGACAAGTAGCTTTGTCCAAGATTGCCTTCAAGGACAAAATGTAGCACACTTCATAAATGACTTATAGGCTAATAAATTAGATTTCAATTAAACAATAATGATTTTAATTATCATAACATTTTTAAATACCTGTCCTTGCAAGATCCTAAGAGCCTCATGTTTCCCCTCCAGGTGGCGATGAGTGACCTCCAGTTCGGTGCGTAACAGCTCCACTTCCTGATATTAAGCGAAGAAGATTTGCATACACCTGAGACATGTTCATTTGTAAAGATAAATCTTTTTTTACTCCATTAAAAAAACTCATAAAGGAGCCACTTTTCTGTGACTCTAATGTGTGAGACATGGCAAATTATTGTGTTTTATCTTTTATTATATTTATTACATTCATTAGTGCAAATCTGTGAGTTTACCTCTGTGACCTCCTGTAGTCTTCTCTGCAGCTCTTCACTTGTGTCCTCAGAGGAGCTTTCTACAAAAGAATGCCGTTACATTTAGAAAATAAGATACTTTTGTTTTTTGCATGTCGGCACATGGTTTTCTATTGCCAACACATCATATCCTGGTAGTAGTGTGGTTCTCAAATGACTATTGTTGAATATTTGTTTAAGAATTGCTCAAGGGAGTACACAAAGTCAACTCCCTGATAAGAAATATCAGGTGTTAACTTCACCAAACACCACAAATCAACAGAGCATGCGAATAATAACCCCTACAGAGTTTGGAGTATATTACCAGGAAGTTATCCTCTTTGTAAAGCTTTTAAACATAACTCACTTATTATGTGGTTCATACAGTATAGATTAGTCTGCTCTGTGTCCATGAAGGAATCAAAGAGGTTTGACAGGTTTAAATTACTTTAAATGAAAGTCCAGAAAACTAACCAGACTGTCTTTTCTCCCGCTGTGCAACTCGTTCAGCTTCCAGTTCTTCCCTAAAAACAGCATACATAGTTCTGCATGATGTCCAGGAGAATGGTCCATTGCTTCTCTCGCTGCCCCCTTTGATTGGCCGTGACTGGGACAAGAAGTCCAGAAACCTCCCCCTGCTCTTTATTTGTGGGAGATGGTCATGATGTCCTCTGGATCTGGCCCCCATGCCATCACCCAGATCCCCCTCTGTCATCATGTCATCTTCTGTGAGGCATTGAGGGCATGAACCCTCACCCTGCATCACAACAAACTATTGAAGAAAAAAAAGACTGAGTGCATTAGACACAAAAAGAAGTATATCAAGCATGTTGAGTACTGCGTAGCCCATATTTAAATGCATTAAAAGTGACATATATTTAAATAAGGTTTGATAGTCAAAACAGCAGACATGGAAATGTTAAATCGAGCTGTAAACTTACTTACGTAAAACGAAACTTTCAGCATTCCTTGAGTGTAGAGGAAGAATACATAACCATTACTTACCTGTCCGTGGGGAGATGTTTTTGTATTTCGCCGACAAGAACAACGGCGAAATTCCACATCAATGTCTTTCCGCTTACTTTGACGAAGTGAAACTTCTGCAAAGGGGCGTGTCTGTCTTGACAGGTGCTTTATTACAAAAGTACGTACTATAGATCAAGAAATGTCGCTCTATAGCAAGGGGTTTCAAGCTTTACAGTCCCAGAGCTAAGACACTAACAGCTTTCAGAAAATCGTTCATAACATAGCCTACAAGTATTATCCTGACTTTCCTCTTTTGCGTGTCCATTTGGACGATTCTCCACCCCCAAGACATGAAATAAAAATAAGACTTAGGAGCAACCGCAGAGATGAGGATGTTTCTTTTAACTATGATAAAATAATACAATTTAAAATAAAGCTATGAAGTTAATCACAAAAAATATTTGAAACATTTGTAATGTCATTTTAAAACATAACAAATATAACACATACCATGGACTCCCTGCATCTTCACAGACCCCAGCTTTGCAGTAACTAATATGGATTCAGAGATTTTCCCAATAAATAAATAACAAAAACAGCCATCAAAGTTGCAAACATTGATTTATTATAGTCACCTCTTTGACTGAAGAACAGATTATCCTTCTCAGTCCCAGAGCACTGTTAGACCATGACAACATTAAACTTAAATTATGGCTGTAAATTGTCTCTGTTTTAGAGATACTTTCAAAAAACCTGCTGAAACAATGTACAAAACAGGTACATTTCAACAAGTAAGAACATATGAACAATTTTCAACATCAACATACTGTGTTGAAGCTCATAAATATCTACAAATAATTACCATCTTAAAAACAAAAACAAACAATGTAAATGTTCAACAATTGCATCAGGCCAGCAAGTGATATTAAATAAGTCCATAACTTGTGATCGGTCAATCACTGTCATAGTCTTCAATTAAGAGGTCTTCCTCATCCAAAAGGGCTTCAGAGCTTGCAGGCTGGGGCTGGCTGGCAGAAAGTTCTCCGGGAGGATCCTGGCTATTTGACAAGTTGGACTCAGTTGTGGCATTCCCTGGTGTAGTACCTGGTTCAAGGTGCTGAGCAGCAGAAGATTCTTCATTTTCGCTGTCAGCATCTAAAATGCCTGGGTCTTTGTCACCAAGTGCTTCAAGTCTCAACCTGCAAATAAAGCCATTTATTAAACCATTTCAATAATATTTTAGACATTTCAAATGCAACAACACTTCAAAGTTTTGTTTACCTTACCTTCCAGGAACCCTCTTTTGCGAAAGATGTCCAACATTCTGGATAAAGGCTATTTGAGCTGATATGACAAATATAAAAAATATATTAAATCACTTATAGAAAAAATTAAAAAGTATGAAGAGAAATGCCCCACAATTTGAAAACTCTTGCATGCTGGAGGAGGCAGGAAAATAATAAACATATTTAACTTTAAAGATTATGCTATGCAGTCTGATTCAATTTGAACATTTAATTGTATATTTTGCAGATGCCAAGGTCACATGTTCACCTTGATTTCTCATTGGGTTGGTGAGCTTTGCAAGGTAAGGCACCAGTTCTGTCAGGAGGCTCACAGGGGTGAGGCAGAAATTTAAGAAGAGCGACTGTGCGGTCAGGTAATTCTCTCGATACTATCACAAAATTAAAAGTTAAAATATATAAACATTTAATAAATTCAACAATTCTTTAAAATGCTGAATAATGTAAATGCACCAAAGTAAAAAAAATATATATATACCGTCTTATTTATGTGAAGCCAATGCGGTTTATGAAGAGGCCTGAAACCGGCAGTGGACTGGCTGTTGGCTTTTGCTCGAGAAGAGTTTGAGTGCATAAGGCCTCTAGTTGCCACTGATGAGCCGTATTCCAACATAGTCGACCTTGACTGTGAAAAGAGGAACACCAGAAAAACAAAACAGTTGTTGCGAAGATACTACATGATGATAGTCCTCTGGGTTTAAATGTGCAGTACAATCAGAGTAACTCGACATATCCCTATGTGTGTTGTTATGGAAGTCTGACAGCATTTGCACTCACACTCCACTCTGCTGTCAGGAAGTCAGCATCAGAGAGGTACTCGCTGGCCCGTGCTATATCCTCCACATCCGAAAAGAAGTCAGGGTAGTTCTGATGCAGGTAAAGGTTGAAGAATTCACCTGACATATGAGAACGCTCAATGACAAGCTGAGGAAAATATTATAAATCAGAAGATTGTTAGAACATTAAAGAAATTTTAAAAAATAAAATTGTAACATGTAATATATATTAATATTTACTTCTGGATCAACAAGCAATTTGTCCCTCTGATGATCTGTTAAATGTGGAGGCAGTTTGGGTGCTTGAGAGCTGTCATAGCTTTCACCTAAAAATCATATGCCATCCGTTTGTATAAATATGAATGAATTTACATGCAGTTCATCATGTACATTATAACACAGTCATCATAGAATAACATTTCAGCAAGAAAGTTTCAAAAATAGGAGTGAAATGGACTAACGTTTGCAGTAGAGGATTTTCCCTAAAGCTCTGAAAAGGAAGAGTGAAGCATCTTTCCCCCCAATAGCTGGGCTTTCAACCTGCATGTCTGTTGATTTTGAAGACTTGCTCCTCCCCTTTGCCCTTACAGCAGGTTTTGCTGAAGAGGACTTGCCTTTCTTAGAAGCCCAGAGTCTCCTCTCTAGACTATTGTCTGAAAATTGAAATGAATGAGTGCATAATTTAAAAAATCTTTATTTTATAAATCCTATACCATAATAACATATTATATAAAACTGTTGGTCAGTAAAGCTTTACTTACCAATAAATGAAGAAAACTGCAAACTGTTGATGGCGCTGCGAATATCTCCTGAGCTTCCTGAGCAGAGAAGATCTAGAGCAGCTTTATCAGGAACAGAGATCCTGCCTGAACTCTGCAAAGACCGTTTAGATAAGAAAATGCTGAGACAACAACGGGGGATTTCAGAGTCATAAATATCTGCTTACCAGGCATATATATATATATATATATATATATATATATATATATATATATATATATATATATAGAAAAACAAACCACACAACCTACCTTTCCCACTTCAATGGTCACAATACGGCTTAGGACCTTCATCATACTGGTGGGGGCCACAGGGTTAAAACTTAAAGAGAGAAATAATTAGCTAAACAGGACCCAGGACGGGATACTTTTACATATTTCAAGTCTTATTGAAGGTACAGAGTAAATGATATTTTACCTGACGACCTTGGGTTTGAAAACTTTTAAGTAAAGATTTTATGATTTTTTTTTATTTGTACCTAATGTTGTGAATTTCGAGTTCATGCAGAACATCCTTGAAGAGATGCCTGGAGTTCTTGTCCCCACTGAGGCTATCGGACACAATCAGGACCAATGGACACCGGCTAGTCTTTATAAATTGCCTGAAAGAGCAAGGAAAATTGCATGAAAGACACCAGTGACATCTTGCTATTAAAATACTTCAATATAGTACTTGTGCCCACCTGAGTATATCATGCAAGCACACTGGTTGCCTATAGAACTGGTTTGGGAATTCCTGAAAAAAGAAAAGAACCAATGAGAAATTGTCATTCAACTTCTATTTTTTTATTTTCATCCCATTTTTGCTCATTTAATCACAATTCTTGTGAAAGTAAAATTCTTTGTTTTTACTTGCTAAGTGCTTTCTATTTTCTAAAATGTATTTTAGCTTTATGTCTGCATTTTATGTGCACAAACAAATAAAGCTAAATATTCAACATCATAGTAATATTTTTGAAGAGCAGTTCTGTGCAGCACCTCTATAAGAATTATTTTCCTGTCTTCAGTGAGTTTCTCTCCGCTCATTTGTAGACGGTTGTATTTGTTGGCTCTTAGCAGGAACTCTTGGAATAATCCTGTTTGTGAGCTGCCATGGAAACTGTTAAACCTTGAATCTGTTGGAATAAAAAGGTCATATGAACAAGCTGGCAAAAACAGAGAGACTGAGATATAACTATCTATAAATGATTCTGCTATATGTTAAAAATAGGGTTGCTAAATAATTCCCATTCACTAGACATGATGCATGGTTTCACTACATGTACACTAGTCATTACTAGTAAGAAGAAAAGACTCCTGACCTGGATCAAAGCTTTGTGTGAACAAATCTTCCATTTTGTACTGAGAGGTGGTGGAGGGATTTGACCATTCTTGAATATGATAACCCAAATCCTTGGCAAGAACTTGAACAGTAGCTGTCTTCCCACATCCCGAGGGGCCAGTGAGCAAAAGAATGGCGCCACCCTGTGGAGATATAACAACAAATACAACATAAAAAACATGAAATTAAATATAAAAAGGCAATTTAATATTAAATATATCCAAGTGATTAAAACATACATCACACAACATGCATGTCATATTTTTTCAGACCTTTTTTGATTTGTCCAAATGAACTCTCAACCAGCTTTCAACTTCTTCGACTTTCTTTTTGTGGACTGCCAATTCAGCCTATCAGAGAGAAAGAAGCCTTTTAAGCAATAATGCTTGTAAATTGAGATAACCAAAACAATATGAAATGGTTAAGTAGCAGATAAACATGTATTCTCAGAGTGAAATAGTTTGTGTGACCTAGACTAGAGAAACTTTTTTTTTATAAACTTAAGTTATATTAAGTTTAGCTTTACTTCAAACACACAGCTAGGTGTGTTAGAAAGGGGATGGAACTAAACTGCAGAAAAGTAGATTTCCTAAATCTGTACTGAGCACCCCTGAGATGCACAATTTCTGTACCTGTGATTGGGGTGCATGCAGATCCACCCAGGGCTCATCCTGGTCTAGTTTATATGCTTCACTTGACACACTGATCTGGTTGTTGGACACATGAGGATCTACTTTCCTCTTCCTCGATTGTTTCTCTGTTTGGTCCCCAGTTGATGGCCACCTGGTAGTTTTGCTTTCCCCTGAGAGTGGACCCTTTTTCAGTGTCCTATTCACTCCTCCCAAAAGTTCACCAAATGATGGTTCAACCCAGTTGTTTTTCTTAACAGGAAATAACAACAGAACACATATAATACACACCAGTATCAGTAGATTTAGAGCATCTACATCCCTTCTCAGTGTGCAGATTAAAATCTGAAGAACGTAAAACATTCAGCTTTTGGGGATATTAAGAATCGAGAACTTTCATGTAGGTTACATACTTTTCCAGAGGACTGCTTTCCTCCCAGAGACAGTTTTGACATCATCAACTCTGACGTCCTATTCAGTTACTCCATGCAAAATTGCGCTGGGATGAAATTGAAAACCAAATAATTCACATAATATATAAAACAGCATGATGATGTGATTTAGGCTAACTCTGTAGGCTTAAATGAGAATACGAGCGTGGTAAATGTTGACTTTCATCTATCTATAAACTCAAGGGGAACAGAAAGCACTCTTCAAATAGACAAATTGCTTCATTCTAATCTCTTATTTAATAAAAGCTTTGTCGGGCATTTTGACTAAACTTACTAGTCAAGTTCAGAAAGTTCGCTTCTGACCGTTAGCTTGATATTACGAATGCTAGCAATCATTGTCAAGTTATCGGGCCAAACAACAGAATCGTAGCTGACACACTGTTTAGGCAGTACATTTCAAACTCACCCTGGTCATTTCTACAGATGATTTTTGTAGTATAACAATGTCGACTATTCGCTGTTGCAAGTAACAAGTAACATCGCGCTAACTATCCCTTTAAAGCTGTGGTGAACCGCCCCTCCGCTGGCGCACGATGATTGCGTCATCAACTACGCTCCAAAAATTTGAACACGTTTTTATGTTGATCTATGTTAGCCACATAAGAAGATATGACCAACGCATTAACTGAATATCACATGTTTTTGTTTGCTTATTGATACTGAATCTCCGGTTGATATTTGTGTAAAAACGATTTGTGATATTAATTACATTTTTCCACGTGTGATACCTTGCAATGAGAATCATGAAGAGACCAAACATTCTTCTCACAGGTAGTCTGCCTTAACATTTCTCTTGGTAATTATACAAAAGTATAGACGTATGTTATAAATAAACGAATACGCGACTGCAAGTTGTGTGTTTTAAAAGAAACGACATGGTGATGATGTGTTGGAGTGTTCCCTGTCATTCAAACGTAATTGGGATGTATGGTGGGTATAAAATGTAACGTTATGTAAACATTGCTATGCTTCCTCATGAATTGACAGGGACCCCTGGGGTAGGAAAGACCACTCTAGGCAAAGAGTTGGCTCAGAGAACAGGACTAACCTATGTCAATGTTGGGGATTTGGCACAGGAGGGTAAGTTGCTCTTCATTGCAGTCAAATTTTGTTGTTCATATTTTAAAAATGTGGATTTTTTTTTCCTTTGCGACTTTTTGCTAGTCTCTACATTTGTATTTTCTATTCAGGTCAGTTGTTCGATGGATTTGATGAAGAATACCAGTGCCCTATATTGGATGAGGACAGGGTATGTACTGCTGTAATGGATCTTATTGGCATGTTTTAGTTTAGTAGTTCCCCTTTATTTGGATGATTTATATTCACAGAATTTGTTTAACTCAGTCTTGAACAAAATGTATTTTATTACGTTCTATTAAATACGTGTAAGGTATTCAGCCGGTTATTGAAACCACACTGGTCACCATTCAAAAGCAAATCCATTATGCTGCAAATAATATACCAAATGTAAAGATAATTTTAATATTCTAGGTTGTGGATGAACTGGAGGACAAAATGGGAGATGGAGGCGTAATAATTGATTACCATGGCTGTGATTTCTTTCCTGAACGCTGGTTTCAAATTGTTTTTGTCCTCCGCACAGACAACACCAATCTCTACAATCGTCTTGAAAGCAGGTTTGTGTTTAGTACAGTGGATTACAATAACATTTATAGCATGTAATACTTTGATTTGTGGCACTTTTGACTACTTGAAATCTTGAAAATAGATTGGGATAGGGTTGAGCAAAACAGGGAAATTCTGTAACGCAAAGAAACAATTTTAACATTTCAACACTATAAATGAGTAAAGGCATTTTGAATCATCCTAAGGGGCAGAAGACTTCCCCTGATTGAAGAATCACCCATATAGCATATTCAGTCTTTGTGATTAAGAGCCAAATGTATAGTTGAGAAATCTGTTTAAATACTGTGTGGCTGTATGCTTCCTGTTGCAGTGATTTAGCTTCATATCTTTCATATTCAGAGGGTACATAGGAAAGAAACTCCAGGACAATGTGCAGTGTGAGATCTTCCAGACTATCTTTGAGGAAGCCATGGAAGCCTACAAGGAGGAGATAGTCCACCAGCTCCCCAGTAATACTCCTGAGGACCTGGAGAGGAATCTGGATCAAATTGTTCAGTGGATTGAACAATGGATGAAAGACAACAATTGACATGGGACATTATATGTGAAAAGCTCAAGCACTTTTGAGTTCATGTCAAAGTAGATAGACATCACATTTCATAGTTAGTGTGGCCCCAGACAGAGTATGGTTCTATTCACTAAGCACTAAAAATGTGTGAGGCTGTTAATAATTACTCTATTTGAAATAAGTTAAACACAATTCCAAAATGAATGGAAGAAATAAATATTTTTATATTGGGTAACTTTATTTGTCTTGGTCTGCCTTGATAAATGATCAAAGATGAATTAAAATTCTTTGATAAATGATCTATTATTGTTTAGCTGCCACCAAATACCAGCAACATTTTACATCTGTTAGTAATTGGTAGGATCAACTCTTACTCACAAAAAATAATGCTAAATTGCATGGGTGTTTCTCCTCAAAAGATGATCATATGGTTCATAAGTACATAATAAGTTTATACTTAACATAATTAGATTAAATTGGGTATTTTTTTTTTTCTAAAACTGAGAAAGGAATCTAGCTAAGTGTTGTTTACAGCAGGACAAATTCACTCATGATGTAGAGTCTGTTTTATTCACTTTAATCAGTCCTTTCAAATTGCCATTTCTATTTTTGCTATAATCTTTTTTGTTGTTGTTGTTGCTTTTATTCCCCTCTTGATGTTCTGTCAATAATCAAACTAACTACTTCTAAAATTGCTAAAATTCATTCTTGGATCATCGAGTCCATCTGGCATATTTTCAAGTGCAGGAATAATAATAAAACGTAAGAATGGAGAAAAAAGATTTCTGTTGCTTCAGTCCATATATCTAGACTATAAAGCTTTAGTCCAGTGCTGTTGCAATTGATGGCTGAAGGTTTTTATGTTGCAGCTTGGTTTCTTTTCAGTGATCGTATTAGTAAAAAATGACTGCAAACCAATTTACTAATTAAATGGTAATTGGAGTAAAACAGTCACATGAATGAAATTCAGTGAGTAGTGAACAGTGAGTAGGTTCACAAGGAATGTAACATTTTGATATGTTGGGCTGTTGTGTTTTGCCTAATCAACTACAGTATGTTTAGCAAGATGTTTAAGTTCATTCCAAAATAAACAATTTTAAGCTGTTTTGTTCTTTATGAATTCTTACTTTTTTATAAGTAGCTTAGTGACCGTTGTCACCTTTTGTACATACACAGTGCCATCCTGCAAAAAAAAACAACCTACACAATGTGTCGATAGTTAAACTTTTTTTTTTCTTTTCCTCATTTGTGTGTGTACATAGATTGTTTTCTTGTCAAACTAGAAAACTTGGTTTCTATTGTGACATCACACATTGGGGCTGGACAAGTCACGTGATCGATCCCCCTTCACCTGTAGCACCACTGGCGGAAGACAGGTGAAAGTATCGATAACAGGTATGAGACCGATGTTTTTTCTTAAATATGTGTTTTAGACGAAAATATGTAGCTTGTAGTCTCATGTTTAATGTAGACAATTATAATTATAACTCGCAGTAAGAAATTGGTGTATTCCTTTTTATGCTTATTTGGATGACTTTAGAGCCGAGGTGTAGCCTGTATGCGTTCGTTCCGTTTCATTTCTTTCCTGTTCTTTGTTGACTGGCAGGTTTCAAACCTCGCAAAGATCATGTAGCTGTTCTATCGTCACCATAAAGTCATTTTTGCTACATTTTTATTTCTCTACGTTTGAGCCCTGCTCGCCAGTGTGTAAAATACATTTGTCTATCTTTATTCCAGGGAGCTTAGTGGGAAAAAACACGGTTTTAATTTCACCCCGTGAGGCAATGTAACTACTGTACCGAGGTAAGACAGTCATTGATTTCAGGGTTTTGTAGTAGCCAATGCAAGTTTTTTTTTTTTTTTTATCTGTATAGGGATGAAAGATATATTTGTGCATTTTTCATACTGTAGATCATAACTTTGTAAAGCCTACATCGTTTTAGTGTTTTAAAACACAAGTTTTAGTGTGTTTATTTATTTCTTATTAATTCATTTTGACTATTTATTGGTTATAAAACATATGACATATTATTAGTGTCAGCCAGATATTTAATATCAGTGAATCCTTACTTTTATATTTGTAAAAGATGATGTCAGTATGTGACTCCAGGCATTGTAATATATATTAATCAACTTTCTGATCCTCAGTTCAGTCAGCTGTTAGGATCACCCTAGGATTTCCATATGTCAGCTGGAAACGGGTCAGCCTCCCGCTTTGATCGGGTCAGAGATATGCCTCACTATGATCAGGTGCCCATCGGCTCACTGCCGTGGGGTCAGCAGGTTCCTTACCCTCTTGGTGGTGAAGTGGCAGAATCAAGCTATGACAGTTTACCACCACCTCCACTCCCCGAACACCCTCCTGTTGGGCCAGATTTCTACCCGAGTGATGTTGAAGACCAGGTGGATGATGCTATGGACATCAAACCCATCCGACGCTTTATTCCTGACTCTGTGAAGAATTTCTTCAGAGCCAGTGGCAACCAAGGCAGCAAGAAATGGACCTTTCCTCCACCACCACCTGATGTGAACACCACCTCCGAAGGCGTCCCGTGCTCCCCTCCACCGTCACCTACAGCCCCCAGCTCTTACCTAGACCCTTTTGGAGGGTCCGGAGGCAGCTACAATTCAAGGAAGGAGCAGGCGATGTTATTAGGGGAGCCACTGGAATCGGTTTCTGGACGCTCTTTGCAGACGGCTATGACTTATAGTGAGAAGGTGGAGGACTACAATCTGCGCTACGCGTACATGAAGTCCTGGGCCGGACTTTTGCGTATTTTGGGATGCGTGGAGTTGCTTTTGGGGGCTGCTGTTTTTGCTTGCGTCTGTGCATACGTGCACAAGGATAATGAGTGGTTTAATATGTTTGGTTATTCAATGCATCAGATGTATGGGGGAGCGTATGGAGGATCAACAATGGGTGGGATGTATGGAGGAACTGGGATTTCGTACTCAGGACCCTTGACTCCTTTTGTCATCGTGGTGGCTGGAGTGGCCTGGATAGTGACTGTCATTCTAGTAGTGTTAGGAATGACCATGTATTATCGTACCATTCTACTCGACTCCAGCTGGTGGCCAATCACGGAGTGTGTAATAAACTTGTCATTAGGATTGCTCTACTTGATAGGTGCAATTGTGTATGTGCGAGACACTGTCCGTGGAGGTCTCTGCTATTATCCACACTTCAACGCTGGGCCCAATGCAGGGTTTTGCCGAACGGAGGCTGGGCAGAACGCTGCCATCATCTTCCTCTTTTTCAACATGCTGTTGTATTTTGTGGGAGCAGGCGTGTGTCTAAAGCTGTGGAGACATGAAGCTGCAAGGATGCGCAGAGAAAGACTGGGACAAGATGTAAAGTTCAAATCATTCGTCCTTCGAAATAAAAAAATGAAATAACTCAAACTAAACTAATAAAGTTTAATTTTCTTGCTTTTCTGTTCTTATTTGTATTTAGATGAAATCAGCAGCACTACCACTTAATATGGTAAGCAGTTGAATTTTAAAGAAGAACGTTTTTTAGATTTTAAAAACTGTTGTTGTAATCTGCCATTTTTAATCTCAGATTGATGCTGGGTCAAGCGTCTCTGTGCCCATCCGAACTGCTCCAGTAATGGCCAATCCAGATTCATTTGATGGCACACCAGTCCCTCCAGTTATGATGGAACCAGAGATATTAAGGGGTCATATCCCTGCTGGCCACATCCCCAAACCTGTGGTCATTGCAGATTATGTGGCGTGAGTTTCAAAGAATACTTATCCTAAGTAATATTAATGAATTCAAGACATTTTATACAATATATAAACTGCAAACTGTTCGGAAACTAGCACACATATTTAGTAATGGTTATAGTTGCCTTGTGCTTTTTTTTTTTTTATTCATCACTTTTGTAATGATTATATCTGATATGACTATACCTGATACGTTCTGTTTTTTTTTCTCCTTACAGGAAATATCCCACAATCCGCACTGATGAGGAGAGGGAGCGATACAAGGCTGTGTTTAATGATCAGTATGCAGAGTATAAAGAGATTCATGCTGAGGTTCAGGTCTTAACGCAGAAGTTTGATGAAATGGATAATCTGATGAGGAATCTACCACAACAGCCGTCCAGCCAAATGGTAGCTAATCGTTTAAACAGCATTTTGCAAATTCTTACAATTATTATACACAAATTTTTGCAAACTTTAACAATTACCGGTAGTTTTTATGAGCTCATATTAATTGAGTAAATACATGGAATATTTGTACTTTTAAAAATTAATTTGTCATACCACATGACAATTCAAATTAATTAGTGAATGCACAAAGATGATTTAAAAATGATGAAAAACTGGTGACTGATCACAGTACCCAAAGACAATTCTGTATAACCCAAAATCTTGATGTTGATTTATTAAACTTTGTTTTCCTCCCATAGGAACAAGAGAGAATCAAAAGCGTTATTCAAGAGTATAAGAGAAAAAAGGCTGTAAGTATTATTTAACTTTTTAATATGTTCTACTTCTATCCATTTAAAAATGATAAACAGAATAAAGCGTAGGTATTTTCCTTTTTCCCCAAAGAAGGTTAATTATGATGACCTATGTTCTATAAGTTGCTTCAACCCATTTTAAACCCTTCATCCTCTGCCTGTTGGCTTTCTACATTCTTTAGTCATTGCAAAAGAATGACGGTTTCAACTGTTTGAGTTCCACAAACAGCTGAAACTGAAAAACTGGCAATGTTAGGGGGACGTAAATGGAGCTATTGACATGTTTACATACTTCCTGTCTGTGTGAGAGTGATCGGCAAATATTACTTTCCCTGTTTCTTGTTTTAGGATCCAACGTACCTGGAGAAAAAAGAGAGATGTGAATATCTGAAGAACAAACTTGCTCACATAAAGCAGAAAATTCAGGAGTATGACAAAGTTATGGACTGGAATGATGGTTACAGCTAAACAGAACTCCAATATTCTTTCAAAGTTTATCATGAACTTCACAGAGGTCCCCAGAAAAGAAGTGACTGGCAGAAACAAAACTGTCCATGACTATATCTTCAGGAATTTACAGAGTGTTTGGCTTGGTCTCGGTTGGTATTAAAATAATTTCATATTGAATTCAACAGAGCAAAGGAGTATAATGAAGGACATCTACAACTTAAAGCACAGCAATGAAGTTACATGAATCCGTCGAATGCAAGTTACTAAGTTACTGTCATGTCATGTGGAGCAACATTTAAATTGCAATCATATATGTATAATTTTAGAAGTAGGAATCTTTGAGGTTCCTGCAGTTCATTGGAGAATATAATGTAAATAGCCCTTAAAGTGGTATTTGTTGAACTATCAATATCTCTGATCCTGAATTGCTTGGAATATGTATAGTTTTTTTAGTTTATTAATAGTTTCACTTTTGTGTATTTTATACAGACATGTGTGTGTTTTATGTCCATTTTGTATTATCTTATGTGTCAGTTTACCTTCAAATGTCAGCATTTTAAACTGATTGTGAAAGTAGATAAAAAATAAATATGCCTGCCTCCACATTGCAATGGCAAAGGTTCCCTTTTTGACAAAATAATGAACTAGTAGTTTATACACAGGGTAACAAACCACCTCTAATTGTTTGTTTACGGTAGACAACGTGGCTCAAAGCCTTATCTGTATATAGATCTGCAGTAAAGGAATCAATGCTTTTACTGGCTTGACAGCTCTAAAGGTATCAGGTTACAAGCTGCAGTGGACTCCAGGAAGAAAAGGTGCTCATTTACTGTACATTTTTGTCCACACTTATGTCTCATAAATACTGAATATTGTATTTAATAACAATGATCTAGAATAATTGTGTAATTATTTTTTTAAATGCAGCTTTGATGTGTTTTTTTTATGGTAATTGAAACCATAATTACATTATACTTTTGAGCCACATGTTTAACAACAAGAGACGATTAGCAAAGCAGTTAAACCCAAAAACTGTTTATTTCTAATTAAAGATGACTGGAGTGCATTCCAGATTTACAGGTTTATGATTTGGGGAGTCAAAAATGTTCAGCTGGTGTTCTACATCACTTTCAATTCGTGCATATGACGTAGAAGATTTGTTTTCAAATTGGAGCGGGAACTCCCTGAATGTTATGATTCTTAAATTTCAAGCATTTTATTACTTAATTACTGCAATTATATTTTACAAATGTGGTATACTTAACCTATATCTGCCACCCTAACCCCCAAATGGGATCAATTTTTATTAAATACATTTATATAGTGTATGGTATAAAGACACTTATTATAAATATGGTTATTAGTTTGAAACAAAATTATAACAAAATTGTAAAACGTGGAAAATATTTTCTAAATTTCTATTGTTGCATTATTTTAACATTTTTTTTATATTATATACGGTAAATGCTATTTTTTAAATGTATTTTAATGTAATTCATTTATTTTAATTTTATCTATGTATTTATTTGTAAATTTTATTACACAGTTTTTCTCTAAACTTTTTCACGGACCCTCTAGCACTTCCTTGTGGCCCCCGCTCGGGGTCCTCGGAGGCTCGGACTAAAACATTATAAGCATGTCCTAAACCATTATAGCCCTAAATCACATCTTTGTTGTCTAAAAACTACTAGTTATGTTAGACATATTTTCTAACATAAAGCAAAGCTAACATGTAGGTTGTGAAAATCAATATGCAAATGAAACGGGCTCGTCTTGCATCTGTCACGTTGAGGGCGTGGCTACACCTGTGCTTTCAGTGATGTGTTGTTGTTAGGGTGACTGCAGGTTAATTAAACTTCCAGCGGGCGTTTCCTGAAGGAGGCTGAGCGCTTTCAGCTCCGAGAAATAAAGAGCGTCTGTAAAGAGCGAGGAAGAGGTATACAAATATTTTCCAGCGTTGACTGCTTTCGAAAGGAAGAAGGTGAGTTTCCTCGATACGATTAATTTATGTACTCCTATCTATTTTGTTTGTTTATAGCCCCAGTTGACTTGTAGGTTTGTTAAATGTGTTTTACTGATACGCACAATTATGTTGCGCGGTACTAATTTTTAGAAATGTAAATAGGTGTACTTTAAAGCGTCTATCATGTTTTTTTTTTTCTTTGTCAAGCATAGTTTTATCCTTTTTTTTTTTTTTTTTTGGTTACAAAACTCGAGGTGCCAATTTCAGGTAGGCTATTTGGGTATTTTTTTCGAATCTGCATTTAATCAAACGGCAGTAAAGGCTAGCCTACTGACGATAGGAAGTTCTTTAACAAACTTTGCTTAGTCTGTAACTGAATATTTATCGTTCATTAGATCTCAAACGTTATATAATATTCTCATATTTCTTTGATACAAATTAAAGAATTTGAGAAAAATCTGCTACTAATCCCTACACTCAGTAAATTAATTCAAAATACAGCGAGTCAGGGTGTTGTTGCTACACCCTGTCGATCAGGGTGTGAGATGAATGTGATTTCACCAAGTACAACATGTGCCTGGATCAACATCTTTGTTGATAATGGAACAACATTCCAATTAACCAATCAGATTTGAGGGACAAGTTTACAGTTTATGTCAAGTTTAGGCTTACAACCAAGGTTAGGTGCTTCTACATCAGTAATTTCCCCTTGTTATGTTTAGGGGTAGGGATATGGCAAGGGCTAAAATTTCAGACAGGAATGCTGTTCCAGGATCAACAAAATATGTGGACAAATATAATTGGAAACATCCATCTCTTTTCGGCTACTCCTGTTAGGGTTCGCAACAGCGGAATTATCCGCACATTAAATATAATTGGAAACAAGTATATAAATTCATAAAACACAGACAACTCTAAAATCCTGTTTTACTCTCTCAACAATTATGGCAAAATTTGTCCCGTTTTGTGCAATCTTTGTGGGTCCAGATGAATATTGAAAGGTGTCATAGCATTCTATCTCTGGTCAGCCATATATATATATATTTTAAATTAGAATTAAAGATATATTAATGTAATGTGAAATTAATGTATTAAATAATCTCAATTTAGGTCTGGGTTTATAATTATACACTTTTAAAACTAATGTGTTAAAAACAACACACCCTCTGTTAGTTCTTACCTCCATGTGCCATGAGGACAACACATTTTTGTTACTTGCTCAACCAGTGTTATTTCTCTCAACACAGTTAAGATCTTTAACACATTTGTGTCAGAGATGTGCTATTTTTTGACAAATTTAACATATGCACTACAACAACAAAAAAACATACAGTACTTCACTTAAATATATTAAAACCTACTTTCTACGTTGCAATATTCTCAAGTTTAAAGTCATTTTAAACAAGATTATTCCTTGGATTTACAAAAAATATATATTTAAAGAAATTATGTGAAGTGGTCTTATATCAACATCTTTAACATTAATAATTTTGTATTTATTTGTTTTTTGGATTGCCTAGGTGAAGGTGAACATATATCTGTAATAAGCTTCTCAGAAACACTAAAACTATTTCCTTTTCACAACTTGGAGCTATGTGTAAAACTTCTCTTGAGACCAGGGGCTTGTACCATGATGGTAGTTGAACAAACTCAGGATTAATTTCAAGTTGACAAAGCCAAACCAATTTAGTCAGTCTTTGTTGGTACGATGCTGATCATCAACTTTCTCTGTCAACTCAGGCTTTGATTCTGAGTTCATATAGTCATGGAGTTCTCAAGTCACAGTCTAACGCAAGCACACAACCAGCATGACAAGTGCTATCTGTGTTGATATCATAGCCAAAGGCATTCATATTTTCAACAAACAGACCACTTTTTCCAAAGATCTAAACATGACTGGAAAAACATTTGGGACAGTAATTCTGGACTGCCAGATTTACAGCGAAACAACAAAGTCTCATGATTCTTGTAGGTTAGACTATGTCTTGTAAATATTTGTAAAATTACACAAACCTGAGCTTGTCTTTTTAATGGCCCATGCTTTCCTTCAAATCTTTCCTTTGAGTTTTATCATCATGTGCCAGTAATTATGTGTTGGTATCTGACTTGTATGGATATAGAGTCTTGAATATGTTATGGTGATCAGTATCAATTAGGGGTATAAAAATATATTGTTTCACAATATATCACAATACAAAAATGCAACAGTATGTATCGTGGATAGTGGCAATCTGTAATTCTGTATTGTGCATAGTTCAACCAAAATGAAAATTACTGTGTGAGGAAAAAAATCAAGTTTAAAGAGTTTTAGTGCAAATACTACTTTAAACTACTATATATAATATAGTATATAATAATGCAATGGGGGGAACATTTGTGTGATGCTGATAATGCCTACATTATTTTAAATGTATCTAGTCAGTGAAAGTGCAAGCATATTCGTCTAAAATAATTCTGTATTTTCAGCTTCAGAATCATGAATAGTCACCATTGTCCTGTGCATTGGGTTATCAGCATCAAGTCTAAGCCTATTTGTTTCCACCCCCATATTGTAATACCAAATTTAGAATTTTAATCAACAGTACATTTTTTGTTAACCTTTTACCATATGTCTTGGAGTATCGCGATAATATTGTATCGTGAGTTCAGTATCAAGATATGCATCGAATCGTGACACGAGGGCATCGTTTCACCCCTAGTATCAGTTATATTGACATGTATCTGTCATTAACACTTGGGTTAATTTACCCTGCTTTCTTGCAGTGTCACCTCTGTGTCCAAGGAAAACTTCTGTTGGCACCCTGTGAAGTTTGTCCAGGAAGCTGACATCATGCCAAGAAAATCAAGTCACCCTCCCCCATATGGCGGCAGACAGTAAGTTGTATTTTAGAGAGTTTGTTATCATCATTTTTCAGTAGAGTCAAGTTTTCGTCAATGACTCCTTACTTATCCATGTTGTTTCGCTTGATCCTTTCAGTCACCACAGAACCTCCCGTCGCACCCATTCTTACCACCCTGATGACATGCTTCACTTTTACCGCTGGACATCACCCCCAGGTGTGATGAAGATTTTGTGCATCATTATAATCATTATGTGTGTGGCTGTGTTTGCCTGCGTGGCCTCCACACTTGCATGGGACTATGATGCAAGCAACATGGGGCTTGGTGGTCTTGGGATGGGTGGCTCTGTCAGTGGAGGGTACGGCGGTGGATATGGAGGAGGTTATGGTGGGGGTGTTGGGGGCTATGGAGGCTATGGAGGAGGAGGTGGAAGTGGGGGTCTCGGAGGCTATGGAGGAGGCACGTACATGGATCCGAAATCAGGCAAGGGCTTCATCATCGCGATTGCGGCAATCACCTTTATCACTGTGCTCATCATCTTCATCCTGGTGGTGTCGAGGCAGAAAACTGCACAGTCTCTCTCATTCTATCTGGCCTCCATCATCATTTGTGCCATACTGGCTGTACTCATGTTCATCGCTAGCATCGTGTACCTTGTCGCTATTAACCCCACTTCTCAGACATCTGGATCCATGATGTATAGCCAGATATTGCAGCTGTGTGCACAATACCAGAACCAAGATCAGGCCTCTGGGATCTTCCTCAATCAATATTTATACCACTACTGTGTAGTGGAGCCTGAAGAGGTGAGCATGGGCAGTCTTCATAATCTAGTATTTGTTCAGTTCAGGTTGGTTATTATCAGACGCAACTTAATTCCTTTCTATTGTGCAGAAATGCAAGTTGAGAGTGAGCTTTTTTGGTTATGCAAATATAGAATATATATCTGCCACATTGTCCTCTATATTGTGATCTAATTTTTGGTGCAATTTAAAGTGTTATTTCTTTCTCTTCTCTACAAGGCTATTGCCGTTGTTCTTGGATTTCTGGTGGTGGTTGGGTTGATCATCCTACTTGTGTTTGCGGTGAAGACCCGAGGGCAGATGAGGAGATACGGCATGGCCCGCGTTCTGTGGTATGATGTGAAGACCATCACCGATGGCCTCACTTCTCAAGGCATTGGGGAATGGGTAAGAAAGTTTCATTTGTTCACCTGTTGTGTTCATTTTAGTTTGTGATTTAAATTGAGAATTTCAGTACAACCCATGGATTCATGAGGTCATGAAATGTAATCCTTTTTGTAGTACTTGGGCTGTACTACTGCTATACAGTATATAGCCCAGAATGCTTCTTGATGCTTGTTGTCTTGTTTTCAAGAGTTGTGTGTGGTGCCTACAATTGCTCCACCATTTTAGGAGAATTGTTGGTCTACACTAGAGCATTGCTATTTAAGACTCTTCCAAAAAGAGAAGTTTCAGAGGAAGACACAAAGAGGTTTTTTCATGTCTAGTTTCTGGGTGTGTAGTCTTATGCACTTTCACTTGATGGAAAGCATGATTATGATCCAAAATTTCACAATGAAATGAATGGAAAACAGTGACAAGTCTATGAATTGGTAGGTGGCAATATTGTAAAAAAAAACCCTTCTAGAGTTATTAGGTCACTCCATTGGCTTTGTTCTTACACAATTTGTTGTGTGAGCAGTGGTAGTTTCGTCCTTTATGTCATGATGGTATTTGTGGAAGTGGTGGAACCGGTTCTGCCTGCCTTTTAATGTTTGTCCAGACTGTTTACCATACAAAAAGGCTGACTGCATTGGGGAAACAGAGACGCTGAAGAGGCATACAGCAAAACACTTAAATGAGTTAGACTACCAAATGATGGGTGAAAATATTTTAAGATGGCAAATGTTGTCATGCTGGCTTTTATGCAAGAGTGGCGTATTATAAAAAATGGCACATTAAATGTACATTATGTTTCTAAGCTGTAACAAAATTAAATATAAAAAAACAGCTGAAGGGTGAACTGAATACTTCTTCAGTACAATATTTATTGTACTGTGTTTTTGCCTAAAGTAAAGTTTCTTTAAAAATGTCCAGATATGAACTCAGTCTTTCTTTGTTTTTCTTCAGGTTAATAATGTGTCTGGAGATCCAGAGGCTTTTGTCAGTGACCCCAATGACCAAATCGGTGTTGCACAGCCAATGGTTTACAGCCAGAAACCAATTTACCTTCCAAGGTAGGTTCTCTCAGTGAAGAGCAAACAATACATTACTTATTGTCTTTCTGTAGACTTTGTTCAATGGATTGTTTTTGTGTCTGAATTGGGCTTGACCATTTTAGAATATGATTGGATATATACTGTAGATATTAATTATTAAAGGGGTGGTTGATTATGATTTCACTTTTCTAACTTTAGTTAGTGTGTAATGTTGCTGTTTGAGCATAAACAACGTCTGCAAAGTTACAACACTCAAAGTTCTAAGCAAAGGAAGACATTTGCTTTTAAAGAAATCGTTTTTTAAGGACTACAACAAACGGCTGGTAGGGACTAGACGACATTCCTCCCGGGTTAGTGACATCACTAACCCTAAAATTTACATAAACCCCGCCCCCGGGAACATGTAACAAAGGGGGTGAGTCCATGAGAAGAGGAAGAGTTAGTCGAGCACATTTGTGAGTCTGCTCAAGCTGTCCGTCTTTTCACATGCAATACAGTACGTAACACAAATAGCATGTCACTCTGTAGGCATTTTACAACAGCTCCCACACAAGCAATTTTATAGATTATCATGACACAATATGCTAATTGAAGATAGTTAACTCCACATCAGCAACATAAATCCATCATCTAACCATTCAGAAACGTCCTGTTGCGTTCTACATGTCGTCACTTTTTCTTGAGTCTCTACGTCATTGTCCGACTCCAGTTTAAACATAAAAGGCAGAACAGTTTCTGACATTTCAGTGCATGTCTGTGTGAGGTAATCGGAGCTACTAACACAAGAGCTCTTGAAGCTCTGCCCTCTGTGCCGGGAGCAGCAACTCATTTGCATTTAAGGGGACACACACGAAATGATGCGTTTTTAACCCTCAAAAAGGGACGATTTTAACATGCTGTAAAAAATCATCTGTGGGGTATTTTGAGCTAAATCTTTTCATACACGACAGAGACTTATTTTACATTTTGTAAAAAGGGGCATTATACCAGCCCTTTAATAGTGGTCAATTGTTATAATGACCTGTCACTAGACTAGATGCCACAGAGCAAAGGAATCCAGGAAATCTTGTCCCTGTATGAATGTGACCTGATGGGTTTTGTTTTTCATGAACATGAATAACCAGTTCCACCACTGTGAACTGACTGAAATTACAGAAAGCTTTTTTACTCTGGTGTGATGTTACAATTTTCATTGCAACCAACAAAGTTATTAACAAAAGTTCTATTGATATTATTTTTTTTAATTAAACGCATCTTTTTCCCCCAGTAGTGGTTCTGACTTGACCAGCTCTTTGAGTGGACTGAAGGGCAAACTGAGAGACTATGACACTGGAGAGTCTGGAGATGAGCTGGACACTGATCGTGAAACGTAAGAGAATCTTTAAGTTATAGTTGGTAGTATTGGAGCATGTACTTTTTTTTACTCTGAATTTGTGACTATGTAATCAGTATCACTCTTGTCCCATTTTCCCCTCTACCTCTAATCCATGCTGTCTTACTCTCAGTGAGTATCCTCCCATCATTAATGAGCAGGAGAGGCTTGAGTACAAGAGAGAGTTTGACAGAGATCACATGGAGTATAAGCGTCTTCAGGCCGAGGTAGATGATATTAATCAGGGCTTGGCAGATGCAGATCGAGAGCTGGACAGATTACAGGAAGGCAGCCCACAGTTCCTGGTATGTGATCTATAAAAATGAAAACAGTTCTTCTAAAGTTTGGATCTCTTTCATTCTTCTGACTCTTATTATGCAGATGTTACTTGATCTGCTGAGCTCTGCCTGTCTGTCACAATAATTCAAGTTTATGAGTGGAAAGTCTTATAGTATAATGTCACTTAATCTCTATTTTTTCACAGTATCTCTTCCACCTTTAAAAACAACAACAAAACTTAATTTGAAAATGATCTCTTCTCTATCTATTCTGATATTATTATTATTAGTAGTAGTAGTAGTATTCAAACATGTTGCATTGATATATATTACTCCTGATTTTATTCTCTAAAAAAGGATGCCATGGATCAATACAACAGGCTCAAAAGGTTAAAGAAGGTAAAATCTTCATAATCTTTCATAAAAGTTCAGATTAGAATATTTATAGAATAATTGCATGATTTGTCACAGCTGTTAAAATAACTATTGTTTATAAAGAAGTCGCAGATAATAATTATGTTAGAAGTGTATAGGTGTAAATATAAATGCTGACCTGTTACCTTTCTCACAGTCTGAAGACTATCAGATGAAAAAGAAAAGGTGTAGACTGCTAAAGAGAAAACTCTCCCTCATCAAAAGAAGGGTCAGCGACTATGACCACAGACAATAAAAACCTGGCACTGGAAACTCAGCAAGGCACATTGTCACATGATGGTTTTGCTTTGGGACTTTATCTGTATTTCTGTATTAAAAATCTGTATCATTGTATTATTATCAAGAAAATGTATGGCTGCTGTTTTATATAGACAGGTTTTTGCTTTTGAGCCAAACTAAACTTGATCAAAAATATTGTGGTTTCTATGAAGTATTTAATTTTTTTTTTTTAAAGCTAGATGATGTCGTCTCTTAACCTTTTATCTTTTTGCTGTAGTAATTTTAGTCAAGCCAAGGTTAATGTATCTTAAACATGAGCAAGACTGTGACCACTTTTTGTTGTAGTTTTAGGGATCTCCAAGCAAAGACATTCTAATACAAGTTGTTTGTTATAATGTTTATTGGATTTTTTTTAACTTGTTGATTAATCTGTCACCAGAATAGCAATATTCCCTGTTGTTGTTTTGTAAGTACACACCTAGAGAATGGGTGTGAATTCAATTACAATTATATAATTAGCCTATTACAGACTATACAGTTATATATATATATAAATTCATTGTTGAGCAATTTTAATGGCAGGCAATGATTTTGAATGCAGCCTACAGTACATTTTTGTTGTTGTATTTGTGTTGGGAAAGTAAAGCTATTCAATTTCAAAATGTCTTTTGTATTCATTTCAGCTTATAAAATTAATTAAAGGGGGCAACTAAAGGCTAATCATAACAAACAAACCTACGTTTTATGGATCTAGATGTGGAACACGTAGGACCTTCCACAACTCGGAACTAGTGTTTGCATTTTGTACCGGGGGACATAACAAATCGACGTACAAGGGTTGCACGAAAGAAATACCCTTTCTTTTACTGTCTATGGTAATACCATGAACTGTTGTTTTTATAGTTCACTGAGCAAGCTACACAATGTCGTTAATACAAAAATCCAGTTTTTAGACATTTTCGCTCTATTGGCTGTTACAAGGTACATTTGGAAAATCTATACAACGCAAGAGAGAGTTTCAGAAGAATAGTTCTTACAACATTCCTCCCAAAGAAACCTGACAGTCTGAAAAACTTCTACAGCATGGATGAAGAACCAGAGAGAACAAAACGCTGGGAAGGAGGATACGAACGAACATGGTGAGAGACGTTGAAAGTGCTTTATGCGTGCCTTAATTAAAAAATATTTATTTTAAAAATACAAAACTATGGCTTAATATCTTTAAGGCGCATCACAAGACTGTCACCTACTGCTCTTTATTAAGTGCATGAGAGCACATATTCTGTAATGACCAGTTGACGCGTGTCTCTGTCAGGGAGGTGCTGAAGGAGGATGAGTCTGGATCTCTCAAAGCTACTGTGGAGGACATTCTTTTCCAGGCAAAGAGGAAAAGGTGCAGCACTCAAATGCAGAATATAAACATCAGTTTGAGCTGATTGTATCTTGGTTTGATACTCACGTACAGTCTGTCTATCACTTTGCAGAGTGTTTGAGAGTCATGGACAAGTTCGGCTTGGGATGGTAAGCTGCAATTTACTGTCCTCCATTATAGCACTATTTTGTTTATTTATTTATCTTTGTTTACTGATCAGAAACTGATCATAAAGCCTCATAAAATTCCTCCAAACCCAGATGCGGCACCTTTTTGTGATCATTGACTCATCTAGATCAATGGAAGATCAAGACCTTAAGCCCAACAGGCTGACCTCCACCCTGAAGGTTAGTAGTAGCACTGCATCTATAGTGAAGTATGGAAGGCTAACATTATATGAAATCTGTCAAAATTGCTCTTTTACATTCTTCAGCTGATGGAGTATTTTGTCGAGGAATACTTTGACCAGAATCCAATCAGTCAGGTAATGCACTTGACTCTGTGTATCTGTCTGTGAGTTTTCACAGAGTATGCAGCTTCTGTTAACTGTACCGTATCGTCACAGATAGGGATCATTGCCACCAAGAACAAGAGGGCGGAGAAGCTCACTGATCTTGCAGGTTGATACATTAGTATTATGTTTGCATGGTTTGAGAAGTGTTCTTTATCATCATCATCAGTTCACATTATTTTACTCTTACTAGGGAACCCTAAGAAGCATATAGCAGCTCTGAAGAAAGCTGTGGACTCCACATGTGTCGGGGAACCGTCCCTCTACAACTCTCTCAACGTGGCTATGCAGACTCTGAAGTAAGGCACATGTCAGCAGAGAGGTTAGAGGGGTGTTCAGTGAACTCAGTAGTTATGTTTCATCCAAAGTTGCAAATTTAAAAGTACACTGCAACGTTTCACACTATAGCAGTTGATAAACAAAACATGCATCTTGCGGACGAACATTGTAGCCGAAGCTACTTCTCTTTATGTATATGACGAGTCACGCAGGTACGGAGCTACTGTGCAGCGGTTGTCGTCCCACCTTGTCTAAAATAGTCAGAAGAATATAAACACTTATTAAAGGTAGTCATTCAGGATAAGACAAAAACACGGTTTGGATGACGGAATCATGATGTACTTGCTCATTATATACATTTTTTACATTTTGAACAAAAAAAAATGTACATAGTAGTGTGCCTGTAACTTATGCACAAAATTGGAAAATCGCATAAAACATTTGTGAATAAAGCACTGTTTCATCATCACTGTTTGCATCAAAGGATTTATTCAGTAATTGTGTTTCCATCATAGTTTATGCTCATGTCTTCCTATCGGATAAGAAAAAGATTCACCTCAATTGAGCGCATACATTTTTTATGATCATTTTTAGAATTTATTTATGCACATCCTGGCGTTTCCATCTACCTGTTTTTTTTTTTGCAATATACCTTATATGTTGTTTACAGTTCAGTTGTAGTACTGGATTTGTACCCACAGCTGTATGCTTGAAAGTTGTACAAACATATACACATTGTCTTGATCATCTACACAGTAATATATCTCATATCTCTATTTTCATGCAGACACATGCCTGCTCATACAAGCAAAGAGATCCTGGTTATTTTCAGCAGTCTCACTACCTGTGACCCAGCCAACATCTATGAGCTTATCAAAGTGAGTTTGAATGAATTTAATGGCTGCTTACTGTAATGGTTTGTAAGATTTGTTGAATGTGTTTTAATATATCAACAGACTCTGAATGGTTTGAAAATCAGAGTGTCTGTGATCGGCCTGTCAGCAGAGGTCCGAGTGTGTACTATTCTCACAAGAGAAACCGGAGGTTGGTAGTCTTACTTGTATATACAGTTACAGGTTTTCATTTGTCTAGGTTTTTTATTTGTATTTTTTTTTATTCTGCTTTGCCCAACAGGAACATACAATGTGATACTGGATGAGAGTCATTTTAAAGAGCTTCTGATGCAGCATGTGAAGCCTCCTCCTGCCAGCTCCTCCTCAGAGTGCTCCCTCATTCGCATGGGTAATCACTGTCATTTTCACCATATTTAAACGATTTAAACATGCTGAAGTGTCTTACACTGAGTTGAAATTGTAAGCCTTATTTCTGGTTGCTGAAAGCGTAATCAAATTAGCCTAAGTACTTAATAAATGTGTAGAATTTTGTGAATGTTCTGCTGAAATTTGTCATTTTGTTTATATTAGTCTTCACTGCACTTTAATGTAAAGCTTTTCTAGGAAATAATGTATCAGCGTAAGCTACAATATATAATTTGTATTCTTCTACAATATCTTTAATGCACATAATAATTTGCTTAGGTTTCCCCCAGCATGTCATAGCCTCCATGTCTGATCAGGATGCCAAACCCTCGTTCAGCATGTCGTGAGTAAAGATTAAAGATGATCATGTTTTAAGAAAAATGTTTAATCATGTTACATTTATATTTATTTATCATTTTAAATCTGTTTCTAATGTTACATTTGTTTTACCATAGTGTAATAGTACTGTTTATACTATAAATTAGATTTAATGTAAGTTTGGGGTCGGTAAGATGTTTTTAATGTTTTTGAAAGAAGTCTCTTATGCTCACCAAATCTGCATGTATTTGATCAAAAATACAGTGAGAGCACAAAGGCCTGGTTTCACAGACAGGGCTTAGATTAGGCCTTAGTTCAAATAGGGCAAATAGAGCTTTTTTATAAAGACGAAAAAAACATCACTGGTGTGAATCTTGAGACAAAACAATAGGACTTACATATTTTAAGATATTTCAGTACAAGTTGCTTTCAGTTAAAACAGCTCAAACATGCATTTTAGTCTGGGACTAGACTTAAGCCTGGTCTGTGAAACCATTTTACAATTCAAAACAACTTATATATTTCAATACATTTTAAAATATAATTTATTCCTGTGATGGCAAAGCTGAATTTTCAGTAGCCATTACTCCAGTCTTCAGTGTCACGTGTTCCTTCAGAAATCGTTCTAATATGCTGATTTGGTGTATAATTTTTCCGATTTTATGCATAATTATATTTAATTACAATTTTAAATCGAATTTATTTTGTAATATTTTAGGCACCTAGACAGCACTGGTGAGCCAGTACTCAGTCTCGGCGGCTACTACTGCCCACAGTGCCGAGCTAAATACACTGAGCTGCCCGTGGAGTGTAAAGTGTGTGGTGGGTCTCAGCATGTCCCTGTTCTTCAGTCTTTACAGTAATCTTCAGAGCATCGATGTGTTCAGTTCTCAGTCTGTCTTCTCTCTGGAGCAGGTCTGACTTTAGTTTCCGCTCCACACTTGGCCCGTTCCTTCCACCACCTCTTCCCCCTGGAGGCCTTCCAGGAGACCCCACTGGAGGAGTATGAGGGAGAGAGGTGAGCTCCGCACTCACTGTGATCGCTCTGTCTCGTTTCAGCCTGTTTCATAGCGTTAATCTGTGTCTTTTCAGGTTCTGTGAAGCTTGCCAAGGAGAGTTGAAGGACAAAAGTGTAGGTTTTTCCATTTCAAATATTTTGTAGGTGAACATTAAGGTCTGGTTCCACAGACAGGGCTTAGATTAAGCCAGGATTAGGCCTTAGAAAATCACATTACTTGTGTGAATCTTGAGACAAAACAATGGCACGGACATATTTTAAGATTTTTCAGTATGAGTTTAAAACATCTTAAACATGCATTTTAGTCTGGGATTAAAATAACATTCCGCCTGATTGTTTTCTCCTTTCTCCTCCCTGCAGGTGTTTACTTGTCTAGCGTGTAAAAAAGTGTTCTGTGTGGAATGTGATCTCTTCATACATGACACACTGCACTCCTGTCCCGGCTGCATGCAGACTGACGGGACGTCCTGATGCAAGACGGTCTGACTACAAGACATCTCTGTGAACTAAAGTACAAATAGAAACTGAGAGATGAAGAAAGCCATCAGCCACAGAATTAGACTCTCACTGAGTTTTGAGGGTTAAGATAATGAAAACCAACAATCGTCAGTTCTTTGGTTTTCTGTTTACATGCATCAAGCTGTAACTGTATGTAGGGGCGCCCCCTATGGGGAAAAGAGTCTCACTGGACCAAATGAAACAACTGAGAAAAACATTTTTGTGCTGTTTTCCAGTGTCCTATTTTGTATTTGTAATAGACTTAACATGACAGCTGTTTCTGTATTTTGTACCTTATATGCCATGTTAATGTACTTGCCTGTGCTCATTAATTTATGAGCAAACCTGTACAGGTCCAGTTTAGACTATCTGTTTAAACTAATTAAACTTTTCAAACATTTACAGTTTTTTATTATCTTTGGTATTATTTTCACAAGGTGTACATTTTCAAAACTCTTCGTACAAAACTCTAAACGGATCACACTTGTAACACAGCTAGTCTTTCTTTCAAAACCTGATCCCTTGCTTTCATTACAGTTATACACATTTTTTCAGTCCACATAACCATTGTTTCAAAACACGATTATTCTAATATGTAATGAGAACCTTTGGTTTAATCACTGAAACACAACAGTATGATCTTTCAATTTAGTACTTTTAACAATCAGTTATTTTAATAGGAAACAATGCAATATACATGTTTCTCAACAAATCATCCTCGTTGAAGAAATAATTACAGTAACACAGGCTTCAGATGCCACATTGGAAAATACATTTACATTACCTAACTTACATAATGTTTGTAATAGTATCTATTCCGTTTGTTAAAAGGTGTGATGAAGTATGACACGGCCATGAGGTTTTGTGCTAGAACAGAGCATGCTGCCAATACAGTAAATGTTCTCACTGGCCATATGACTGAATCCTGTTGTTGACTAGTTGACCTTTATAAGGGTGAGTTACAGTAATGCGACAGTCTCTACCATGGTAATCTGTTTACAGTATTACATGGCATACTGTAACGTAAAATGCTGTATTTGATGCTATCTGTCTCTCTTCGGATGCATCTCTGATCAATCTGATGTTACAGTCATTGACTGCTTCCTCTCCCTTGTACTCTATCCTGCTCTATGTTCACAAATTGCAAATCTGACACTCACACACACTCACACATAGAAAGTATCTATAGAGTTCTACAAATGTACCAAATGATTAATTGATTAACCATTAAGATCAGAAACACTTATTTTGTGTTGTGAAAAGAATACTTTGTGATTTTGTGTATTGCTAACATAATTGAAAACATGCTGAAATGTTTGAAAAAAGTGTACTTTTATGATCTGTTGTGATATTAGCACGAATAGTTTTGAAAATGTAACGTGAAAATTATGCCAAAGCAATTAAAAAAAAAACTAAAACAGCACAGACTTGCATGGCTTATTTTTGCAAACTGTATGAATGATTGCTGGTATATACATTTGAAGTGTTGGAGCATAAAGTTATGCTTTCAAGAATTAAAACAGGTCGTTGCAAGGACAAAACTGTATTAATGACAAAATAAAAGATATGACAAAGGTAATCCAATCCAATCCGCTTTTAATTTCAATACTCCAGGTTGGGGACCGACGAAAATCTTAAATTATACCTTCATAAGAAATGGTACAGCTATTCAAACATATTTACCCTGTATTCAGAATCACACACTTTAGCACACCAAAGTTCTTATCGAAATTCTTACATCAAAAAAATGTATACACCCAAGACATTACAGTACAAGTGCTTCACAATTCTGTATTCTTGTGCTGGTCATAGTATCTGTGCAGCCAGGCCTTCAGTAGTGGGAGGTTCTTGTCCATCCAGCGAATGTTCTCTTCTATGTTCTCCAGGGCCTGCTGAATACATCTCAGTTCTGCTCCAGTTTCAGCCCGCAAGGAACTGAAGAAACTACGAACCTGACGGAGTAGAGAAATTATTATGTCATACAATAGTTTTCTGATCACAAACTGATGAAAGCTCCTAATTACTCGTTGGATTCAATAAAGAGTAATACCTACCTCAGCTAGCATTTCTCTGGTGGAATACTGGTTGGTCACTCCTACTACCATGTGTGCTATGGAGTGTGAGCCGAGATCAAACCTGTAAACAAATGTTTGAAGTCATGAAAGGGCTATATACCACTATTATATAGTGGATTATTTACCACTAGTGTGTGCCTCACTTCTTAATCAGGGAGTCCCAGTTAGCTTGTAAAAAGTCCCATGCGTGTTTATAGGCCTTAGGATTTTTACTGACTGAGGTTACAACATATGGCAGATCCTGAGTCTTCATCACCTCTCCCATCAGACTCTGCTCCATCATCCTGACAGAAAGAAAAAGATGACATTAGTGATTTGTACTTATTTTCTTAAGCTGATGTGTATATATAAATGCCTTACCATTTTAACTTGTGATCGAGAGGGCTGGTCGTGAGGGCCATCTTGATTCTGCTCTTGATCGAGACGTACATGGACTCCTTGTACTTCTCAAACAGGAACTCCCAGCCATCCTCAGTCCGGGCGCCAACAGAAAACACAGCCATAGTAACGTCATTGGGAAGACTAGAGGATGGAAGGATGGACAAAAAAATGAAATGTCCAAAGTTGTCTTAATCTTCTTAATGGTAAGAGTGTAAAGTGTTTCAGAAGGGGAAAGACAAAGATGGCCTCTGACCTCATGTTCCCATCTGAGGCCCTCCACTTGTTGAAGAGCTGTGTGGCGGTGCTGACACAGGGAGGATGACCCCGCACACAGCCGAACAGGAGGAGGTAGCTCCGCATCATCCTCTGAGACACAGAGCCGTCATCAGTCCACGACTGCCGGTCTATGAGCTTCCTGAACAGCTGCAGTATGTAGCCCTGGACCACAGAGAGAGAACAACATCTGTTACAGCATGGAGAGTTCATTTTTATTACTCATTTCATACGCAATGCTAATTTAAAGTGCTTTACTTAAGCATTATAAATAGAGAGTTAACAAAAAAAATGAAAGAAAAAACAAGCAAAAAAAAATATTATAGTAATTCATGATTACTGGATTTTTAAAAATCACATTATCGGATTGGTACTCACAAAGAGCAATTCCTAGCCATTTAAATCTTTTACAGCTTAGCATAACTAAAAAAAAATATATATTTACTACAGAAATTTCCATCACATTTTTTGAACTCCCAGGACTATTTTAGGCCTGAAATCACCATTTTTCCAGATTTTCCATGAACCTTTCAGTTTCCACAAAAATATTAAGCAGCACAACTGTTTTCAACGTTGATCATAATAAGAAATGTTTCTTCAGCACCATAACAGCATATCTGAATGATTTCTGGAGGATCACGTGACACTGAAGACTGGAGTAATAATGCTGAAAATTCAGCTTTGTCTTTTTGATCAAATAAATGTAGATTTGGTGAGCATAACAGATTATTTCAAAAACATTAAAAAAACTTTCCGACCTCTAAACTTTCGATTTGACAGCACTGAGATTGTACTAAATGACATCCTGGTAAAAGGATAGTTCACCCAAAAAAAGAAGATATTTCAAAGAATGTTGGTAACAGTTGATGGGACCCCATTGACTTCCATAGTATCTTTGTGTTCAACAGAAGAAAGAAATTCATACAGGTTTGGAACAACTTGAGGGTGAGTAAATGATGATAGAATTGTAACTATCCCTTTAATTATATGAATCATGAAATGTCAAATGAATTCTAACTGATTCTCAGAATTGCTGAGGGTTAGAAGCTGATTTCGAGCCTGACTCATAAATGAATGAATCCACACGCCTGAAGATCAAATATAAATGACCGCTCACTGACCTTCATCTGGTTTTCCAGCTCCACCATGTCTCTTTTCTCCATCAGTTTGTACAGAGGCACAAGCTCACTGAAGCCCTGTGTCACTGGCATAATCTCAGTTTCTTTGCTTAAATACAGGGTCAGGTCTAAAGCCTTATCCAGAGGAAGCTGACCAACACTGTCCAAAACACAAGGTGTGTAAATCAACCAGGGCATGATACATTGCCAACACTTTTATTGTACAGTACTTTTGATCTAGTTGTTTGACTCTTGATATGGAGATGATAGATGAGGAGGACTGACCTGACCAGCTGGAAGGCGTTGTTGATGAGGCTGGCCCGGTCGTTGCTGCTGAGCGCTGTGTGATTGTGTTTGAGCAGCCTGATGAGGTCATCCCAGCCAGAGCCCTCATAGTGCACAATGTAATATCCACTCATGTCCACATTAAACTTGATCCAGTCCACCTCCTCCGGCAGATACAGCACGTCTATGACGACATATACAACAATCTGTCAGAATTCAGTGCTATACTCGTACAAATAAAGCTTCCGAAAGGGTTTTTCTCACAGTGATCCCATTCAAGAACCATTCTGGATTCCCCAAAGTACCTACAGTGAAGAACCGGTGTGAAAAACTTTTTTTCCACTATAAAGAACCTTTTGTGCAAAGGAAAGGTTACATGAATGTACATTGAGGTTCTTCATTGAACCATAGATGCCAATAAAGAACCTTTATTTTTAAGAGTGTATAGTGTTTTACCTGTCGCACATATACTTCAGCGCTTGTGTTGTTTAGAGACGTGAAGACATTTCAAAAACTTCAAAAATAATATATGAAACAATATATTATATAAAATGAATAATATTGTCAAATAATGGTTTTCCAACAAATACCTGTTTTGGTCTTAAGCAGGAAGCGGTGCACTGTCGTTGAGCCACTGGTAATGTAAGTCAATGGAACGTGCCACAGGAAGCTGTACACAGCAAAAGATCAGGAACTAAAGATTAAGCAAAACTTACAATCAAGTGTAAAAAAAAAACAACACCAAAAAAAAACTGAAAAGAAAATTAAGAGTCCAAACATAATTCAACTTCCTGTGAAAAAGCAAATGGAAGTTTTCATTTTCAATGAGAGTTCATGATTTGTGGTAACATGAGTGACAGTGGCAGTTGAGAAAAATGTAACTATGCAAATTAGTACAGATCCAAAGTGTCTCCTGTGAGATGCTGTTGTCGAATATCCTTCCTAAAGGAGACATTTGTGTTACTGTGAGTGATTTCACTTCGTAAATGATTTATCTCTGCCCACATACAGGGATATCATTTCAAAAAAGGATGTGTGGATAACCGTGTCAAAAATAGTTAACATTCTGAGTGACTTGGGATTCCTGCATTGATAATCATTCATCTTGTTCATGAAATGATGTATTATTCACTGCTGTCCCAGTGTTTTTTCAGCAAGAAAACTGCTTGCTTGTCAGAAGAGAATGACATCTTATTTTGACTTGCAATACATCTCAATTGTGATCACGTTTTCAAAAATATAAACCCTAAATAAATCATAAAAATATCACTGTCAGTTTAACCCCTTAAGCCCTGAGGGCATTTTTAGAGTTGTTTTTTCTGAGTTACACACACAAAACTAAATACTCATAACTCCAAAACTATAGCAAGGAGAGTCAAAAGGTCATTATCGTTTGATAGAACACTTTTCAAATTTTTAGAAAATATAAATCACATTAACACATTCTTATGCTGAGAAACTGCTGATAAAAGACACAATATATATAAATATATATTTTTTTGATTTTGCATATCTTTCTTATTTGACATGGAATAACTCAGGAAGGAAATAAGGTAGGAGGAAATTTTTTTTTTGGTGAAGTCCCTCTACATCTGGATGAAATTGTATGGTAATTGCATAAAGTAATAAAAAATTACAGCATTTGGAACCAAGATAGCCTTTTTGTTCAGCTCTTGACACCCCCTAATGGGCATTTTTAAAATTGTTCCTCCATGAGGAATATCTTGTGATCAACTCAATAGATAATGTTAATTTTGGGCTGATTTTAATTGTAATAATATGCTGTAAAAAAAAAGATGTGCCATTTTCAACGATCAGTGTATGTTTAATGAGCTGTATGATGTTTTTGACACATTGCAGTACATAGTACAAAAAGTATTTTATAGATTATGAAGGAAAAAAAACAACTATTTATCAGCAAATACCTCCGTACTACTTAGGAGTTTTTCAAATTGGCTGCATTCATTGTAAAGTTCGGGCGGTACACTCCGTTTACTCAGCACTTGTTATGAGTTGATCAAAGTGGATAGATGCATTAAAAAACTGAGATTCTAAGCTTTAAGATGATACATATTTTGTGTTATTCCACGTTTGAAATCAAGCACGGACAGTTCCGGGAACATTGGAAAACACATTGCATCCCGGAGAGATGAGAGACATGTTTTTTAGCCAAGTATGCATCACTTCGTGAGGAATATCTCGTGATCAACGCAATGGATTATGTTGTGTTTGGGCTCTTTATAATCGTGAGAATCTGCTGTCAATAAAGATGTTTTGATTGTGAAAATACATTTTGTTTATTTAAAAAAATTCTGTTTGCAAAAATGCATGTTTCATGGAGTTATGAGCCGAAAAGTCACATCAATGCACCATCTATATACTTCATTGGATGTACACCTGTGCAGGTTCATATGTTAGAAGTCCATGAGGAATGTCTTTAGATCTGAGAGATGAATTTTGCTGAGTTTGGGCTCTTTTTAATCGTGCGAGTGCTGTAAATAATGTTGCGCCATTTTCTACGATCTGTGCATGCTTCATGAAGTTATAAGCGAAAACGTAACACGAGTGCTTCATCAGTATATATTTGGCTACGTGTGTCTGTGGGATTTTTTGTGTTAGAACTCTATGAAGAATATCTTTAGATCTGATTGATGGATTTTATTGATTATATTGGCTCTTTTTAATTGTGAGCTCTTGCTGTAAATAATGGTGTGCCATGTTCCACAATCGGAGCATGTTCCATGAAGTTACGAGCGAAAATGTGTCATAAATTCAGCATCCGTATATGATTTACATATGGGTCTTGAGGGTACTTTTGTACATGAGATGTACAAAAACTCGATCAAGTTTTGTAGAAAGTCGAAACAATTATGCTTGTTGTATTCTACTCATTGAGACCTTTCAAATGACATATGACACACAACTATCTGAGCTGTATGATGTATTTGACATATTGCAGTACATAGTACAAAAAAGTATTTCATAAATTATGAAAACATTTTTTTTCTATTTATCAGCAAATAACTCTGCACTAATTAGGAATTAATCAAATTGGCTACATTCATTGTAAAGTTCAGACTCTAAGCTTTCAAATGACACCTATTTTGAGTTGATCAAGGTAGCAGTTTTGAAAAATACGATTATTAATTTTTTCGCAGCTAGGTGGCGCCCACGGGCGGTACACTCAGTTTAAGAGGGACTACTCAGCACTCGTTAAGAGTTGATCAAAGTGGTTAGGTTGTATTAAAAAGCTGAGATTCTAAGCTTTAAAATGATACCTATTTTGTACTGCCGGCGGTACACTTCAGGTTTAAGGAGTTAAACAGACTTATAAACAAATGTAGATACTTGATAATAACCTGGATGTTTGTGAGGGGTCGTCACTCTTGAGGTAACGCTCTTGACTTAGTCTGACTTCGCGACCTTTGACCTCCACTGTAATGAGTGGAAAGCCCTCCTGCAATGTCCATGTCTCCATCATAGCCTTAACATCCAGCTCATCCTCAGAGTGCCATTTCTAAGAGATACAATATCACAGAAATACATCACAACACCAGTTAAAACAGTGTATAAAGTGTTTCGATTAATGATGTGACCAATCAACTCACAGAAGCTCCAGACTGTGAGACTGAGCGCCGGCAAGACTCTTCACCCTTCAGTCTGCCCTCGTCCAGACCATCAGAGTCACAAACCTATAACAGAGACATTGAAAACCTGTTAACACTCACAACACATCCTAAGACATTTTGATCTTCTACTCTGAAGGTGTGCTTGAACTCTATGTGAAATCTCAGTGGAGAAATCATTTGCCCTTATATAAAATTCCTGATTGCATGTATTCTCATTGAAATGACTGGGTTTCGCATGCGGAAATTTGCTGAACAATAGCAAATGTGACCACGACCAGAGTTGTATGCATTTGCATTACGCGTGCAACTTTTACTCACATTGGTCAGACTTTCCCACAAGTTACTATTGACTGTGTTCTGGTAACTGTAGCGTTTCAGGTATCTCACGATCCCCAGTTTAAAGTCCTCTGGGGTCAGAAACTCTCTCAGCATGTTCAGAATACAAGCCCCCTGAAATGACATTCACAACCGTAACATGCTTTTAAAAAGAAAGAAAAACAAGAAAGAAAAAAAAGTTTTCACTGGTTTTATAATGCACCTTGTCATAGGAAACATCATCAAACATTTCCTGTATCTGAGCAGGGTTCTCCACTGGCGTGGACACAGGGTGAGAGGAGCTTAAGGAGTCTACCTCCATAGCCTCAAAACACTTCCCCAGGAAATAATCCTCCTGTTGCACAAACATGACTGGGGTTTATTTGAGCACAAATCTTCATCCAACTCTTGCTGAGTGCTTTTAAAATGGTCATTATGGAAATAAAAAGCCAAGAGATCAAATGAAAAAGATAACAGATCTTCGGCAAGGGCCAACAATTTTACAAAAACTTACAACTTGCAGTTCAGGATTGGTGATGTTAACAGACACAAACTCCATGAACTTGGCAAATCCTTCGTTCAACCACAGATCGTTCCACCACTGCATGGTCACCAGGTTACCAAACCACTGACAAGAACAGACACAGAATGAGCCATTCACTGATTAACCACAACAACAGGTCACTTACTAGAATCATTACTATACAGGTCCGTTCACACCAAGAGTGATAACTATAAAGATAAAGATATAGTTGTAAAAATCGTTTTGAATTTAAAAGAATAGCAGAGTCCACACCACAACTATAACGATAACAGCATCGAGAAACGCTATCATTGGAATCACTTTCAGAGCTATTTTTTTCCCCAGCTGATTAACAATAAAAACCTCAGCCAATCAAAATCTATCCTGCTTTAAGAGCTCGAGCATTTAAAGGGCCAGACGATAAAACTGAACCACGTGCTTAGAATAAATAGAACGATATCATCCGCTGGTGTGAATGCAAATATAGTTATCATTATAGTTATCGTTCTTGGTGTGAACAGGCCTTAATACCCCCATCACACACACACACAAAAAACAGTTAATTAATGTCATAAGTCCACCTGATGGGCCAGTTCGTGAGCGATAATCATTGTGATGCCCAGTTTGTCAGAAGCAGAAGACTTGTGGGGGTCGAAAAGAAGGCCTGATTCCCGATAGGTGGTCAGACCCCAATTCTCCATCGCTCCAGACTGGAAGTCTGGGATAGCAGCAAGATCTACGGAGTAGATTATATAAGCTAAATGCTGAAACTAGAAATCTGTAATTTGCATGTTAAGCAGTAGACAAGAATGTGCAGCTAACCCTGTTTGGGGAGAGGGTAAGGAATGTCAAAGTAGTCATCATAGAAGTCAAGCAGCTTCACTGCAGCATCCAGAGCAAACTCTGCCTGGTCGATCTTCTCTGGCACAGCATACACCGAAATCTGTATTCACATCAAATAAATGCTATTAGCAGGATTGCAAAAAGTGATAAATGATGGAGGTGGGATCTTACAGCACATCAGGGCTTTGTCATTAACTCAGTGGTCATAATGATCTGAGACGGATTATCTTCTAACCTGGACTCCATGCTGGCTGGTCTTGCTGATAGAGAGAAAGTCGGAGACAATGAAGGCCACCAGGTATGTGCTCATCTTTACACTCACATCAAACTGGTCCTCAAACAGGCCGCCTGGCAGCTCTAATGTTCTCAGCTGGAGTAAAGAAAAAAAAGAAAGAAGAGTATGCTTAACAGAAGAATCAGAGTCTTCCCCTGGCAGATTAATAGTTCATGTCACAGTATGATTTATTCAAGCTTTATAGACGGAATATAGAAGGATTGATCAACAGAGGTTCTATAGACATTACAGCACCTTAGGCATGTTTGAGAGGGCAATATGCTTTGCTTCTCTGCGAATCCGCACTGTAAAGTTTGCTTTGAAGGCAGGTTCATCAAAACAGGGAAAGGCTGCTCGGGCACTAGTCGGCTCGAACTGTGTGGAAGCCACAACCCTGAGAATGTGAATGACACAATAACAGATTATTATTTAAAAATAAATAAATAAATAAATAAGGGCGAGGGGGTGGTACATTTTCTCACCTGACTTCTCCCTTGATGGTGCGGTATGTGCTTTTGTAAAATCCATGAAAGCTCTCAGAAAGGTTAGCAGCAAACTCCAGTTCAATTGAATATACATGGCCTCTCTTCAGCAGTGCATTATCAGATATAAGTGCAATCTGCTGGAAGTATGGGTACTCTAGCACCTTTAAGGGCTGTTGCCGACTCATATCTGAACTTAGCAACCTTGCATTGAAGATATGAAGATCCTTGCTGTGCAGTATTATAGACTTGGTGTCTTGATTTACATCAATTTGGATCTGTACCAATCCAGTGAAGTCTAAACTTGTGAGGTTGGGGTGGATAAGGAGATGGTAATGAAGGGGAGATACTGTGTCTGGAAGTCTCATTTTGTTCCATGGGAATGGTTCTCCATTGCTTGATGTGGGGAATATAGTGGGCTCTTGAGTGACTGCAGCCCAAAGGTGAATGATGGGTAGGGCTATGAGATTCACAAGCAGAGCAAAGCGACTCATGTCTAGTACTACTTGGAAGTTCTGTAAAAGTTAAAGGTAAAAATGTATTATAAAGACAATGATCATACAAAACAAGCCAATGAGCTCAACAAAAAGACTGAGTTCTGTTTCCTGTTTAAAATGATCTAAAACTTAGGTACTTTTACTCGGTGCTTAATGGTGTTTACTGTAAATTCACATGTTCTACTTCTGTTAGTTGCAGACATGATTATGCTCATAAAATAATTTAAAAAAAAATATTATTTGTAGCCTACTAAGATCAACTGTTTCATATGTGTAAAGTGACCTTAGTAGCGCTATTTCGTCTTCCGGGTTTAAAATATTCATGTCCTGCAGTCAAGCCGTAAATATTTCCAGTTCGTAATGCTCTAAAATCAGCTCACCGTTTTTCAAATAGTCGCGCGTGTCCGAAAGGTTCTCGCTTTTTTTGAACCAACCCAGCAAGCAATTTTGCGTTGAAAAGACGTCTAATAGCCGTCCAAACACAGCCCAGACGTCTAGGCTAAAACAAGGCAAAATTTGGGCTGTCAGTGAAAATTTAATAGACGTCTAAACCATAGCCCAAGAATAGACCAGTCAATTAGATAACAAAGAAATGAAATGAGTGTATGAGTGAAGAGATTAAACCAAACACCTTAATCACTGTTTACTTTGCTTACAAGATGGAATATCAAACATCTCACAAGTTATTTTGGCAAAAACGACATGTAACCAAATTCAAGGTTATTTTGGTTAGAAGTGGGTTACTCATAGCCAGACTATAACGTTAGTTAACCTAGACGGTGAATTGACGGCTATGCTTGCTGGGAATTCAACCGATTTACTGAAAAGATCCGACTTAAAAGAACACGGCAAATGCAGTCATTTAGCAGTTGGTGTGGGATATAATCTTTTTAAAAATTCGTTGTAAATGTAATGATATTCTGCATTCGGTGATCTTAATTTGCACAACACCTTGTGTGTAAACTGAAACGGCATTGCGCGTGCAACACACATAAACCCAACGCCATAGCACGGTTAAATTGTCACGTGCAAGAGATATAAAGTTCAAGTATATCTTTATATCACAGAATACTTACGATTACGAACTACGCTTTTCAGGTAAAATCCTCGATCTGTTAAAAGAATCCAGCAATGGTTTAGCTGAGCATATCGAATCAATGAATGTGAAAGTGAAAATACAATTCTTCAACATTTGCATCATGGGAAGAAGTTTTTATTTTAAATAAAGGCGCTGCACTAACTGAGTAACAGTAGGATTAAAGAGGTCAAATTAATAACACACACACACACACCAAAAAAAACACACACAGACATACAACGAGTAACGTTAGCCTAACTTTTGCATACAAAGTGGTAACCATGCGGGCGCATGTTGCCAGATCCTCTGTGGAACTGAACCTCCAACAGATGATGATGATAAATACTCAGATTTTGAAACAAACAAACCAAGTATTAGATGAAAAAAAAAAAAAAAATCATGTATGTAGTTGTCATTCTGTCTTAATGTAACCCTTTTAGGACACATTGTTGTAGTTGTAAACAAGAAAAACAGCAGAATGGGACTTTGAGCACACAAAGTTATTAGTTTTTTTTACATTTGTTTTAGTAATGTTGGATTTTTTTTTGTGGTGGTCATAAAGTGTGACTGTCAATGCTTATAAACTCAGTGTGCATTATGACTAAAACATAGTTTTTACAGTTGTGCCAGGAGATAAAGTCCAACATGACATTTCACAAAAAAAAAAAAAAAAAAAAAAAAAAAAAAAACCCATTAATGAGTAAACTTTATGGTTCAGTTAAATCCCTCTTATCAGGAATAGGGACTTTGGAATGGCAGTTAGAAGGACAAAACAATTTCATCCATATGATCTTGACAGTTAGGCTATTTCACACCCAATCTCACCACAGGCTTTATTAGAGGAGGAAAGAGCTGGTTGACCATTCAGAAGGTGCATTTAGGGCTCTGACATACAGACATTATGCTTAAGGAGGTGTTGTTGGGTCTCCTTGCAGGAGCAGTGGTTTTTACTATAGGGATTCTGCTGGGACACTTCGCCATTGACAAGGGCAGTTCGGTGCCAGAGTGGGTCCGGGATGCATCTCGTGATGTGGATGAAAGTATCATTGAAAAATTCCTTGCAGAACTGGACACCAATGAAATTAAAGAAAACCTCAGGTGAAGCATTTATTCTGAAGCACACAAGTATGAGATTCTAAAACGATTAAACGGCCAGCTTTATAGAACATCAATCTGTATGGAGTTGTTTGTTTCAGCTGATTTAAGAATTTACTTTTGTGTTGTTTCTCCAAAGGGAGCTGACTAAGGTTCCCCACATGGCCACCACCCCTGGAGATGAAGCAACCGTAGAGTTTATGCTGAAGAGATGGAAGGACCCCAAATCAGGCTTGGACAATGCATGGAGAGAGGACTACAAGGTGTATCTGTCATTCCCTGACAAAACAAACCCCAACAAAGTCTCTGTTGGTAAGACAGCATAGAATATCTATTCAAAGCATAACATTTTTTAGTTCTGAATTCATCTCAGAACACCTTCAAGACATTTTTCTGATTTGCTTTCAACACAATGAGTGAACATTTTAAACGATGTATAGGAAACTTAAGAACAAACTCTGTTTAACAGTTGATCCAGAAAACACAGTCCTGTTTACGGCAAGAGAGAGAGAGAAAGCATACTCGCCAGAACAGGACGACCCAGAGGTGGTCCAGCCGTTCGCAGCATATTCCCCTGCAGGAAATGTCAAGGTGTGCAGCCTTCACCACCTTAATATACTTCACAGTTCATGAACGCTTACATATTATTCTTTAAATAAATATGTAGTTTACTGACATTATCCATCCATTTGATTCGTAGAGCAGTAGAATACACTACGGTTCAAAAGTTTGGGGTCAGTAAGATCTTTAAAAAAAAAAAATTAATACTTTTGTTTAGCAAGGACACATGGAATTGATCACAACAAGTGACAGTAAAGACATTTATAACGTCTTTAAATGCTGTTCTTTTGATCTCTCTATTTAAAGAAAAACTTTATTACGGTTTTCACAAAAAAATTAAAGAGTTTCAACATTGATAATAATAAGAACTGCTTGTTGAGCAGCAAATCAGCATATTAGAATGATTTCTGAAGGATCATGTGAGACTGAAGACTGGAGTAATGGCATCACAGGAATAAATTACATTTTAAAATATATTACATTTTAAACTGTTATAATATTTCAGAATATATATATTTTTTATCAAATAAATGCAGCTTGGTAAGAAAAAGAGACCTTTCAAAAACATTACAAATCTTGCAGACACCACAATTTTGAAAGGCAGTGTACATTTATAATTATATTACTTTTTTTATTTTCAATTAATAATTATTTTTCCTTGTCTCTGATCAGTTTTTCCATTTTGTTTTATTTAAAAAAAAAACGCCTTCTCTGATGGAGATATTAGGCGTGTTCGACTTGAACCAGCGCTGCACAGACTGATCAGTTTATGACATCAAAGTACCGCGAGAGTATTTTGATGTCATTCACCGATCGGTCTGTCTAGCGCCGGTTCAAGTCGAACAAGCATGTTATCATGAAATAAAGGCAATTATCTTATGACATAACGACACAGCCATAACTTAAGACATATCTGAGCAAGAGAAGACAATGATTGTCTTTATTGCACTTGATTGTTTTAGAAAGAAAACCGTAATGACCTTTGGTGCTATCGCACAGTAGGCTATGTCACGTGGTAAAGTCATCTATACTGATAGCTATTTGTTTTTTTCTTTCACTGTTCCACTATATTGACTATTTAAACAAGAGGTTATTGTAAGCATATCTTGCTATCACTAACTATATCAAAAGCTTATGATTGTGTAATTGTAGATATTTTGGAGGTGAAATTTATGTCTGAATCTAATTGTGATATGGTCCAATATATTGACTCATCTGTCTTTTATATGCAGGGGAAACTTGTCTATGCAAACCAAGGTAAAATGAGTGACTTCGAGCTGTTAAACAGAACACTGGATCTGAGGGGAACCATCGCCATCACCAGATACGGAGGAGAAGGGAGATCGAAAAAAGTGAGCAAACACTAGTTAAATCTCTCAAAAACATCAGAAAAGGAAAATGCAGTATTAGGTATCAGTTTAGAAGACTGTTAGTAGTTTCATCACCCTAAATGAATACAACATGTTTACTCTCCGGCGACATGAATATTACAGGCTATAAATGCAGCCAAGTTCGGCATTGTTGGGGTACTGGTCTATACTGAGCCATATGACATTAATGATGGCCTGGTGTCGGAAAGTGAAACTTACCCTCACTCCTGGTATATGCCACCCTCTGGCGTCGAGCGAGGCTCATACAACATTGACTTTGGAGACTTGTTAACACCATACCTAGCTGCAAAAGGTAACCAGTGATTTTTTTTACATGAAAACACGTATTACATACGATACATAAACAACAACATATGCAAATGATTTCATTTGTAGATGATACATACAGAAGACCAAAAGAAGACATAACAGGTATTCCACCAATTCCAGCACAGCCAATAGGGTTTGAGGATGCTGAAAGCTTAATCTGGTAAGCCAGCTTTTATTTCTTTAGTTACTCACTTTTTAGAATGTTTCCTTCTAATTCTGACTGAATTATCTGTGACAGTGAGCTTGATGGGGACGATGCCCCTATTGAATGGCAAGGCTCACTTAAATGCACATACAAACTTGGTGGGCCAGGGTTCAAACCCACATCTCTCTTAAACAACAGGTAAGTGCCGCATATTTGTGTCCAATATATAAAGTATCTTCCAATGCTTGAACAAGTATGTTGGAAGGATATAATGTAGGATAGAATGAAAATAATGTTTTGTTTTGTCTGTCAGCAATGTACACATGGACATTTATAACACCGAGAGGCTGGAATATTCAGCGAATGTCATGGGAATAATCAGAGGCAGTGTGGAGCCAGGTAAGTTATGTTTGTCATAGTGTTAAAAAGCACAAAATACCTGTTGTTCTAATATACACAGTCCCCAGAAATGATTTGGACGAACACTTAAAATGTCTGAAATCTTTCTTGACACTGAAGACTGGAGTAATCCATCACAGGAATAAATTGCATTTGCAAACTGTATTTTTGAATGCGTGTTGTTCAGACAGGTATGTGATCTATGGGAACCACAGGGACAGCTGGGTGCACGGAGCCATCGACCCCAGCAGCGGCACAGCAGTGATGCTAGAGATCACCAGAGTCCTGGGGAAGATGGTGAAGGAAGGTGAGGCCTAATGACATCTAGACAACAACTGAATTTGACATCAAATGTGACTAGGGCTGGTTGTAGTGACCCAAATGAAGTACTTTGCTATGAGACAAGGTGGTCTTCTTGGTATAATGAAAGCAACAGTACGTTTCAATACAGAGGAAAAATATAACATATAGAGCAAATAGTATGATTGATCAAATTCTAGTGTTAGTTAAAAGCAAAGAAAATCAAACAGTAATTCCCTATACCCGAAAGGGAGATGGCGACCTCGGCGGTCCATTATCTTTGGCAGTTGGGGAGCTGAAGAATTTGGTCTTATTGGATCTGCAGAATACACAGAGGTTTGTTAATAAAGACATTAGTAGCATTACTAAAAACTGGAAGGAGAGCATGAAAGATTTGACCGTTTTGGTGTTTGGTGGCCATCCTTAGGAGTACTTCAGTAAGCTGAGTGAACGTACTGTGGCGTACATCAACGTGGACATCTCAGTGTTTGGTACGAGTTGATGTTTTTCCTCTTTCAATATTTTCAATATTAATTTCCTCCCGTGTTCCACTTGCTGAAATGCTTGATGTCCACCCCAGCTAATGCCACTCTCAGAGCTTCTGCCTCTCCAGCAGCACAGAGTGTGCTTTTTACAGCCTCCAAACAGGTGAGGAACAAGCCTTGTATCTACTCCCTTCCCTGAAGAGTGACTTTCATGCCTTTCATAAAACTTTTACGAGTCATGTGCTTTCAGGTTAATGCACCTGGAACAACCACATCAGTCTATGAGAACTGGATAAAATATTTCAACAGAACCAGTCCAAATTATGGGGTTATACCAAAGTATGCTCTTATTATTCCACAATACTACCTCATGGTTCACAAGGGGATTATAGCACCATGACTGGTAAAGTAATAATTCTCAATATTGTCAATTGTATTTGCAGTGTGGGCTTCTTGACAGGAGCAGGAAGTGATTACGCTGCTTTTATGCACTACCTTGGAGTAACTTCTATGGACGTTTCCTATTATTATGACCGGGTAAGTGGGCAGCGCTAAGACAATCAACCACTTGGCATTAAAAAAAGTTGAGTAATAATAACACCACATTCTTGATCACTTTGCAGAGTAAAACAAGAGCGCGCATCTACCCAGCCTACCACACGGCCTATGACACCTTTGACTATGCATCTACGTTCATTGATCCAGGTGAAATGAATACTAAGGCTCTCAAACGAGACGATATATATATTTACTACTTACTATGAACCCTCTTTTAATACTAAAACGTATTTATCTGCATGTCCTCGTCTGTTCTATTTTAAGTTCAAATGACTTTCCCTTATGCAGGTTTCACAAGTCACCAGGCAGTAGCCAGGACAGCAGGGAATGTGCTGGTGCGATTGGCTGACAGTCTTCTGTTGCCTTTTAACTGCAGTGATTATGCAGAAAGTCTGGAGCTGTACTTCAGTCAGGCGGTCACAGCCTTTGAGGAAAAACTTGCGGCTAAAGGAATCTCTATGGGTGAGCTAACAAGATTCAAACTACTTTGGATGAGGGAAATGCTTCCTTTTTCCTAATCGTGAATTTTGTCAACCTAAAAGTTAATACAAGGTGAGAGCTATGGAAGTTATGTAAGTGTCAAAGTGGCAATGAGCACTTTTATCCCATCCCAGAATCCTTGAAGAAAGCCGTGCAATTATTCCGAGAGACAGCCACCAAATTGGATCGTTTGATCAGGGATTCAGATCTCGCAAAAGAAACGTAAGTTAACCCTGTAAAGCATGACATAGGAAATGATAGTTAATATGGAACCGTTTATTGTACCTTTAGGCAAAATGTATGTACAAAACAAGTTTGCATGTGTTTTATGTTGAGTATCAAATTTTATGAATCAGGTTTTTATGGCTCATATAGGAGGAGAATATGGAGCTCATACCTGAGGAAAAAACAGGCCCAAACTGACAACCTGAAGGGGGACGTTTTTAAAATTATATTAAAAAGGAATTTTTCTTGCTAATAAAATATAATCTATCAACCTGACTATAGAAGGCATGTAATAGATTCTATACAACAGGTTTTTCAGAAATCTTTTGTTCATGTTGATCATTTAGAAACCTTATGAATTTGCATATCAAATACGATTCAGTAGGCTTTAAAGGGTTAAAATGATGAAAAGAAAAAATCACCTGCTCTGGTGTCAAGGGTACACAACTGCATAAATATTACTTCTGTCTTCACAACAGGCCCCTGAAGGCTCGCAGAATTAATGACCAGCTCATGCTGCTGGACAGGGCTTTCCTTGACCCGTTAGCGTTCCCAGAACAATATGGTTTCAGGTGTGAAGCAGCATTATTAAAACAATCTGCTACTAATGACCCAGTCCCTTATGAATAATAATTAGCATTCCACTGACCATTCTTCATTTGTTCATGCTGATGTCACACCTGTTCGCAATCACTTCTAACGCTCTCTGGCATCACACAGGCACGTGATATGGGCGTCGAGGTCATCGAGTGTTCCCACCTTCCCCGGTCTGGCAGATGCAGTAGAGAAGGCTGAGAGCACTGACCTGAAGGAAGACTGGGATCAGGCTCATAAACACTTATCCATCGTCACACAGGCCATCGCAGGAGCCGCACACACACTGGATGATGTGATTTAATGCACGCTGAACTTCAGACTTTAACATTTCCACAAAAAAAAATTCTTGAGAGGGAGAAATATTGAACTGTTTTTTTGCCAAATGAAACATTTGACTTTGAAATGAATATGTGCGCTGTCAGAGGGTGTGTGAAGGGAGTATGAACCTTTAAATCATGTACAAAAATGGGCGAGTCCTGAACTACCACTCCCAGCAGATTCCTAGTGTTTTCTGATGAAAAATCGTTTGACAAGTTATTTGTAGTAAATACATAATTCGCCTGAAATGAAAGCTGAAAGTTCTTTGTGTATTAAAGGGATAGTTCACCAACATTTTTTTAAATTCTGTCATCATTTACTCACCCACATGCTATCCAGATCTGTATGACTTACTTTCTTATGTGGAATATGAAAGAACATTTTCAAACAACTGTTTTTATGTCCAAAAACAACAAAATATCCCTTTAAATGAATTGAAAAGAAACAAAAGCAGACAGAATGCACTCTTTTCAGGCATGATTTATTGAAAACACACCAAAATGATACTCTACAAACCTGGATTTTTCTTTAACAAGAGCAATTCTCTCTTCTGGGTATTAGTAAAATTAACAATACATTCGGTCACTGTGGCATTGTTCTTGAGTGCTAGGAAAGCATTAACAACTATATAATCAAACCCTTTTATGTCTCTATCTTTTAAAAGTTTATAATACAATGTAATACAAGGCAAAACCCACCACCAGTCTAGACTACATTGAGAACACAGAGTGAGTGAAAGTGGGAGGAGCCAGAGAGAGGAGGTGTGTGTGTGTGTGTAAGAGAGACGGAGATAGAAAGAGAGAGAGAAAGAGCAGTCAGGGACCAATAAAACATATAAAACACACTTATCTTTTTCATCTAACATGGAAAAAGGTTAAGGCACATGATAGTTACAAACACATTTGCTACCAAGTTGTACACATACTGAATTTTGATGCTCTGAAGTAATGATATCTACAATAGTTTCTCTTAAATCCATTTCAACATCCGTTGTTCTAGAAATATACAATCTGATGCAAATTCACACTCCGGGAACCTCTCGTACTACATGGTACCAAAATACCTTTGGTTGTATTCTGCAAAAAGGCAGTCAGGAACAGACAGTCAAATATTAATAATGAACCTACACAAGGCTAAAGATCTCGATGTGAATGTACACAACATTTCATCTTCAAAAGTGAAAATTATTACACAGTTATTTTGTTATTAGAAGTCTATGAAAAAATCCTGCTATAGAGAGTTATATAGAGTCACATGACAGAAATCAGACGATAAAGCAGACGCGTGTTGCTTGCCTCACATTACATGGAAACTGCCAAAACAAAATTTGTCATACTACTTGGTATGTCAGTGTTTGTCCCTTTTTTATGTGTTTATGTGTAAAATTATATGTATAATACAGGATTTCTTTACATTGACAGGTGGACCATTTACAGCATTTGCTTTTTTCTCATCCGAGTGTCCAGATTGTATTATCCAATTTACAAATAAATGAAACTAAATGAATGAAAACAACATTAAAACGTTGTCATGCTTGTTTGTTATACTCAAGAGATACACTTTTATGTAAAAGTATTTTGGCTTGCATAACAGCTGAAATGAAAGGTAGTGTCTATGTCTGATTCCTCTTCTGTAATATTCCTTGTCTTTCCTGATGAACACTTAAATTCTGTCAACCAATCAGATCATTTTGAACATGTTTTCCAATTGAAAAAAAAAGAAGAACACTGAAAATAAATGCTTCCATTTAACAAAGCAAGATGTAAAAAATATAAAATATAAATAGACAATGAGAATGACTCTACAGCCTTTGATAAACATTGATCTAAAGCAATGATCTTTTTATTATATTATTATGAATTTTTATACAAACATGGCCATGCTTTATGTACGGAATACTGAATGTGCTCTGAACAAACTGTTGTGGATTCAAAACTATCAATGTTATAAAGAACATTGTGATCCCACCCCCCTCTTTTTTATCTTTGCAACCTAATATACATTTATAAAACAACAAAATATAAAATGTTTTTAAAATCTACTTTGATGACAAGAGGAGCAACTGAATCCCCCTACTATCCCTCATAACACAATCTACATATTAACAAATATATTTTTCCCCATCATTACCCCTTATTAAATAAACCAAAGCAAAAGCTGGTAAGTTACCCAGTTACCCAGTTACCCAGCATGCCTCTGCAGCTGGACATGTCAAGGGGAATACAGGATCAGCACTGAAAGCGCAGCAGCTCTCCTCCCTTCAACTTCACTATGAGCAGATGTCAGTGTTCTCAGTGAGAAGAAACAAACACAGTGATAATATGTCTTTAAAGTTGCTTTATGAAGCCAGCACACAGAAATCGCAAAGCGTGCATTTCAATATAGACCCCCCCCCCCCCCTCCCCCGACATTGTATGTGTCCCCACACCGCTGTAATGGACAACAACAACAAAAAGAACAAACTTTCCTTTTCCTCCTTCACAAGTGTCCTCAACTATTTTAGATAACCCAAACGTCCATTAAAACTCTACAAAATGAAAAAAAAGAAAAGAAAAAAAGTCACAATTCACTGCACTTCTGGGGAAAACAAATCCACAAAACAAACAGTAATCAGGCAGAAACGTACAACAAAAATAATATAGGCAAATTATATTTTTTTTGTTTTGACATAAAAATAGTTTCTTTTCTTATTTCCTCTTTGCACTCAATCAAATTCTTTCCAATGCACGTCCACGTCCATGACAGCACTTCCTGTACCCTCAATCCATCCATCATTCCAGCAAATCCTCAGTTCTGGGTACACTACGTCCAGTGGGAATATACATATGAGAAGTGGTATTTTTTTAAACAGTTTTTTTTTTCCTTTTCACTTGTTGAGAAATCTGAAAATACTGGCTGTTGAATGAAAGTTTGTATCTCTCGCTCTTTTAGGCAAAAGTCTTCAGATGAGTCCACATCAGGGTGAGCTCTGCGGTTAATGGCAGTGGTGACTCGTGAAATCCTTGTGTGGTAACATGTAGCGCTGTCGCGAGCTAAGCCTGCAGCGGAGAGGGCAGGACAGCCACAGATATCAGATGACATCATCAGACTAAATGAAAATATTTGTTCTATTGAGAGATATTTCTATTATGGTCACAAAACTAATTCCTGATTACATTAGACATGCATGATAATGTTTGCAAAATGGAAGTGTGTTGATTGAATGATGGATGATTTGTTGAAACTAAGGAAATGTTTTCTCTACATAACTTACCAGATTACAAGTTACAAAAGCAAATATGATATTATGTTAAAACAAAACTTTGTCTTTAATCACATTTTTTTTCATGAATGACAAACTAATAAGATCCTCTAGACATGATTGAATTCTAGATGTTTCAAAGGCCAGGATTGAACTGATAATGGTTTTCTGCTAGACAGATAGTATGGGATTAGGAATGCGTGAATGATGAGTAGATGTTTGCCAAGCATGAGAGTGAAATTAAACAGACGATGGTGATGCTAGCCCAGAGAAGGCAGCACTGCCCACAAGAACATGTATGACAGTGTATTTTGGTCAATGAAGTCCACTTTCCACAGGAAACTAATTAAATACACTACGCATTAAAAGTTTAGGGTCAGTAAAAAACCCCCCACTTATTTAGCAAGAATGCATTAAATTACCGTAATCAAAAGTGACAGTAAAGACCTTTATAATGTTACAAAAGATTTCTATTTCAAAGATATACTGTTCTTTTGAAGTTTCTATCAAATAATCCTGAAAAAATGCATCACTGTTTTCACAAAAATATTAAGAAGCACAACTGTTTATAACACTGATAATAATAAGAAATGTTTCTTGAGCAGTAAATCATCATATTAGAATGATTTCTGAAGGATCATGTGACACTGAAGACTGGAATAATGATACTGAAAATTCAGCTTTATCTATTAGTAATAAATGACATTTTAAAATATATATATTTTTTATTTGTAATATTTTACAATATTACCTTTTACCTAAATACTAATGAATGTAATATATGTTGGACCTGTTGACCATTGTGTCTATGTGTATGTGTGCGTGTATGTTTGGGTATACATATGCACAGAAACTTTCAGTAGTGCAGAAATGTATAGTCAACACTGTTCTGTGAATTATCAATAAAATAGCTTAGAAACTGAAAAGTTGTAGCATATATTTCTACCCACAAAACCCACAGCTTCACTATTATTAGCGAGATGCTGCCAGGTAGAATTAATCCACACGCAATCGCTCTCTCACTAATGCATTCATATAAATGTAATCTTTACTGTGCTAATTTATCTTTATCTGATTTAGAAGAGACGAAATCAGTGAGAAATATGATGACCAAAAGAACCGATATGAGTATGTACATATGTAGGTATATATACATTGTTCCTTGTCCCGTTCTTTGAAATTTGTTTCCTCTTTCTTTGTTATTTCTTTGAAAAAAATAAAATAAATCTTAACGACCCAAAACTTTAAACGGTAGTGTACATGCAATAGACACTTTTTCATGCTCCACTTCTCAAAAAAAAAGGTCCTATTTTCTCTATTCTGAATCACACTCCTTATGAACTGGTAGTGTCACAAAGAAAATATATATTTTTTAATATCTGAGCATGCACTTGTCAGCCAATGCACTTCTCTGGATTAGACAGAACAAATGATAACATAGGGTGGTTGTTATTTCATAAACAGAACGAGCGAGAGCAAATCTACTAATAAAACACATCCAAATCAAACACATAAGACCTACCATGCATGCATTTAGACCCAGGAGTCAACAGGCTGAGGTTTAACATCACAAGCATCCACCAGACTGACAGTCGGCCTGTTGCTCCTGATATAGTGTTTCCTATTTGTGTCATTCTGCAGCAGTGGGAGAGGGGTTCAAATCAGCAAAACCAACAGTTTAAACACACAGAGAAAGGCAGAGTTAGTCCTCGCAACAGAGAAGCTCAAGGGGAAAATAAACAGTTAGAAATTATAGAAGAGAAAGGTAATTTAAGAGAAAGCATGCAGAACAGAATAAAGAACCATTCCGAAAACAATACAAATTTGGTCGACGTGATATTTATGTATCAAAAGCACGTTGTGCAAACAAGGACCCCTAGAGGGAGCAACTTCATTGTATTAGTAGGAAAATAACTCTTTTACTGTCTGCCTAATATTCTGACAATGAAAAATAATCTGACGGTCTGACAGAATTCTGACAGTCACAGCAACAGAAATCAGAATTTGTCATGACATCTATTAAAGCGTTTGTAAAGCCTAACAATGAAATACGGCAGGCAGCTGTTGAGATACAAAGCCCAATCACAATGCTGAGCCGGACTACAGATGGTGCAGAAATGTAGTCGTCAATAATGCAGTGTGTCGTCTATGAGCACAGTGTGGCCTCTTTCAAACGCAGACACACAGTAAAGCAAATCACTCTCACGCTGGGCTGTGATAACACTCATAATAAGAGATGACTCCATATAAGTGAAGAGGGAGTAAGAGAACTCAATCTACTGTTGCAGAGGCACTTGATATGCAAGTCAACCTCTCTTACAGATGCCAGTCAGAGGGGGAAATAGCAGCACCAGACAGTTTTTTAACCATCTCTACATTAATGATTTTAATATCACAAAGCTGAAGTTTAATTATCTATTTAAGCACGAAATGGGGCTAACAGCAGACTGTATGAGGGGAAGTCAAGTTTAGTATCTCAAATATACAGATGTGGACAGTGCGATTCAAGTTTGTCAAACCGGATGATCCTGTTCTCTGTTAGGATTTGAAAATGTGTGCCTGACCAACACCTGACCAAAGAGTCACATGATCAATGTCATAAATTTACTTATTTAATTAGTGACCTAGCTCTAAATATAGTGTTTCAAATGTTAATAAGCATGTTTACAATTTTTCATTTCACAAGCTTAAATTAGATTTTGAATCTTAGGATATCAATGTGGTCTCAGACTTTTGTACCCCAGCGTGTAAAAAAATTATTCGATTTAAACATTTTTATTGACACTTCAGTTCTGGATAAAAAAGTATCATCAACATTTCTCTTGACTGTGTCTGGTATTTTGCAAAAAATTTCTGCCTGCTGTTCAGTACGATGGTGTAGTTACAAACAGCAGGCAGAAATTTTATGGGGGCGTCTATGCTCACTTTTAGAATATTAATCTAAATATAGAATTTCTCCATCTAGCTTTCAGGGTCTATTGAGTAAAATCTCATTAATTTGCATTATTGAAAAACTGATTTTTAACGATGAAAACTGATTTACCAGTCTTAATGTCGATTATTTTTTTTTAAATGTATATTTCTGCATGTTGTTTGCTGGGGGTTTCTATGATGCCTTAAAATCAGTGTTGTCATGCCCACTTATTATAAGTGACTTTATTTAAGGGCTTGTTTTTTCATAAGGTCACTTATAAATACGGACAGCTGCGGTTTTACAGGAGGAGAAATAGTTCCTTTGTAGCACAGTTCCATTGTATGAAAACCATTTTGGCTTGTTTTGGTGAACCAAATTGCTTATTTTCCCTCAGACCATATGCTATGATGCTGTCTAGTTAACTGCTGCACCATGGCTCCAACACAAAATGACTGTTAATATATAATTTCTCTTTCCTATGGAAAATTGCAGTGTTTGTGCCTGAAGCAACTAATGAGACAGAGACGTTATTACCACACTACCACAGACAGCACTGTCACACAGAGGGCCTTCTCAGATTAAACAGATGTAGAAACATGTCTCACTTCTGACACTTCTGCTCTGACCTTTAACGGCTCCCGCTCCTGCAGATCCGACGAGCCGTCGCTGCTTTTGTACTTGGAGTCTTTGTCTCGCTGGTCAATCGTCGAATAGCCATCTAATGAGAGGGAAAGAAAGCAGAGAAACTCTGTTATCATGATCGGTGTGTCAGCACCCTCAGCATGGCTCTTCAAACAAGCAGCGACAGATCCCTCAACCTTCAGCTTGGAGCGTCCCGTACGTGCTGCGTTCACAGATGTTCTCATGCTCGCAGCTGAGCACGTGATTGCTGTGTGATTACTGTGCGGGTTTGTGTATGTGTGCATGAATGCTGTGTGTATTTCTTGACTTCCTTCCAGCCACTCAAACAGCACCCCATCTTCAGCCTCTGTCCAATTATTGTCATTCAGGCTTGGAGAGGATGCTGCTTCAGTGGAGAAGATCAGAGAGATGGCACCGTAATGAAGAGGTGGTACTCTGTAGTGAACAAGCAATAGAGCTTCTGCTCAAATTTCCATCGGCCCATACACACCAAACACAACAGCACTACAAACATCTTATTAAAAGAGGGGTTTTGCAGACAGCATTGGAATGAAACTCTTCAGGGAAAAAGAAATGCAGTTAGAATTTCATTACTTTTTAAAACTAATCGCAAATTAAGAGGGATTATGGTTTTGTATTCTCACAAAACCACATTAGTCTGTAGGGTTTGTTTTTGAGGGCATGCCGAAATGGTCTTACCTGGACCGAGTTCGTCCATAGGTATCATATCCCCACCGCTACACCCTCTGTTGCCTGCAAAGCATTTTACAGGCTGGATTTTTCACAGCACTAATACTTTTTTTGAGAAAATTAATTTAGGTATAAAATCTCTCCATGTAGCTTTCAAGGTCTATAGAGTAAAATCTCATTCCTTTGCATTATTGAGAAACTGATTTAAAAAAGGCTCAAATGTGGGAAATATACTTTAATTACATAATTCTCTGTGAAATTCTTCACTACACACAATTCTGAAGTGAGAGCCACCAATTCGAGGAGACACAGGAAGTGAGAAGTGGCTGCCCACTTCCATAAATCATAGAAATTACAATCAAATCAGTCACTTTACACTCTCACTGAACTTATATGTATGTATACACAACCGTTAAAACAATTGGGGTCACTAAGACCCTTCTAAGTTCTTTTTGGATAAAATTCCACAAAAATATTAAGCAGCACAACAATAAATGTTTCTTGAGCACCAAATCAGTATATTAAATGATTTCTGAAGGATCATGTGACTGAAGACTGGATTAATGGCTGCTAAAAATTCAGCTTTGCCACCAGAGGAATAAATGATATATTTAAAATATATTAAAATAGAAAAGTTATTTTAATTTGCAATAATATTTCATAATATTACTGTTTTTACTGTATTTTTGATCAAATAAATGCAGCTTTGGTGAGCATAAGATACTCTTACTGACCCTAATGTTTTGAATGGTAGTGTATATTTTAGTAATAGACTTCTAAAATATTGTATATTATACTCCCAAATAATAATCTTAAGTTAACAGTTTCATATTGTATTGCTGATTTGATAACATCATTTGTAATGGTTCATGGATGTGTAGTTCGTCTCAGAGCTGGCTGGTTTCAGTTATGGAGAAAATTAATGAGAAAAATCCTTCCAGAACAAAGGCTGCTGAAAAGCTGTGCGGTCACTGCTGTGCTCTATTCTTCACATTCAGGCTAGCAGGGAATGGTGAGGGACTGATGGATGTGATCAAATGCATCACTGTCATGAGCATCCATGCTAACAGCAGTAATAAAATCAGAAAAAAGCCAAAGCTGTCATGCTAACTCCTCTCTCAATGAGATGTGCCCGGGTGGAAGGATGGTGCTCAGCAATTTACCATCATTTTACTTGAGTGAATGAATAATGAGCTCCTATACTGAGGCCCATTCATTTGCTGTCTGATCCTCATAAATCATTCTGTATCATATGAACTGCTCAAATGACCGATTAAAGCACAAGAGATGCGGCAGCTGCACTCACCAGCTGAGAAGTGGGGGTGAAAGATCAAGCATTCTGCCACATGTTAAAACACAAAAATAGTAGAGTTTAGAAGATATGCTCGCTCAGGTGCACCTGAACCTCCAGAACTCCCCTGAGCGGACAGATTTGCTGTTATCCATAGTGTGTAAAGTCTCTGTTTGGGGTCTTACGCTAACCTTGATTCTTCTCCATCAAGGGAAGTGTAGTGTCGTCGTAGCCAGGTTTGCAGCTCTTGGATCCTTTGGGGGTGCCAGTTGCTGTCGGCTGAAAAGGATCAAGAGGACATTGTTTCAGAAATATAGGACAAAAGTAACAAGTAATGAAATATGAAGATAAGGGATGCAAAGGATAGCCATGATAGAACTTTCTGAGTGAATCTCGCAGAAACTGTCAAGAAATGTGATGTTCAACTTCTTTAAGAAAATTGTGTTGTGCATTAAGAAAAATAAATCTATTATTAGAACCAACTAAAAAAAATGTACATTATAAAATCATTTTCCTGGCAATTAGGCACAAAACTAAAGCACATTTTATCTCAAATTCTCATGCAAAAACAACAAAAGTACTAATGTGAAAAATATACGAGACATTAAAATTAGTGCATTCATACAACAGAATTTAAGGAGATTTGTAAAATACAATATATATGAAGTATACATAATGGCACATTAGCAACATTTCTTTCATTTTTATAAAATTTGATATAAAAAAAAAAACTTTTTTTTATTTTTTTATTCATTTCTTACAGTTTTTTCTTTCAATTTGGGAGTGAAATGCAAACCGGACATTTATTCATTTGATTTACTCTTCAATACTTTACCATTTGGTATTAGAATAAGTGAGAAATCACAGTGTTTGTGTGTGGCTTTGCTCCGCTCTACCTGGAAGTGGGTTTTATTCCAGCCATCCTTGGTCAGGCCATTTCTCAGCTCCTTATAGCTCCAAACCGTCTGTAGTACATGGGAAGCAGCTTTGGTCTCCCTTGCTGACTGGCTGCCATGCATAAACATGCAGGGAAAGAGAGTTATGAGGAAGCCAGAGCCCATTGGAATAACTCTCAAATTCAAAGTCATCTATTCCCCTCCCAGCATCGTGAAGTCACTACGGCACCAATCTCCAACCCCTGTGGCCACAGATTTCTCTCTTTTCACTTCATTAGATTTTCCTGTGATCCTCACTTAATTACCAGGAGCCTCCGACTTCAAAGCCGCATCTCCAGAGTCAGAAAGAGAAGGAGAGAAGCCATGTAGCCACTCTCCAGTCAAGCATGTACTCTTTAAAAAATTAATCGCTCACAATCAATATTTAGTTTTGGGTAAAATCACAGTATAAATGATGTGAAGTTTTAAATGAGGTCACATGTGGAAAGGAAGGAGGAGGCTTACTCTCTGTTCTTGCTGCTTTTAATATCTACAGCACTACACCACTTAATATTCAGTTTTTCACATGCATATATTAAAGATGACATGAGTGGTGATAAAAATAAGACACTTCAAAGAGCAGCAACTCTTGTTGCTGTTTTGCTCTGCGAGTTGAGGAGGACCCAAACTAATGGAAGATGTTTGCACAGATCAAAAACCTGTTGTTGGTGTACACACAGCACTAAGTGAGCCTTAAAAAGTCATAGTTGCTTGAAGAGGATGTACTGTAGATAGTTGGCTTGATATATAAATTACAACACAGAAAGCATGTTTAAATGATGTACCATGCAAATTAGGTCTAAATAGTGAAAAGAGAGATTAAAATGTTAACGCTTTTTCGTAATATTTTATACTCTAGTTTCATAAAATAACTTAAGCAGAAATCAGAATGGAGTTTACAGTGTGAATATTGCTTATATGTGATAAAAAGGAAACCATACTGCGTCATGGTCTGTGCTCCATTCACTTCCTACCTGGTCCTGTTGATGGCCACAAGTTTGTCGATTGCTTGCGCAGTAATGAGAGAGCGGGCGTTCTCAGAGCTGTCAGTGATGATTTCATGGATGGTGTTGAGGATGGCCACCACTGTGTCCTCCTCCAGGTTCTTGGCTGGCCGCTGCTGTCCGCTGGGCAGGTTGCTGACCAAGTCCCTCATGGCGTAACTCCCTGAGGATGATAGTACAAAAGAATGATAGATTCGGCTCTGGAAAAGAGAAAAACAAGTTGCAGAAACCCAGAAGCAGAATACAGAACACTGATTTGTATTCATAATCTTCTACATTTCAGGTTTATTAACATTAACTGTTGCCTTCTGGGTAAAAATCGAATGAAAAAATGTAAGAGCACAGAGTAACAGTTTATTTTTTTGTATAAAATTTTTTGTTTTACCAATTTTGTTGTACAAATACTACTCACATTTAGCCATGATTCATTTATTTTTCAAGCTACACTAATGATTCAAAAGTTTGGGGGCAGTAAGACTTTTTTTAAAAGAAATGAATACTTTTATTCCACAAAGATGCATTAAATTGATCGAAAGCATTTTACAAAATATATATATTTCAAGTAAATGCTGTTCTTTTGAAATATCAGTTTATCAAAGAATCCTGAAAAATATATCACAGTTTCTACAAAAATAACACAGCGGATTTCACCATTGATAACAAGAAATGTTTCTTGAGCAGCAATGATTTCTGAAGGATCATATGAAACTGAAGAGAAGACACAGTAATGGCTGCTGAGAATTCCGCTTTGCCATCACAGGAATAAATTACATTTTAAAATATTTAAAAATTGACCGTTATTTTAAATTGTAAACATATTTCACAATATTCCTGTTTTTACTGCATTTTTATCAAATAAATGGAGCATTGGTCCTTCAAAGCATTTAAAAATCTTTCTGACCACAAACATTTGAAAGGTAGTGTAGGTGCCCAATATAAGAGGAGTTATAGAGATCAAGTGCTATTAAAGCAACACCAAGCAACTTTTCCTCTGCGGTCGCCCTACAGGTTGGATCGGTATTGTCCATTACTGCTGTCGTAAATAATTTAGCCTACCGCATCCTACTGTCGCACGCGCACGCTCATGCTCTCTGTTTATCCAGCACCGGCTTTGGAATCAACAATGGCCACAGACAAGGTAGAGTATGATGCATGATTTTATGAAAGTGTAGTTGTAGTCATAATGTCGAGTACGCTCCACCTATCTGCAATTGTAACGCTTGCCGTAAAGCAAGTCAAATTTGTAGTTTTCTTAGGTCTCATTCGCACTACAGAAACGCGACCCGATCTGGCAATCTTACATAGCGTGGATATATCAGATAAAGGACCGCAAAGCGGTGGCATACGTGCATTTCACCATGTCACGACTTGATGAACCACTGAAACGATTTTGAAAACATTATTTTAAGGTAAAAATTCTTACTTAGTGTTGCTTTAAGCTGGTCATGTGATCTCAACATGTCAGACCCATGAAGGTACTGGCACCATATAAAATAAAACAGCTTTTATCAGGCTACTGTGATTTGTGTACATGATTTGAATTTTTTTTTTTTCTAAAGTACTATTAATTAGAAAAAATTCTGACGGCAAGTAGTATGTAAATAAATGTTTAACACAATAGGTAGAAATGATCAAGAAATGCTGCTCTTGCCTATCAGGTCTTTGTTGCGGCGGTCGATGGACAGGTTCCTCAGAGCGATGGCCACAGCTCGCACCACCTTGTCTGAGTCTGAGCGCAAGAGCTCCACGAGGATTGGCAGCCCCTTCTCCTTGCGCACTGTCGCCCGGATATAGTTTGACCACTGTAGAAATGAGAGGATCATACATTCTGATCAGACATTTTTCCACAGCACTCATTTCATTAAGTCAGGTCAACTTACGCTCAAGCCAGACAAGCAGCTCTGCAAATCTTTCATAACAAGAATATGCCTGTTTGAGTATGTGTGCAAGAAAAAGCTCCTCTATTCTGGGAAACTGCAATCCAGTAAATAGCCATTTGCCCCAGCTAGACTTGTGTGCATTTTTCACTACAGCCCCATGAATCACAAAACCTTTATGTGGCACAATAAATCTCTATTTCTCAACCAGTTCCCCAAGTTGTTGCAAAACCATACCATGGCCACTAGGAGATGGTAGTGAGCCTAGAAACACATTTGCAAGAAAAGTAGGGAAAAGAATAAATTAATAAATAAAAGCTCTTAAATCCTCTTATAGACTACAGATGTGACATGTCTGTCCCCTTACAGCAGGGGTTTGTGATGCGCTTGGGACTCTGGGTTCACAAGCATGCGTGTGCCACCAGGCATAGAGATGAGGCAGGTCTGAAGCGGAGTAACCACACAGAAAAGCTGTGAGCTTATGCATGGCTGCACTTCAGGTCCAAAATGGAGAAGGAAGCAGGGTCAGGGCAGTGCAGTTTAATGGGATTTACTCTTGCATTAGGTGTAATGCAAGAGTGTTTCTTAGGGGCATTTCCTCTTGACTTCTGCCACAAGAGAGAACAGAGCCCCACACATGACACTGTGGTACAGACACGTCATACTTGTAATTAGGTATTAATTAGGAAATGTGTTCAAGGTTGATTTTAAACAGACAGAAACAAAGCATCCCAAATGAAGGTTTATGGATTTGCAGAAGACTGTTGTCAACAGAGAAAATTGAGATGGTGCCGATAGCCTCGTGGGCAAGTGTGTTGACATGTAGCCGTTGTGCTTCGGGCGACCAGAGTTGAGTCCCGGCTCGTGTACCTTTCCCACTCCCATCCCCCCTCACTATCTGTCCAGCTAATGTCCTATCCTACTAAAAGGCAAAAACAGCAAAATGAAATCCAGCCTTGGTGAGCGTAAGAGACTTCTTTCAAAAACATAAAAAAATCTTACCAACCCCAAAATGCAGTGTATACCACAAAAAGGTATATTTAAATCTGATTAAATAAATAATATTTTCAAAGGTTCTCAAAAGACTCACATGCAAAGATTACAGAAAATAAGATGTGTGATGTCATCATGACAACAGCTCTGATTCTTTTATTGTATATTCTATTTCTATATTTCATCACGATTTTCCATCTGTATTAAGCATAGGAATACACTAACCAGAATCTCTAATGGAACTGAATATCATGAAAATAATTCAATTGGGTATTGTTTTTTAATGGATCTAAATAAGAATCAGTTTCCAATTCCTGGTATTTCGAAATGTGTTATGTACATGAAGATTATGAGAAGACACTCACTGTCCACTGTCCAGCGCTGAGGTTCTGTAAAGCCCCGGCTGCTGCTTCTAGCGTGTTATAGTTCTGGCTTTCTGTCAGCAGAGACAGGTAGAGTCGGACCACCTCCGGCTGATACAGTAACTCAAAACCTGCACACGTACACGACAGACACACGACAGAATTACAGATAAAACACTGGTGTAAACAGTTGAACATAAGACACACACAGATTAGGCATGGGATGGTAAAAATTGATTACATTTCCTTCTGCCAGTGTTGTGATGCACCTGGCGAAATGAAAAGTGGACAAAATGGCAGGGTAGGACAAACGCATGATTATCACGACAAATAAATAGAGACAGAAAATCAAAGTCACTCCACTTTCACAGATACATTGAGCAGTTCAATAGACAAACTGCCTAAAAAAGCCAATAGCCTGATGGACGCTTGGCTTCTTGATAACAGCACCCCAAGTCTAAGGCAATGTAATCAGGGAGTCTTTCATTAAACATGACTTGAGGTCAGAAACCCAAAAGAAGAAGCTCCTTCTTGCTGATTCAGGGTTCCTCCAGCACAATTTTGTTGGACATTTTGAGAATACCCAGTTAGGTTGGAGACATTTGCAGAGATAGTAGGGAGAGGAAGAGGATAATTAGGTTCCTCCTGTCTAAATGCTAAATGATGCCGGCGGACCTACGAATCACTGTATGCTACTCCCGGGATGTGACCGTTCCTGTGTGTGTGTGTGTGTCCCTTTTTATAAGCCACACTTGTGAGTATTGCAATACAAGATTTACTCATCTAACAAACACAAATATATATAGAGAATTAGAGAAAGTTTTCCCTCTTGTATATTCCAGTGGTTTCGCTTCAGGACCAGGTTTCAGATTGGACATGCTAAGTGGTGACTCAAAACAGTACCAGAATTGTTTACTGTAAAAAAAAAAAAAAAAAAAAAAAAAAAATTGGTAACGCTTCCTTTTACAGTCCTGTTACCCATGCACTTACTATGTACTTATTATAGTAACTATAATTACTGGGTAATAACTAGGTACTAACCCTGAACCTACCCCTACACCTACCCCTAACCCATGTACTTATATTAGCCAGTACTTTCTAGGTAAGTACACTGTAAGTACACGCAAGTACTGTACTGTAAAAGGAAGCGTTACCAAAAAAAAAAAATATATATATCCACAAATAATTTATTGTATTAGCATTTTTTGTGTGTGTGTGGATGAGGTCACATAATCTGTCCATGGCACCATCTACCTAATTTGACACTTCTACAATTCATGTTTGAGCTGTTTAAGCAAAAAGCAACTTGTACTGAAAAATTTTAAAATATGTCAGTGCCAAAAGACAAGTTTGTAAAAGCTACTTAAATGTCCTAATTGAACTAAGGCCTAATCCTGGCTTAATCTAAGCCTTGTCTGTGAAACCAGGCCAATGAGTTGTTGTCATGAACTGCTCGGTGGAAACAGACAGTGGTGATCCAAATGCAGGCTTTATTGAGAGGAAGATCCAGAAACAGGTACGAGAGAACAGGCAGAAGTCAAAACCAGGTAAGCAGTCCAAATCAGCAATCATACAATGCAGGGATAAGGCAAAAGGGAAAACCAGATACAGGCAGGGAGTCCAGGAACTGTGAAACTAGAAAACACTAAGGGTATGTTTACACGGAAACGATCTGAAGAGAAAAAGCAAAAGTGGCGTTGCGTTATCACTTTTTATTCTGCGTTTAGACGAGCGTTATGGTTGGGAAATCCGCGTGCATATGGTGATGCAAAAGTGTGTGAAATTCGATGTAGTATGCACTCCAGGCGGCTAGGTGGCAATGTGAAGCACTGCCACACAACAACACCAATATCTTAGAATATTTTGTACAAGTGCTGAAAAGACCGAAAAGACTCTTGTGTGTTTTTCAGAGCTGCTAGGGCAACTTGAAGGTCCGACGTATGGAAATAATCTGACATGTTGGTTGTTATTTTCCTGTACTGGCGCATGCCTGTGACGTAAATGCGTACGCGACGAGAGCCACGGTGAGCAGATTTGCGTTTTTACCGTTTAGACGGGAACGCGATGGTGGAGCGTTTTTAAGATTTCCACTCTGGAGGGTGGTTTCACTTTTTTGCGTTTTTAAGCCCCCAAAACGCCGTTGCCGTGTAAACGAAAGGCACATCCGATAAAATATTTTTACGTTTTCACCCGGAATCGTTCTCGTGTAACCGGGGCCTAAGAAACTAGGAACTAGGAACTAGGAAAACGCTCAGCATGCAGTATGACACTTAAAAAAACTACTCAAAGGTACAAAGGGCCACTCAGGTTTAAGACAGGTGCGCTAAACAAGATAATCAAACACAGCTGAACATAATAAACATAATGAGTCCATGGTGAAACATAGCACAGGAAGAGAGTGCCCTCCAGAGGCTCACGCTGGCACTCCAGCTGGCATTCATGACAGTTGTATTAACAACACATCAGAGTTTGAAAATACAACTTCTAACAGATATCCATAACTTTTTACAAATTCACACTGCAAAAAAAGGGAAGTTCTTCCTCAGTTTTGTTGTCTTGTTTCCCAGTGCAAATGACCAAAGATTCTTAAAAAAATATGCATTTTCTGGAGATACAAAATTACATAAAATATTAAGTCTTTTTTTTCTGTGAAATAGATCAAAATGAAGTGAGTTATGCTTAAAACAAGAACAAATATCTGCCAATTGGCTCAGAAATATCAACTTAATTCAAAGGGAAGTTTTCATAAATCATTAAAATATATTTGTTCTTGTTTTAAAGGGGTCATATAATGGTACATGCACTTTTACAAGTTGATTGTACTGAAATGTGTGTTGCCAGTGCCTGTACACAACCACCATATAATGATAAAAATCCATCCAGTGTTTTTGTTTTAATCTCCTTATATGTTTTAATCAAGTCAAGCCGTTCGATTTTGTGACGTCACTAAATCGGACGCCCCTCCCACGATTGTTGATTGACAGCAGCGTTTCAACACACCCCCGCCCTGAGCGAGCTGTCATCATAGTCCGTCATTGTTGATACTCTGGAGCAGAATGGCGTCTAAGCGATTGTGGTGTTCTGTTCTTGGGTGTAATAACGAACACAGCAGTCATTTTGATGTTCCTAAATCCGAACCGCTGATGACGCAGTGGCTGAGTTTTGTTTTTGAAGGGAATATTCCCCACGATCAACGTCAATGCTCTCATGTTTGCGCGAATCATTTCACACACCAGACTGCTTTATAAACGAGGGTCAGTATGAGCTGGCTTTGCTAAGAAGCAGCTCCTGAAAAAGAATCGGTAGCAACTATTTATGTTCCCTCTGCACCTCCAGAAGAAGTGAGTGTAAAGTTTTATTACCCTTTATATTAATCTTTGAAAAAAAGTTTTTCATGACCATTAACTCTAACATTAATCTGTCAATGAACTAACCTATACATCAGTAAACACACAGCGTTCATATGTCACTACTCTACCCTGCCAGTGCGTCCTGTTCGAGCCTTAATTGTCGAACTTCCTTGGGGCCGTCATCTTGTTCCGGGTCCGACTCCGGTTCAAACTGATACGATTGCACAGATGTGTCCTCAGAGACTCCCGCTGTCATTCTTTCTCCAAAAAATACCCTCAACTGTTGTCAAGGCAACACTCCACGTGCATTGTGTCAAAACGCCCGCAGAACAGAGAGGTGGGGTGAGCAAAGCTCATTATCATTTAAAGGCATGCACTGAAACGGCGTGCTGAAAACAGAGCTGTTTTTGACCAGGTAAAATTAGTTCTTACAATACTAATGAGAATTTTTAATAAAAGTATATTACAAAGTTTTATTTAGACCCTAAAGAATCATATTAACTTGTACAAAAATGGCATTATATGACCCCTTTAAACAAACTACACTCACTTAATTTTGTTAAAATTTTCAAGGCACACTTTTACATTTGCATCTCAAGTAAATGTATCTTGACTCAAAGATGTTTAGATATTAGTATTGGAAAATAGGACAAGAATACTGAGGAAGATTATTTTGCAAGGCATGCAAAATTGAATGCCTTTACATTATGAATAAGACTTTCTACTCTGATTTAAGGCCTTAATTTGTTTAAAGGAACACTCCACCATTTTTTCATATTAAAGATGAACTAAGTAACTTTTTAACCTTAACCCAGGGGTCGGCAACCCAAAATGTTGAAAGAGCCATATTGGACAAAAAAAAAAAAAAAAAAAATCTGTCTGGAGCCGCAAAAAATTAAAAGCTTTATATAAGCCTTATAATGAAGGCACCACATGCTGTAAGTGTTATATTAGCCCTCTAGTATCAAAATGATAAGTAGGCTACAAATTAGAGCTTAGATCGGGCCCAAAAAATCAAGCCCGGCCGACACATTAAACGTAGGCTAATTATGAGCCCGAGCCCGATTTTAACCCGACCATTTTTTAATGCGTGGGTCGTTATGACGTTCTCAACTTTCTTTCTCCCGCCCGCAACATTTATGTTTTGTCCCGCTCCCGCCCGCAAATAGACTTTTTTCTGTACCTCCAAATACTTTCAAGTTAGCCTACGTGTCGCCACCATACATCCTCCTGATAAATTATTTGTTATTAAAGCATTAAAACACAAACCACTGTTAATTTAACATAAAAGCAAGCAGTTTACTATGCGTGCATGGTTTGGCATGACTGAATGCGCGCAAACTGCGCTCTCTTAATAATTCCTAAAAAGCTGACAGTTCATCGCGATCTCACACATCTCTGTTATTATCAATGAAGCTGACTGCACAATGAATCTTTCATAATATCCACACGTTGTTCGTTATAATTAGAGGATTTGCCAGCATACAGAATTCAGCACTGAACGAAAAAGTCCGTTTTGAGCGTGAGGGGAGTCTATCTTAAATGCTTCTGATTGGCCATTGCGTTCAAGAAATCAACACATATGTCTGTGATTGGCTATATCGCTCAACGCTGCAAACATGTTATGAATAGAAATTCTGGCCTGTAAATCGTTTCTATTTTGTTTTAGTAGAGTGAGTGCATTACCGCACGCGCCCGCGCTCGCACTCGGCCATCAAATCTAGTCCCGCGCCGCACTAGAGTGCGTTGGGAGTGCTCAGCTATCTTTCTCTTTTTCCCCTTGGGATCCATGGCCCATGACACACCCGCCGGTTTGTTTGTTTATTTGTCAGCCACCGGTCTGGCATCACGCCGATCTGACAGACACGTGTGTCACAGTCTATGACGTAAATTCTTCGTTGACAGAAATGTTGAAATTAAATATTTATTATACACATTTTTACAACGTTGAAAAACTTTAAGAATGTTTGTCATGTTTTTCATCCTACAGAAATTATATTAAAACAAAAAATATTTTTTCCATTTTAAAATTTTTGAAAAAGCTCCAGGGAGCTACTAGGGCGGCGCTTAAGAGCCGCATGCGGCTCTAGAGCCGCGGGTTGCCGACCTATGCCTTAACCGAACAGCTTTGGAGTCATTGTAATGTTAATATTACTGATTTCGTGTTGAATGGTGGCCGTCTCGCACCCCCCTGGTGCCTGTGAGCCGCAAAATCACACTTGCAACTTTGGGCCGGCGAGCCTCAGTGTTAGGAAGTATCGTGTGATATCAGGTCTCGCGAGGTAACGAATTGCTTTACGGCAAAAAACAGATCTGATAAAATTCTGATAAAATGAGCATCAAACAGAAATAACCCGGCGCCGTATACATGTGGTGTTCGAGACGCAGGGCGCGTGCAGCTCTTAAAGGGGCCATACCTTTTTCCACTCGTTACAGCGTCCATCCTACTGAACAGGTACCGGTGTACAGGGGGAGGGGATCCGGCCGTGAGTGCGAGCCATCTCTGCGTGAGTGCTATTCACGACAGTACAAGTACTCCACAGCGACTCTAGGGGTCGCTGTTTGACAAAAACGGAATTCTTACTTAGTTCTGCTTTAAACTATGTTATTCCCTTAACTAAGAGGAGTTGATACATACTTCTCTCGTCTCAGTGCGTGCACTCAATCGCTCTGGCGCGAGACACTTTGATAGCACTTAACTTAGCCCAGTTCATTCATTAGGATCCAAGCAGAGAAGCGAGCAAACACCTCCACGTTTTCTCTATTTAAATACAGTTACACGAGTAGTGTAACTCGACCAAGAATGGTGACAAAATATAACTATAATGTATGGCGGAATACCACAGGAAGTGCTTGGGAGCACTTCGACTCGGCGCATATATATCTATGGACTCGGCGCAGTAATATCATCACTCCGGAGAGGGAGAGGGGGAGATGACTTTTCAGGAGTGATGATATTACTGCGCCGAGTCGAAGTGCTCCCAAGCACTTGCTGTGGTATTCCGCCATACATTATAGTTATCCACTTTACACGCTTAGAAATGTGCAACGTTTTATTTTGTGTCACCATTCTTGGTCGAGTTACACTACTCGTGTAACTGTATTTAAATAGGGAAAACGTGGAGGTGTTTAGTCGCTTTCTGCTTGGATCCTAATGAATGAACTGGGCTAAGTTAAGTGCTATCAAAGTGTCTCGCGCGCCAGAGCGATTGAGTGCACGCACTGAGACGAGAGAAGTATGTATCAACTCGTCTTAGTTAAGGGAATAACAACTTTTTATCTTTTTAAGACCGGCAGAAACCCTGATTGGCTCATCATCACTTTGTTACAAACCCGTATGTCTGTATTTCTTCTGTGGAACACAAACAAAGATTTTTTCAAGAATGTTTTAAATGTTTTTGCCCATACAATGCAACCAAAAAAATATATATATATACAGTATATGTCCAAAACAGCATTGGACCCTACTGAGTTTCATTGTATGGAAAAAATAAACACTGAGAAATCTTACAAAGTATCTTCTTTTGTGTTCCACAGAAGAAATCTAGTCGTACAGGTTTGGAATAACACAAGGATGAATAAATAACGACAATTTTAATTTTGGGGTGAACTATCCCTTTAATATTAATAAATACCCACTGAAGTTTCAACATTTGAGTTCTATGAGTTCCTGTCTGGGTCTGAGGATACCCATTTAGTTTAAATTTTCAACTGTGCAGCCACCGCACATCCTTCATGCATAGTCTTGGTGTAATGCTCGTCATAAAGTGCACATGAACTCTCTCCATGACTTGACCTGGGAAAGCATTACACCAAGGCTGAGCATGACAGATGTGTGGTGGTTCAACAGGCCGTCTTCATTTTCACTGCCACGTCAAGATAGAGGAGTCTGGAGAAGTTCAAAGAAACCTGAATAATGATATTCATACAAAGGCAGCAAAACAGCAATGTGGTGTAACTCAGTAACACGTCTGAAATGAGTATCATGCACTGTGGTGGAGAGCAGAAAAAGATGGAAGAGCTGACATACTAATGCATGTTTGCTGGTGTATAACTGCATTATAAAAGCTCCGCCACAGCCTGGCCCATCTGCACTTTCTAAATGTGCACCTAACACCTATAATTTAGAGAGGGAAGAGTGGCCTGCAGGATGTGGGCTGCTCACTATACATTTTTATTTCTGTCTGACTGATGGTTTGAGCGAAATAACTGTCCTCAGCTTTTTTGTGTGTGTGTAGTTTCCACACATTCACAACCTCAATTACCATTTAAGGCTATTTTAAGTCTTTCTCCTCCCCAAATTCCTCTGGAGTGTGTTACTATGTAAAAAGACAGCAGAGAAGCCATAGAGAGTGAGTATGTACAGTATGGATTAGCTCAGGCATGTGTTTACATCAGTCTTATGCCTTTTAACACAAAGTCATAAGTCACAGTCATTCAGATACAGAGCTGTATTCTCTCTCTGAGAACAATTGCATTCCCTAATCTCTCTGTCAAAATTGAGTTAACAACATCGAAAAACCTAAATGCTTCATATTGTGGAAAGATGATTGCCTGCTAGTTTAGTTTTAACCCAAGCCAGTCAATAAACACAAAATCAGCTAATTAAATCAGATTTGTCTTGTGGGGAAACGGCTGACAGATTTATCACTGGAAATAGAGATTGTTCTCTGTGTATGGCGTCTGAGTTAAACCCTACCGCAAAGTTCATGTCACACCCATGACAGCCCTTTGATATCTGGGAGTCTGTCCACATTCCCCTCCTCGCACAATTCTTGGAGGCTGGATTTGCCTCTGAGTAGTAGTTACGAAACAGCACACTTTAAGCTGTGATTAGGGATTAGTTGGAAAAAACGTTCCTCCTTCAGAGAGAGAGATCAAAACAGCAGGAGACAAAATATCTCAGCTCTGCAAATATCATTGATTCTTGTCAGGATCCAACGTCTACTTCTTTGAACCAAGTGGGAACAGTGCTTTAATGTTGAATACATTGAAAGAGCTGCCATACACATAAACGTCCAAGCCACTGTACACATAAAATAAACGCTTCACAAATTGATAAAAGAAACATCCACATGTCACCCTGGTGCCTTATTAAGTATGCAATTTGCAATCCCAAGGGAAAGAGTGAAGGGATCATGAGCATGATTCAGAGAGACACACTCTTGCTTTTGCAATGGTAATCTGGGTCAATAATGGGTCAATTATAATCAGTGAGTGACACCAAGAAACAACCCTAACCCGTGAGAGGATAAGCAGTACTATGGAGAATGCAAAGATGGAACATTAAATTAAATAATATATACATTAATAACCTTAGAGTGGACATAAAAGAGGTATTCACCACAGCATTAACAAAAATGCAAGATGTTGCTCAGCCTTTAGCTGTTGTTAGAGATACAAAACTGGTCTTCTCGGTTATACTGTACCAAATATAGTATATTGGTCTTTTCGGTTTTCAAAAAAAAAGAAAGAAGGTGTATACTTGAATTTGTGAATGCAGATGATGAGAAAGAAAGAAAGGATTCTCCCCTGATGCGTCTCCAGAGGGAAAATGATGTCCATTCAACAGCAAACAGGCCTGAATGGCAGTCTACCTTTGGAACGGACTCCACACTTATGCTTTATGTGATGGCTTATTGAATCAACAAAGTGGTAGGAACTTAAAATGCTAACAGACAGCACCAAAAGGAAGGTGGTACTGGCTTGCAGTCAACATCACAGCATCCGTGCTCCTACGGGCTGCCCGTGGAGACAGGAAGAAGGGTAGTCTGCAGGGAATAGGATGCACCAACAAAGCACCTTTCTTTTCTTTTTCATTCTGAACCCCTCATCCCTCCACAGACCACTGGAACAGAATGGACAAGCCTGTCGAATATTTGATTTCCTCTGGAAATGCTTTGACCAGCTCTTAAAATGGTCTGGTTCATTCCTAAAAGTGGCTTCTCCCTCTCATCTATGTACTCTGGCTGGCCAAATCTCACTGTGACATCCCAGACCAGACCGGCTGCTGAGACCAGCTTGTCACAGCTCACCAAAGGAGGTCTTTTTGCTTTGCTTGTCCTCAATGAATTGTATTATGTGGCGTGTCAGTCTTCAAACTGCCCTTCATAACAAGATTGTCCCTTTCTATTCATCCCCTCCCTTCACACCATCCTTCAACTTACAACCCCCCCCCCCCCCCCCCCCCAGATTTAATTGCTTTTCTATGTCAATAATGTTGAGATTGTAGTATTGAACTAGAAGATACTATCAGGGTTCCAGACTGCGACCAAATTGGTCGCATATACGACCATTTTTTGAGAATGTGCGAGTTAAAATGTTATGTGGTCGCATTTGTGTGAGTGGACGCTTGAGCAACAGAACGCCGTTGTATCAGCTGCTGCAGTCCGTAACTTATGTTCAAAATGAACGAGTAGGCTACATCATGAATCCATTTTCCAAACCGTGTTTTTGACTTATTCTGAATCACTACGGTACGCCTATAATAAGTGTTTATATTCGGACTATTTTATCCCGGGGTCGTCTCGGCTGCGGAGTAGCCCAGTGCCTGCGTGACTCGCTATAGAAATTAACGGAGAGTAGCTCCGTCTACAGTGTTCTTCCGCAAGACACGTGCAGTTTATTTATTGATGAACTTAGACGTAACGCGCATTGCACACTGATTGTCAAACGCGCCAATTACGAATTCACGAATTAAGGCATATAAAAATGATAAAAAATGGTCTCACGAAACACAGATCCCCTTCCTCCTACGTCTTTTCAGCGATTATATTTTCCTCTGTTGAGCGATTACTCTCATGATCGCTCGACAGAGGAAAAGGAAATGATTATAAAATGCAGAAGGTATGGAGTGTGAGATTTCTGCTTTTTGTTACAACTATAAACTTTGATAACGAAAAATCTGTATCCGTTTATTATAATACTCTAATCTTTTAAAATGTAATGCATACATTTGAATGTTTAATGATTTTTAAAAGATAGAAAGATGATAATAGACAGATAGATAGATAGATAGATAGATAGATAGATAGATAGATAGATAGATAGATAGATAGATAGATAGATAGAATATGATTCAGATGTAAATAGACAGATTGTATATAATTCAAATGTAAAATGCTTAAAATTACACATTAAAATTACTGTGCAAAATCCATGAAAATCCTGAAATTTGGCAATGATAATTAATATATTACAGGTATTTCTGCTGCAACCCAGAAAGCCTTCGCTAGCCTTGGTCCATTAAAACCACTATTCATCAGCATGCATTGATTAATCCCATGGTATGTAGCAAAAAAAGAAAAAGAAAAAAAGGTGCGACCAAATCATATGCTGGTGCGACCAACTGAGAAAGTTGGTAGCACCAGTGCAACTAGTGGAAAAGTTAGTCTGGAGCCCTGACTATCCTTACCAGGACCGACCGACAGCTATAATGCACTTCACATTATTTCTCCAGGTTCCTGTGGGTTTTAAACTCGATGGGCCTTTAAACTCAATGTTTATTTGAGGCACAAAGATTGCCAAGACTAGATTGTTAACAGCTGTGAAACCTTTTGAGTGGCTATCTATTAAAGAATTGTTAAAAAGAATGCATTGTGGAGTGAATGAATAAATGTCATTGTAATAATCCATGTTTATACGTGTAGATCATAGGTTCTCAAAGTGCGGCCCGCGGGCCAATGGCGGCCCGCCGAAACATTTCTGGCGGCCCGCGATAACATCTGTAAAACTGTTAAAACTATTGCTTTGAAAAAATGAATATCTCCGTTTAGTGGTGTTTAGCGGCATCCATAGGCATAAGCGGTAATTACATGGTCCGACCGACCGATCGCACTTGACCTCACTCCCAAGGCCACCAGGAACAGTGGTTGTCTACACAGGAATAGGAATCGTGGCCAACCGAAACCAGCACCACAAATCCCATTGCAATTTAAAAGGGTATGTTGACCAAGTAATCAATATTCAATGTGACTTAATAATAATCTTAACAATGTCAAGCTTATTAATAGCCGCGTTTCCATTACCTTTCAAAATGTTCGCGGGCGCGAACACTTACATTTTCCTATCAACAGTGGAAACAACTTAAACTAGTCTATCATTTCTGGTCATACAGAAAATAATAATGCATTATTCGCAACTACTTTTATTTGTGTAAACTCATAACAAGAAAACGTGCTTTTGTAAAATAAAATAAAACAATCAGTAGCCTAGGCTACTACGCGCTTTCATGATCTCCGTGAACTGGAGTGCGAGAACTGAAACAAAATATAGCCTATGTAGGCTAAAGCTTAAAATGTGCACTTTTAAACAAACAAACTCGAATCGAAAGCAAATACCTGATTATGTAATCCGTATGAAAGGTGGATTTCTCTCTAAAAGCGCATCTGCTTAACAGCGGAGATGGAGATATGTTTTTAGCCGACACTTAGAAAACAATAGTTTATTAATAAACAATTAAAATGCCTCGCTGTTTTTTCAGACGCATTTATTATCATTAGCCTATAACTCACCTATAAATCAGGCTAGACACGTACGGCTCTTCTCATTCATCACTGCGGGAAAAATATAAATTCCAGGTTCTAATTTGGCCTTAGAAAACCAGTAAAATCGACATGTTTTCCATATTAATTTGTGAATATTTAAAATGTTTAATAAAGGAGCAAAAAGTCATTTAAACAAAAATCTGAAAAAGTCTGTCGATATTTACTTTTTTTGCGCAGCAGTTGGTGAAGCCAGTTCAAATTAAAATTTTGTTCAACTTTGCGTTTTAAAAAGACAACAACCGTTCATTTTTCGTTTTTCAGTTACGGGTTAAAAAAGATAGATAATAATATGCAAATCTGCAATAATGGAAACGCGACTGACAAGCAATGATAGAAATGAATGATGATGATGACTTGTTTGGTAAGCTTCTATTTTAAAAGTTTCTTTCCCTCCCCCCCCGAAATTTTCACAAGTTTTGCCAGGTTTAGCCTCAGTTATGAATTAAAATGTGTTTATTGCAACTAATGTAAACTGTAGAGATGCAACCTGGTCATTAAAATAATTTCAAATGTGATTTTCTTTTCAGTTTTTTTTTCTTCGTTTTCTCCCCCGCCACTTTGGCGGCCCTCAGTTCAATGTTGGGTTCCTAAATTGGCCCTCACCTATCAAAACTTTGAGAACCCCTGGTGTAGATGATGATAGAGTAGACACTGGCATGAGAATCTGGTGTCTGAAATTATGAAAAAGATATCCTTAATCTCATATTTTCCTGATAAAAAAACCCTGAGGTTGAATTTGTCAAAACCTTGATCAATCTTCCATGACCCAAAATAACGGTAGCTGCTAAACTGATTCTGAGATATTCATTGAGATATCGGTGCGAGGGAGAGGAAATTGAATTGCATCATTGAATTATAAATGATCTAGAGGTCAGATAAAGTCCTGAATTAACCCTGCCTCCTCTTTAAACAATAGTTGGATAGCCCAGGGTAGAGGTGTGTGATTGAATAGGGTAGGAGGAGACAAGGAAATAAGCTGCCCTATGTATAAAATTCAACAGTCGAGCTGAAAAAGGCAGAGGAGGAGATGATCACACACCAGCACTTCAAAACAGCCATCGCTTCAATCTCCCAGGCAACCAACTGTCCAACCACACCAGCAAATCTATTCATTAAAGAGTGAGAGAGTAAACAAGAAGAGAGAAAAACATCTAGGTGACAGGAAATAGAGAATATAGATGCTTCATTTAGCTCTGATCCAAAACTTACTAAGTAGTCTATCTACCTAGATAGTATTTTAAGGCATCAGACAGAGGTGCACTTTGGATGTGAAAGACGTCTGAAAAGTTGGCCGGCAACTTTATGCTACTTTCAAAAAGCCCAATTTTGGTCAGATTCTAAGGCAGCATGCCATGTATGCTTCGCAGGAGTACAATGGTACAACTGTGAAAAAAACGTATCCAAGACGAGAGAAGTGCCTACTATATACACTATTGTTTAAAAGTTTGGGGTAGTTAAAGCTGCAGTCCGCAGTTTTTCCTCTTTGTCGCCATCTCTGTTCGAAATCTGCAATTCCAGTTATTCGCGGAATTATCAACTTTACGTGAGTTGTACTTCGACACGGCACAGCGTGGATGAACACAATGTTTGAGAAGAGTGTGAGGCTGTCAGTCACTGTGCCGGTGTTGATACTGGCATTCAGAATCACAGATTATTCTTTTTGGAAGTATGACCAACATAAGAATTTTCACTGGAAAATGTCATCTGAACAAGTAAGAAACATCCACTTTTGTTCTGGTTCTGACATTGCAGTAAATCGCGCTGATCGCTTATCATATCACGCAAAACTGTGCAAATTATACTTTGTTCTCAAATTGTTAATGTTAACAACGTCAGCATTGCGTGACTACATGTATTTTGGATAATTTTTAACCCAAAAAAAACGGACTGCAGCTTTAAGATTTTATATATTTTACATATTTTTGAGTCCCTTGTGCATTTATTAGATTAAACACTGAAAACATTAATATTGTGAATTATTTGAAGAATTTGAAATAACTTTAAAATAATTTAATTTATAAATAATAATTAATTTATATTTTTAAATATATTTTTAAATGTTATTCATTCCTGTGATGACAAAGCTGAATTTTCAACAGCAATTACTCCAAGATCTTTCAGAATAGAAATAGAATAGAACAGCATTTATTTGAAATATAAACATTTTGTAACATTTATTTGTCACTGTCACTTTTGATGTATGCATTCTTGCTGAATAAATGTATTAATACAAATATATACTGACACCAAACTATTTTTTTAATATTTGACCCAATATTTGTGTGTATGTGTATTTTTTTGTTTATTAAAGTTAACTGAAATCAAGTCTCCTGTGTGGTACATATAAGGAGCGCTAGGTGGGTAGTTGCTGCCAATTGCTGTTAAATTGAGAGGCTAGCGTGAAGGCTATGCCAAAGCATCCTGGGGGAAAAAAGTTAAGGACAATAAAACCTTATTTTAAAAGGTTACAGGCTACATTCTAAGTCTCACATCTTTAGAGCCATCTTACCAATAAAAAAACTGTTTTGGGGTTCACCTTGAGCTCTGGATCATTTAACTTTCACACAGACACAAGTGGCAACTCGTGCAATGCATTGAGAACGAAGGGAGAAAGAGAAGGCATGCAGAACGCACAGCAAAAGCACTTAACATGAGACGTGCTGTCAGGTGTGCTGCAAACTCACACCACTGTTGTTATGATCTCACTATGATAATGACATTACTAATTCAAATGGTTAGCAACACAAAAGTACAAATTGCCCGGTGAATACCCTGTGAATAAATTTAACAGATTAAATAGGACAGAGGCATTATACATACTGATGTCAAATCAGTGAAAGAGAGATGCCTACAGGCTAATACACATGGCTGATGTAGATTGTGTTTTTATGAAAATAGAGTTTTGTCAGAATTTTTCCACAGAGAATATTTTTTCTTCAATCGTCTATCTAGTCTGACAGCCAATACACCCATGACTGAAACAAACACTGAGTTTCACTGGAACAAGACAAAAATCAAGCGTTGTTTGAACAATCTGCTATGCATTCTCATGATGGGATCTGTCATTTTGTGATGCTGTGAATGACTACACACAGACACACACACACATACACACACATGTTGGGTTTCCATTGGGACCCCCTAACCCTACCCCTAAACACAACCCTCACAGAAAACTTTCTACATTTTTACATTTTCAAAAAACATCACTTAGTATGATTTATAGGCTGTTTTCCTCATGGGGACCAAATATGTCCCCAAGGATTTCAAATATTGCCATCTTTGTGGGGACATTTTGTCCCCATAATGTTGGGGTTACCAGGACCATACACACACACAATCTTATACTCTATTCCAAAATAAGTAAGCTGCCTTGCTGCCTACTGCCAACATATGTCTTTTAAGGCAGCATCCTAACTGTCATATAAGTTTCACGAGTGACCAATGTGGAACGTCTTACATATGAAACTCCTTATGCAATAAAACTTGACTTGCAAATGATGTCAATACAGTTATATATAAAAACAGTTTGTTTATAATAGATTTTAATGGAATATATAAAAATTTAAGTAGGCCTATCAATAATTTAAATATCAGAATCGGCATTTAATCATGTATAGTGCTATAATTGAATCATATTTATAGATCACAGTCACATTTATTTATAGTTTCTTTTCTTTTCCTCAATGGATAACTTTTGTTCTCTTTCATAGGTTCACTCAACGCTGCGTAGCTTAGGACGCAGTGGGAACGCCCTCTGGGTGTGCCGATTGTCTGAAGCCCTTATAGAATCACGCCAATTCATTGGCTGATGGCGCGGGCGCCGCCCCGACGCTCTTGCTTCGTCACATTATACTAGTGCGCGTGCGCCATCTGCTCCTCAGATTTATCTGCCTTCACGAAGCGGCCATCTTAGCCCTTCGGTCTCGGTTTTTCTGGCCCAAATAATTCGGATTTATCATCAGCATTCTTCATCTGCACTTCAGCGACTGCGAATAGTGGAACTCAGTTCTCCTTGGGGGGAAGTGCCATGGAGTTTCGTCGTTGCCCGCCGCCATGCGTTCGCTTTATTGCGAACGACGACCCTCACAGTAAGTGTGTTAAATGTATGGGTTTTTCGCATGCGCGCGAGGCTGTTTTAGGCTTGTCTAAATGCAAGTTTTGTGACAACCTGCTTCTCAAAACCCTCCGCTCTCGGCTCGCGGTTTTTGAGAAGGAGTCATTCGTTCCCCCCCGTCGCGCTCCCGAAGCTGCCGAGGCCTCGTTGGAATCCGCGACCTGGGGTTCGGATGTAGAGCTCGAGGATATAGAGTACGAGCAGACGGGCCAGGCCCTTTCTCTCCCTCCCTCTCCCGAGCACGCACGCGGTGTTCGGCCAGTCGAGTTTTCGCATGATTATTTATGCCCCAGCCCGAGAGCGTTGGGGCATATTATATTAAAATATTATTTACACTACAGCGTCCGACTCTGAGGATTTCGGGCCTGTTTTAGCTACTGACGGTCTCCCGCCTAGCGGCCAGGAGGCGCGGCCTACTGCGGCCTACACGGAGCTTATCGACGTGCTTTCGCGCGCTACGGAGAAGCTCTCTATCGACTGGCCCGACGAGCCCCGCGAGTCACAATCGTCTAAACTCGACGAGAGATTTTTAAGTGGCCCTAATTCTAGGCCTGAGCGGAGAAAGCTGCCCTTCTTCAGTGATCTGCATCACGAGATCTCCAGATCCTGGAAGCAGCCTTTTTCCGCGCGTCTAACAAACGCGACAGCCGCTGACTTCACCAACCTCGTTGGTTCTGTGGAGCAGGGCTATTCCGCCATTCCAGCGGTTGAGGACACGTTGGCTACTCACCTTTCTCCGTCGTCTGCTCCGTCGTGGAAATCTCGCCCCCTCCTTCCCTCTAAACCGTGCAGGACTACTTCCGCCCTTATCGGAAAGTCCTACATGGCAGCTGGTCAGGCAGGCATGGCCCTACATACTATGGCCATCCTCCAAGCCTACCAGGCGGATGTCTTGAAGGAGATGGACGAGGGAACAGGAACTATGCCAGAAGCTGTCAAAGAGCTTCGTAAGGCCACGGATCTGGCCTTAAGAGTAGGGTTGGGTATCGTTTGGGTTTTATCCGATTCCAGTACCTACTCGGTATTTTTTAAACGGTTCCGGTGCTTAAACGGTTCTTAAATCGGTACTTAAAAAAAATGAAACCGCACACACTTTATCAAAAAATAATACCCTTTAATTTACAGGGCCAAACTGGACACAATGTTAACTTAAATCTTTAAACAATATAAATACAAGTAACATATGGTAATAATAAAACCAATATAAAATAAAAATTCATATTTACATAATATCAAATGAAACAATATTGTATCAAACAATGTAATAATACTGGAGATTAATAGAGATTACTAGCAGGCAGAGCTGCCAACTCTCACGCATTGACCGTGAGACTCACGCAAATGACCCTTTTCACACAGAAAAATCGCGGACAAAGAGGACACGGACAGACAAGACAGAGAAGGTTACTTTTGATATGGAACAAATCCACAGCTGTCAGATTCTGTCAATATTTTTACGAGATTCACACAATAAATAACGTTTTGGCTCTTTGAAATGTGACAGATCGCTGTAGCGCGTCAGTTCAAATGGCACGTGATACAGCAGCCTACAAATCCACTGCTTCTTAGCTATGCAGCGTTGAGTGAACCTATGAAAGAGAACATCTCTGGTTACTGGTGTAACATATCTCTCAATAGGGAACAAGACGCTGCCAAGCTCCTCGCGCTGCCGACCAGCTTCCTTTTTCGGCAGAGAAATCTGAGGAGCAGATGGCGCGCGCGCGCCAACATAGTATGACGACGTAAGTGCGTCGATGCGGCGCCCGCGCCATCAGCCAATGAATTGGCTTGATTCTATATGGGATTCAGACTATCGGCACACCCAGAGGGCGTTCTGACACGTAATTTTACACGTGAAATGCAGCCAAACCTTGTGAGAAAGAGCGCGCTTGCGAGACAGAAGAGACTGTGCTCCAAACTGTGTAGCACACGCACGGCGGAGAGAGAGCGAGAGCGAGAGACCTTGTGTGTGTGCGTGTGTGCCTAATGAAGTTAGGCACCGAAATCAGGCACCGAAATTTTCGTTCTTATTCGGTCTGGTTACTACCGTTTACGTCGGAACCGGTTCCCTATTGGCACCGAGTTTCGGTACCCAACCCTACTTAAGAGCCACCAAACACACCGCACGCGCTATAGGTCGTTCTATGGCAGGGGCGATTGCTGCAGAGCGCCACCTATGGCTTAATCTCACGGAGATCCGTGACAAAGAGAAGGTTTTCCTCTTGGACGCCCCAGTTTCTCAATCTGGACTGTTTGGGGAGGCGGTCAGCACTGTGGTTGACAAGTTTCGGGCTGCAAAATCCCAGTCAGCTGCCCTCAGGCAGTTTATGCCCAGGAGGGCTAGGGAATCCTCTAACCCCTCCCCGGCTCAACCCAGAGAACGTTCGTCTCATAGGTCGGATTTTGCTGCTAGGAGAAGTGACTCGGTTCATCCCCCACCTGCTACGGTTTGGGGAGCCCGCGGTCGCCCGTTCCCCCGCCAGCGACCTCATAAGCGTCTGGAGCTGAAGCGGTCTAACAAACCCTTCGCTCCAGCCTCCTCGAATCGTTCCTGACCCGCAGGTCAGAAAGAGGAGAGCTTCCCCCGATTTACGAGGTTGGGACAGACCGCGAAAGCGTTTCTGCCCACCTCTAACTCGCTCTCCTTCTCTAAACCTGTCACTTTCGCCACCCGGCGTGTTTCGAAGTGCAGTTACTACTCGACCTCGTTCAAACCGTCCGGCGCAGGAGGACGGAGACGCGTTCAGCTTTCTCCCCTTGCCTCCGACGCGTTTGATACCTGCTGCTCGCATCCTCGGAGACACTTTCGGTTTTCCTAAGGCAGGCAGTGGTACCTCCCGCTACGTGTCAGGACGTCAAGTGCCCTCCTTCACGTTGGACCACGCCCCCCCTACAGGAGTCAGCGCGTCACCCTAACTCAGGTATGTCCGCCACATTGCAACACTCCTCTTCCTCTCTCTCATTTCTTTCAAGAATGGAGGCGTCTGCCAGGGGTATCGCCTTGGATCCTCCGCACGGTTCTGTCGCCCGCCCCCTTGCTTCAACGGAGTCTTTCCAACTGTAGTCAACAGCGCCTCAGAGGCTTCTGTACTACAGCAGGAGATTTCGTCCCTTCTCCTCAAGGGAGCAATAGAAGAGGTTCCTCCGAAGGAAGTCGAGCAAGGCTTCTTCAGCCGTTACTTCTTGGTCCCGAAAAAGGGCGGAGGTCTGCGACCAATATGGGACCTGCGCCGGCTAAATTTCTCCCTTTACAAAGGGAAATTCAAGATGTTGACGCTGAAAGCTATCATATCTCAAATTCGAGCAGGGGACTGGTTCGTGACAGTAGACTTGAAGGATGCATATTTTCATATTCAGGTCGTACGGCGACACAGGAGGTTCCTCAGGTTTGCCTTTGGAGAGAGGGCGTACCAGTACAGGGTCCTTTCCTTTGGTCTCGCTCTAGCGCCGAGAACGTTCACAAAGTGTATGGATGCTGCTCTGGCCCCGTTGCGGCTCCAGGGCATCCGTATACTCAACTACCTGGACGATTGGCTCCTTTTAGCCCAATCCAGGGAATTAGTGACTCACCACAGGGACATTGTCCTCCGTCACATTCAGTCTCTCGGCTTGAGGTTGAACACGGAGAAGAGTGTTCTTACCCCAACTCAAAGCACAGTTTTCTTAGGGGTGCGCCTGGATTCCGTTCTGATGCAGGCCCGTTTGGCTCCTGCCCGGATTTCCAGTCTTTTGACATGTTTGGCTCGCTTCACGCTCGGCCATCGTGTTTCTGTGGGCACTTGCCGCAGGCTTCTGGGTCTCATGGCCGCAGCATCCCCTGTGCTTCCCCTAGGGTTGCTCCACATGAGACCGTTTCTGTGGTGGATGAAACTCTGAGGTGCCCGGTCCACAGGACCGGCTCTTCGTCTGTTGAAGGTGTTGCGCAGTTGCTTCCGCGCCCTTTCAATTTGGCGGGACCCTCTCTTCCTTCGGAAAGGGGTCGACATGGGTGCAGTTTTCCGTCGCCAAATGGTTACGACGGACGCCTCTCTGACCGGCTGGGGTGCGGTTTTCGAGGGCAGGCCAGCATGTGGGGTCTGGACTGGAGAGACTCTCTCTTGGCACATAAACAGCTTGGAGCTGAGAGCTGTTTCCCTGGCCCTTCTTCACTTTCTCCCCTTTCTCGAAGGACACCATGTCATTGTCAGAACAGACAATATGGCGGTAGTGTCTCATGTAAACCGACAGGGGGGTTCACGGTCGCGCACCCTGGACAGGCATGCGCGCCACCTTCTCCTGTGGTCTCAGGGCAAGTTCCTTTCACTGAGGGCAGTCCATGTTCCTGGGATCCTGAACCTCGCAGCAGATTTTCTGTCGAGGCAGAAGCTCAGGTCGGGGGAATGGATGTTGAACCGCCGAACAGTTGCACTGATTTGGGAAGTGTTCGGAAAAGCAGAGGTGGACCTCTTTGCATCACAGGAGTCGTCCCAATGCCCACTTTGGTTCTCCCTGAGCCCCCCAGCACCATTGGGGATAGATGCATTCGCCCACCCGTGGCCAATGCAGAAACTTTATGCATTCCCGCCTGTCAAGTTGATCCAGGCAGTTCTGTCCAGAGTGAGGGAGAGCGGAGCCCGTCTCCTACTTATAGCCTCATTCTGGCCCTCCCAGCCGTGGTTCTTGGAGCTGGTTCCTCTTCTGGAACTTCCCCCTTGGGAGATTCCGGTCAGGGAGGATCTGCTGTCCCAGCTTCAGGGCAGGATATGGCATCCTCGCCCCGAAATTTGGAAGTTATGCGTATGGCCCATCAGAGGCCGCTAGCTTTGAGCTTTGGTCTTCCCGCTGACGTCCAGGATACCATTGCGAGTGCAAGAGCCCCTTCCACGAGAAGGTTATATTCCTCCAAGTGGAGGGTTTTTGAGTCGTGGTGTTCGACACACGCTACGGACCCAGTCAGCTGCCCAGTCGGTTCAGTGCTGGAATTCCTACAGGAGAAGTTTGCTTCTGGAGCGGCCGCTACTACTCTGAGAGTATATGTTGCTGCTATTGCCGCTCATAGGGAGTCGGATGAGATCCCCCTAGGTAAATTGAGGTTAGTCTCAGCATTTATGCGTGGGGTTAGGCGCCTGAAACCAGTACGCTCCCCTGGAATTCCCTCTTGGGACCTGTCGGTCGTCCTGGAGGGCTTAACGGAAGCTCCCTTTGAGCCCTTAGAGTCAGCTCCAGAGCGGATTCTGACTCTCAAGGTTACTCTTTTGTTAGCCTTGGCTTCTTTGAAGCGGGTGGGGGATTTACAAGCTCTTTCTGTTAGCAAGACTTGTATAGACTTCGCTCCTGGTCTTGTCAGGGTGACTTTGAGACCGAAACCGGGATATGTGCCCAAAGTATTGTCAACGGCATTCCGGTCTCAGGTTATTAACCTTCACTCTTTCCATCCTCCTCCTTTTGTCTCTGAGGAGGACAAGAAGCTTAATTTGCTCTGCCCTGTCCGAGCATTGAAGTTATACGTGGATCGCTCTGGCGGTTGGAGAAAATCCAACCAGCTCTTGGTATGTTTTGGTGCTGGCCGCCGCGGGCTTGCCGCATCAAAGCAGAGAATTTCCCACTGGGTTACAGAGGCTATTTCACTGGCATATGAGGTGCGCGGTCTGCCTTCACCCCTTAGCATCAGGGCACATTCCACCAGAGGCGTGGCTTCCTCTCAAGCACTTTTTAGAGGTGCCCTCCTGGAAGACATTTGTGTAGCGGCAGGCTGGTCCTCTCCGCACACTTTTGTCAGATTCTATAGTTTGGATCTTGACATGACTCCAGGTTCCCAAGTTTTATCTGCTTGAACCAGTCGTGTGAGTTATCTGGTCTTTGTACTAGTTACGGCAGCGCTTAGCTTGGCGAGTTTGGTATTTCGTTCCCACTGCGTCCTAAGCTACGCAGCGTTGAGTGAACCTATGAAAGAGAACGTCTCTGGTTACTGGTGTAACCTATGTTCTCGGAATAGGGAACGAGACGCTGCGTTTGCTGCCAAGCTCCTTGCGCTGCCGACAAGCTCCTTTTTCGGCAGAGAAATCTGAGGAGCAGATGGCGCGCGCGCACTAATATAATGTGACGACGCAAGAGCGTCAGGGCGGCCCCCGCGCCATCAGCCAATGAATTAGCGTGATTCTATAAGGGCTTCAGACAATCGGCACACCCAGAGGGCGTTCCCACTGCGTCCTAAGCTACGCAGCGTCTCGTTCCCTATTCAGAGAACATAGGTTACACCAGTAACCAGAGACGTTTTTTAACTGAGCTTGTCTTGTCCGCATTCTGGGATTACTTTGTTTTGAAGGATACATACATTATGATGCTGCTTTTAAAAATCTTAGGCTCAGCATAATTAAGTTGCTTACTTTTGGAACAGCATTGGAAGCGCACAAATGATGCCTTAAAATGCTGACTCTGTAGGCAGCTTACTAACCTTTGGAACAGAGCAACACAGTTTAAATTGTGTGTGCAACAGCAGCAGTCTTGCAGTCTCTATTTTTTGTTTGCAATCCTCCTCCTCAAACCTTCATCTGTTTCTCTGTTTCTCCCTTACACCCTCTCTCTCTCTTTCTAGCTGCATAGTGTCTTTGTTAGGCTTGTTTGAGTCATTGCTGGGATGTCAGTAGCGGATGATGTGTCTGATCTGCTTTGCCTGGAGAAGGATGTCCCTTTGCAGGCTTGATGTCATATCCCATTCTTCACGACCCACCTTCCTGCCATCCCATACTCGAGCACATGATAAATAATCACACACTCCCCGTTTCTCTCTCTCTCACATGCTCTACGTCTTTTCTTTTTTCCTAGGCTCTTCATCTCGCATCCACAAGTCCTCTGACGCCTCATTTTTCACTGGCACAAAAAAAACCTGGCCAGTGTGTGCCACAAATTATAATCTCAGGAATAAAGCCCAGTCCTCCGACACGCTCTGTCTTCTTCTCGCTCCAGGATTTAGCAAATGACAGTAGTTTTCACTTTAAAAAGTTCATTTTTAAAATGGCATGTTTGCAAAACAGGAAACAATAAAGGCTGGCAGCTCTTTTTATGTAGACGCCACTGACGGTTTGCCTAGTAATCTGTGCCTAATTGCATTCAAGTATGTGTGTGTGTGTGTGTGTGTGTGTGAAGCATCTCTCTGAGAAACAGAAACATCCTCTTCTGGCGATGAAAAGCCGCACACAAAGGCCCCGATGGGAGGGTAAATCTCACTCTATTCCCTCCCGGTAGTTTAATTCAGCCCTGTAATTATTGCCTAAGCCATTAGGCCAGTGGAGAATGGTTTTCTGCATCACGTACATACGCTGGGCAATATTATGCACAAGCCCTCGTCTACTCAGCCAGACTCTTTAGTACAATAATTGAACAGCAAAACTGATACATAACTATTATTAATAGGTTTTAGTAAATAATAGACAAAAAAAAACAAGCCCAAACAAATCATTTACTGATGAGTTTTTACTGTGGACAATGGCTAGCTCATTTTCAAATGCATTGTATCTGGACCCATCACGTACCCATTTTCACAAACAATAACATATGCGTAATGATGCATATCATCTATTACATCCATCATTAAGCTGTCTGTGGCCTTCTGGCAAGTGCTATTCGCACGCTCCTTCAAGATATTGGGCTAATCTGGGATAAGGTCACTGCCCAAATCCTAAATCTGAGAGCCATGACAGAGAATTCGTCGTCACTCAAACCATAATAGACCCTGCATGCCCATCGCTGACTTAAGTCCAGTGGCCAAAAAGTGGGGTGTGACAACACTGCTGGAAGAGCTTGATCAGGTGCACCTGAACCTCGTTCCTCGCCTCTGCTACCATCAATCTAGGGCTGAATTCAGAACAGCACTCTGACATACTACTTTTTTGTACATTTTTATATGGCAGAAATAGTAAGAGTAATGCTAGTATGCTGTTCCGAATCAAAGTCCTTTTAGGCAAGTCATGCCACTCGGCCGTCATCTTGGCAACGCCTCCGGGCAGCTATTTCGGACTGACAAGACCAGGCTCCTATCTAAATGAATGGGCAGAGAGTCAGAACTGCACTTTCACTGGTCACCAGGACATAAAAACTGCTTGTATAGAAACAGCAGTAAAATATGATAAAAATCGCTGAAAAAGTTTGATGACTTTGCCCCAAAATAAGGTTTAAAAGGCCTTTTCCCCCACAGCTTATCCGTTTACTACGCATGCGCAAGGGTTCTCGTCTCTGCTGTCGCAAACCTCAACTGTGCGCATGCGTCAGTGGAACCAGACGATAGGCTTACATGTTTCCCGGCTTGACTGTTAAAAGCAGACGATTGGCTTTCCAACGGGAGGGGCGGGGCATGTGCATACAACCGCCATCTTTGGCGTTACAGGTTTTCCCTATATAGTTGTATTGAGGATTGAGGAAGTGGCATGTCTCTATATAAATTTTCTCTGTCCGAATTCAGACTACTGCTGCTACTTCTCTCAAAGTTTTTTTTTTTCTTTCATTCTGCAAGGATGAATAAATGCAGCCTGAGCATAAGAGACTTTCAAACTAACTTAATCCATTCCAATCCAAAGTCAAGTCTTCATATTTGGGATTTACACTGCAAAAATTACAGTTTTTAAGTTAAGTTTTGTACATTTTATATGGCAGATATAGTAAGAGTAGTATGATAGTATGCTGTTCCGAATTCAGCCTACTGCTATTACTTCTCTCAAAACCTTTTTTTAAAAAGAAATTAATACTTTCAATCAGCAAGGACGAATAAATGCAGCCTTTGTGAGCATAAGAGACTTCTTTAAAAAACATTAAAACCTCTTATAACCAAAACTTTTGAAATGCACCGGGGCTGCCTTTTAGTTAGTCAATGACTTAACAGACAAGTTTTATAGACTTTGAAGGCTCTGTGATCAAATTCAAGTGAGCTTTAGATATACCCAATAACATATTTCATGACTATAGTGCTTATGTCTTGGAAGAAATTGCTCATATTTTTCATAACTGTCTAAATCATAAGTTGAAAATAATGAAAAATGTACATTTATGAATTCATATTTTTCTTTCAACAGCTCCATCACATGTTTATTCTTTCCACCAACCAACCACTGATCTGCACACAGTGGGATGCCGGGTGGATATATGCTGATTGCAAAAATCAATCAGGTGAAGATATCTGAACATAACATAATAACATAATACTTTATTTGCTTTTTTAAGGGACATTTGTTTTGGGCAATACAGGTGAAGCTGCATAACAAGATACCCACATCAATAACAATCACACAGTCGTGTTCCTTGCACTAGGAGTTTGACAGCCTTGTAGCCAAAGAAACAAAATAGTTTTTATAGAGTTTTTATATCTAAACATTGGGATAAAAAAAAATGTCAACCCAATCTTAGTTCAAATCAAAGCAACCACTGTCGGCTTTTCTCCTCATCACTGTAATACAAATGATGCAAACCTGCACAACTTTCATATTCAAATACAGTTCAAAGATCAGAATTTCTGCTCAGAAAGGCTTTGAAAACATCCCGGTTCTTTCCACGACTCACTCTCTCAATGTGTCTCGTACTGCCTCTCAGCACCATGCCACATAAAAGCTGCTGGTCTTTTGTTGATCACGAGCTGTGGTACAATAGAATCAATATTGTCATCAGCGGGTGGGATAATGATTGGCAAGCGACAGGATGCCACTGCCAGTTTTCTTACATAGACTGGCACCTCCATGGGTGGCATCTCTGGCGTACACCCAGGAAATTCAGATGTTTTTTCATCACCCCAGACTCAGAACATGAAAGGCAAGCTGCCAAGAACACTGTACTGTATGTGTATCTTTGAGAAGAACTGGGTAACTGTTAAACTACATTAAGACCACCTAATGAGTACTAAAGTAAGCATTTCGGTGTGTGTCTCCAACTAGACTGTGATGATGAGCAGCTGCAGTCATCTTCGTGTGATTTTGTTTTTACTCACAGTCCACTATCAAGAGTGTGTGATTTTTGACACAGTACTGTTTGTGACATGATCTGGCTGCTACATTCCACATGGGCGGATGAAGATACTGCAAGAGGATGGAAACTTAACGCTACCCAGACTGGGTGGAATGGGATTGTCCTTTTTCACTACAACTTGTTCTCTGTTTTAAATTAAAATGTTTTCAAACAATCCATTCCAATCCAAAGTCAAGTCTTCATATTTGAGATTTACACTGCAAAAATGTAGGTATTAAAGTTAATTTTCAAGAAAACTATCAAAATATCCGTAAAAAATATACATTTATCTGAGAAGATGAGTTTTTTTTAGAGAATAACCTTGTTATAAGTACACATTTTACTCATAATGAGGGTAGTTTATGATAACCGATGAGAATAATACAATTATTAAATAAAGATATTAAAATATTAAATTATTTCAAGATATATACTGTGAAAATAAATCTTACCTTACACAAGTTGCTAAGTAATTTACAGTACAAGAAAAAAGATGAATAAACAAAGGATGTTTAGACATTTTTACTGGAAAACAAGACTGAAATACTGATGTTATCATTATGTATGTTATACTGATATGAGAAAATGTTTTTTACGCAGTGCAGAAGTCTTTTTCAGATTTTCTTTTTTATTTCAAAGTCACCGAGGCGTCTCACAGCATGTGGGAGAAAGACAGTGTTGACAGAACGAGGGCCAGATGAAGCATGTCAGCATAAATGTGAAATGTACAGCTCTGATAAACAGGGACATCGGTAGAGAGCTCGAGTTCATTAACAAAACATCAGTGAAAAATATGGCAGCTTCAGTTTTAGAGCAGACTATCTAATCCCAGCAGAGACAGTTTCCTAATGGAGGACTCGAACGGATAACACAAATGGATTTCTCAAGTGTAGATTGCTGTAAAACATCCCAATTAAGAATGTTGTTCTTGTTGTTAAGAAGCTCTCTAAATTCAATGCTGGGTTCAACAACACAGCCGCCAGGCACGATGGCAAGATGCTGTTCATAAGTGAGCCGTCTCTACCGCTCAGCTCTGTTTGGAGAACACGTAAATCTCCATACCGGGCGAGCTGTCAACAGGCAACAGAGGCAAATTAAATGAGATATGAAGCAATGCAATGAAAGGCACACACATCTCTTCAGGAGAAGACTAAGAAAGCGTATGGCCTGTATGTGTTGTATTACCTCGGGAGAATAATGTACAAACAACCCCTTGTATTTTGTGATGACAATTCTACAATGAAAAAAAGATGAATCTCTATAATTAAAAAGTCTTAGAACAGGGAGCTCTAAAAGGTATTACTACACTCTAATCAACAGGCAAATACACAAAGCATGAATTTATTAGAAACTGCTGAGTTGGAACTAAGCAACTTCACTAAACAGCCACTTTAGTTTCAACACAAAATCTTTCTGCACTAACTACTAACAATTCAGGTGCTAAATGCTGAAACTGTGAAACAGTACATTTCAAGTCTTTAGTCCTATGGAAAGCGAAAATTTTAGTTTAAACAAAAAATTAGGTGTATATTTTCCTTTGAAACAATTTTCACTCAGAAAATTGCTAAATTTGACGAATAATTACGAAGAAACGATCAACGCGTTGAATTAAACATGCAATTTTGAGGTAGAAAGACTGAAATAGTATTTTCTTGTCAAATGTAATCCAATAATCTGTTTTAGGCCTACAACTTTTTTTTTTTTTTTTACAGCTACACAATTATGAACATGAAAACAAAATCCTTCGAAGGTGAAAAGTAGAGAAAAATCATAAATAAGCTTTCATTCATTTATCTATAAAGCATCTACTTTATTACAATTCAAATTTGACTATTTTACAAAATTTCTGTGTGTCCTTTATAGTCATTATAGTGTAGTAATTAGCTTCACAAAATGATAGAATACATTTTTTTATTGTATTCAATTGTGAGTCTAATCACCAGTGCGCTTCCTGCAAGCTGTTTCCAAATCAGTCACTTAAAATGTTCTATTTTGATTAGGATACTGCCTTTACGTATCCACCTAAAGAGTAGACAGCAATTCAGCTCAATAGGCTTTGGAATAAAGCTTAGGTTTTCATTTTAGAGGTTTCATCTGTAAACAAGTTGGACTCTGTGTAAAGCGTGCTGCTCAGGGGCAGGAGGAACCACTGCGGAACACAGTAAACATGATTCATCATCATTTCCTCCATGATGTCACCATGTTATGGGAATCAGAGGGCTTAAAAAAAGCAATAAGCCAGAGAAGGGAAAAAATGACATGTAATTAATTCAGTGTCTTCATCTCTCACAAGACTCTGTTAAGGTGGTTTTATGGAATACAACAATGGCTTCACTGCATTGTTTAAATTAAGAGCTAAGATTCTAAGGAACACAATAGGCGTATTAATAGTCACCTTCTGTAACCTCTATACAGCATAGTAAATGCCATTTCAGTTAACACCAAAGAACATGTACTCATTAGCTCTGCTCCACAGGATCATAGGCACACTCATGACACTAGAGGTCACATCAAGGTCCATTACCTACTGTCAAATATTGTAGCAATGTATGAAGCACAGCTCATACAGGAGTCACTTTCAAATCAAGCAGCTTTCTGTTGGTCAACACAGTTAATCCATGTGACCATCTTCAATTTGAACATGAAATCCCTGATTTCATGCATTCCTTCTGAAATGACTCAAAATCCATTTCAATGAGCTTAGTGGGATGTAATTAAAAAATATATATTTTATAATTTATAATAGTTTAAAACACATTTAATAAAAACAACACTATTAGGATACAGCCTCAGAAGTCAGCTGCCTATCTAGGCAGTAGACAGCGAGCTCATAGTATTTTGGGAAAAAAACTCATTGTGCCCTCATTGTCATTCTCACCCCCCTCAGAATCCTTAATTAATTCTCTCCTGTCTCTTTTTCCATGCGGTGAGTGTTAAGTTATGTTTCTTTTACTGCGCATGTGTGAAGGGCACCATTTTATGGGTTAGCGCGGTTTATTCAGTAGTTGTTCGGTCTGGCGTTCTATGAGAGGTAGAGCGGCTGTGTTAAGTGATGGAGCAATAAAGAATCTATTGTCTGATAACTGTTGTAGTTATTGAATCAACATTGGTAGCAGAGGATGGCTGCTGCTGGGAATTACAAAAATCCCCCACCGTTTGACGAGAAGACGGCTTATGAAAGTTGGAAAAATGAGATTGAAATTTGGAGACGCGTTACTGACCTGGAAAAGAAAAAACAAGCCTTGGCAGTTACTCTGTCACTAACGGGCAGAGCAAGGGACAGTGCTCTGGAAATTTCCGCTGAGGATTTGAATGACGACACGGGAATGCAAACACTCATAGCGAAGTTGGACTCTGTATTTTTAAAAGAAGAAAAAGATCGGCAGTACGAGGCGTACACGGAGTTTGACCGGATCACTAGAGAGAGCGGTGTTTCTATGGTGGAATACATCGTCGAGTTCGAACGTCGATACAACAGGCTACGTAAGTTCAAAATGGAGCTTCCTGATGCCGTACTAGCCTTTAAGCTACTTGATACTGCCGGACTTACTGTTAAAGATAAACAGTTAGCACTTACAGCTTGCTCTAGCGTTTCTTTCACTGATATGAAATCAGCCTTGAAAAGAATTTTTGGAGATAACGTTACTTCACCACGAGAGGGCGGCAGTGTACTACAAAACACAGATGGTGACACTGCCTATTACACGAGATATTCAGGAAAACGGGGACACAAGTCTAACACTACACAACAACCCCAAACCATAGCTCAAGGCACAAACCCTCTTGATAAATATGGAAGAAGAACGAAATGTGCAATTTGCCAAAGCACGTATCACTGGGCAAAGGACTGTCCAAATAAAAAGGAACATGTAAGACTGACAAAAGATGAAGGACTAAAAGATGACGTTGAAGAATGTAACATCACTTTGTTTTCAAATGAATCTTTGTCTAACACAGAAATTTTCATGGTGGAGGCTTTAGGATCAGCTGTGATTGACACAGCCTGTACAAGAACTGTGTGTGGAGAAAAATGGCTTGAAGATTACACAAGTGGGCTGCCACAGAGTGAGTTACTAAAAATAGATGACAAACAAAGTGCAAGACCTTTCAGATTTGGTGATGGCAAGGTTGTTTATTCCACAAGGAAAGTTACCATTCCAGCAAGGATAGGACATACCAGATGCAAAATAGAGACAGAAGTTGTTCCTGCAGAAATACCAATGCTTTTAAGCAAGACTTCATTGAAAAGAGCAAGTGCAGTTCTGGACATTGCACGTGACAAAGCAACGATGTTTAAACAACCTGTTAAACTTGAACTAACATCTTCAGGACATTACTGTGTGAATTTGAGAGAAGACAGCCATCCAGATGAAAAGGAGACAAGTGAGAACAAGACACACAATGAAAATGAAATTCTTGCTGTGACAGAAAACATGACAACAAAAGAAAAGGAGACAGTCCTATTGAAACTACACAGACAATTTGGACATGCTTCAGCTGATAGACTGAAAAAATTACTGGCCTGCTCAGGTAATCACGATGATGAAAGCAACACAATTCTTAAGAACATTGTTAAAAACTGTGATACATGTACCAGATACAGCAAGCCAAAACATAAGCCTGTAGTGGGTTTGCCTATGGCATCAGCCTATAATGAGACTGTGGCTGTGGACTTGCATGAGCTTGAGCACGGAGTATGGTATTTGCATGCTATTGATCATTTCACACGCTTCAGTGCAGGGAGTATCGTCACCACAAAGAACCCAAAAGAGATAGTGAAGCATTTTATTCACTGCTGGATAAGTGTTCATGGTCCCCCATGCAGAGTGTTTAGTGATAATGGAGGTGAATTTAATAACGACGAAATGAAGGACATGGCTGAAAAGTTTAAAATAGAAATCAGTAGTATGAAGGAGCTTATACACTCTGGAACTATTCAGCAGATCTTGTGGTCAGCCACTAAAGAGCAGCTAGCTAACTGCTTGACCAAAAAGGGTGCATCTGCACTTGGCCTTCTGAAAGCCCTCAGCACAGGTGTTTGCTATCTTAAGCACTGAATGGATTTGCTTATGTTTTGTCAATGTAGACATTTAAACTGAGGTATTTAAGTTAACCTGTTATCCTGTTATAATAATAACCAATGCTTATGTTATATCTTGAACAGTTTTTTCTTTATAAAAAAAAAAAGAGGGAGATTGTTAAGTTATGTTTCTTTTACTGCGCATGTGTGAAGGGCACCATTTTATGGGTTAGCGCGGTTTATTCAGTAGTTGTTCGGTCTGGCGTTCTATGAGAGGTAGAGCGGCTGTGTTAAGTGATGGAGCAATAAAGAATCTATTGTCTGATAACTGTTGTAGTTATTGAATCAACAGTGAGAAGCCTTTATTTCTTTAATGGCATGTAGTTTTCCAACAGGTCCTCTTTGGAATCAAATTATCGAGGCATAAAACGCAACAAAGATGCTCAGTGAATAAACCATGGCTGTGTGTCTCAGGTTTAGCTAAGCGACCAAAATCCCTCAATACTCTTAGCTGTCACAGCGGCCTCTCAAGCACACGGCTATGATGTATGGATATATCACACAGAGAGAGAGGCTCAGAATAGATGCAAACTCAGTTACCGTGTTCTATTTATTGCATCTTAATCCCCATCTGACATCAGATCAGACTTACTATTCATCTGATCTCCTGCCTTTTCTCAACCCCAATCCTATTCTCATGGACAAATGTGAATCCTTGTGTATTCATTACTTCTCAGCAAAGAGTCTGGAGAGGTTATTTTTCCTGTTCAAACAAGTGCAGGTTTATGTCTTATGTCTACAGGAAAAACAAAGCCCAGTGCATTCAGATGCCTATAAATAAATACTAATAAATATTTTTTTTTACAGAATATAATGATGAATGATGAAAGGACATAATTAAAACTACGCAAAGTGGATGAGGAGAGTGTAAAGGTCACCAGCTGGAGTGCCCTTGAGAGCCACCAGAGGGCACTCCACATCAGACTATTGTCATTCCCTCACAAACTACATCTGCCATAATAACTCACTGCCCGGACTCTTCATCCATTATCACATTCACTTGTGTCAACCAAGCCTGGTTTTCTCATTCATTATCTGCGAAGTCTTGTTTAGTGTTACACTGCAATTCCGCGCATTCTCCCTGGTTTCATGTCTCTTGGTTTTTTGATTTGTTGCCTGTTCCGTGGATTACTCTTTTGCCTGTGTTCCCTGCCTTGTTGTGTTTGTTATTGTTTGGACTAATTACCCGGTGTTTATGACCTTTGCCTGTGTTCGACTACGATTGTGGATTACCCTTTCAATAAAACGGCATTTGGATTCTCAACCTTCGTGTCTTAGAGCAGTACGTGAGGGAGAGGGTGTTTTTCTGGGTCCCATCTGAGGGTCCCATCTGAATCATACTTATAACTTGTGGCGCAGAGTTCATCTGTTTGCTTGACTTAAAATAAAAAGGTAAAATCAGCTTACATCGATAAACCATCAAAATGAATTGTAATCTAGATCAATAATCCCCATTTTGCATGTTAATGAGATAGAGGCTATATTGAAGTGAGACATGAGAATGCTATTGAACAGCTGAAACTGCTCCTTGAATCTCCTGACCAGCATCTATTATTTACTTTGTGAAACACCCATTGGCAAACGTTCTGCGAAAACAAAGCCCCTTAAAATATTTACAAACTAATAGATGACTGTTGTTTGTATCCGGAGGGTCAACTGGACTCAAAGCTGTGTGAGAAAAGTGAAAACACACACCAGTAAACTCACACAAACATGGCTTTGTTGAGTTCTGCAATAGTCAGCACATTCACACACAGACACACAAACCTTTGAGCAGGCTCTCACAGAATCTGTGTCCAGAGAGAACACTGCAGATTTCCGCAGGATTGTAACACCTATGGAGTCAAGATGTACTCAAGTGTTTTAAACCTAAAAATGTGTAGAAACGTAGGCTACACTACCATTCAAAAGCCAGTCTCCTGCTTACCAATACACTATTGATTTGATACAATGCAACAGTAATTCTGAAATCCACAAAGACATTGATCATAGGAAGAAAATGACCAAATATTTCCCACAAAATTGCGTTTTATTATCTATGGAAAGCACTCTCTCATGCTCTCTCTCCCATACAAAAGCACACACATACAGTACAGACACAGACGGAAACATTCGCGTACACAGAAAGTTGTCAGTGCTGCCCCGCAACTTTATCAGTAACATAGATTTGCAACTGAAAAGCTACATGACATTTCTCAGTAGCGAGGTGGTAACATTGCTGTTCTTGAAGAGGTCTGCACAGGCTTTAAACTGAAGCCCGAACCCAGCCCGTACCCAAGATCGTTGGACCCGACCCGGATGGAACTGTTAAAATTTAAGACCGAACCAGACCCGAACCCGAAATTGGTTTCTCACAACAAATAACTTTTTGCAAAATTCTGTATTTTTAGGATTGCATGCAACAGTCATTAATCAAGTATATGTAAACAAATGCAGTTTCATCAAAGCACAGCGGCCCCCTCAGCAGTCAGCACACAGGAGTAAAACAGAAAAAGCACGTACAGTAGCCTACTTACCAATTATGAAAGCTTGCTGGGTGAACAGGTGTAACAGTAACATAAATTCCTTTTGGATCCCAAACTTCGAAGTATTGGACAACTATTTACACAAATATATCCTTCTCAGTCCGAGTTATGAAGAGAATGGCATCGGCAGCTGATGGTTTCAGCGCCGTCCTCTGATTAAAAGTTAGTCCAGCTGCACTGAAGTTCCTCTCACTGATGCCGTGTTGTTGTGTTTGTATATTTTTTCTTTCGTTTTTCTTTAGTTACAAACCCGAACCTCTAGTAACGGCCGCTCTGCTGCTTCACGCATTACCACTTCGGGTGTGCATTATTTTTTAAACAACTCAACGGCCCGATGTCAATCATTTCTTATATAAACTTTGATGCATTTTTTGGTGGGAATTTCTGATGAACAGAAAGTTCAAAATAATTTATTTGGCATAACATGTTCTTTACTGAAATATTTATTTACTTTACTTTTCTTTACTGTCACTTATCAATTTAAAGCAAAATCCTACAGACCAAAAATGTTTAAACCGTAGTGTAAATTAAAGAGCTTTATATTTTTTGTTTATATTCCATTTCTCACAAATCTTAAATACAACTGTACATATAACTTTGTTTGATAATTCATCAATCTTCATGGACTCCAGAAACACCAAAGAAATATTATATACAAATGTATGTATTAAATTGTTTGATAATTCATCCATCCTCGTGGACTCAAGAAAGACCAAAGAATTACACAGATTTCCCCCCAAAATCAGTGCAGACAAACTCTGCAGATTCCTTATGGGCCTGCAGCTGCTCATGAGCTACTGTTCTTCCTCTGGCAAACAAAACATTCCACCAACAACACATGTGGACCTCTCTACTAAAGCTGGATGACTACTTTTGATTTAGCATTATTCCTATTTATTCATTCACTTGTATCTTTCTCTTTTACAGCCCGGCAACACAAATGATGGTCCTCTCATGAGTGGGAGATCAGTAACCAGCATTTCTCCTCTTTAATGGGATGTCTTCACAAGCAAATATCTCCCTCACAGACTCATAAAAAATAAATAAAAAAAATCAGGTCATCTAAAAATGATTCATTTTTCATCCCTCTTTGTGGCTCATCTATAGTAATACATAAAAAATGAGCCTCAATAAAACATTTTCCTCTCCCACTAAGTAGAGCTCAAAGGTAAAATGATGCTAGATCCCAGTCTGTCAGAAGGAAAGAGGTATTGAGTGGCTCCCTGGTGACTGTTGAGGGGGTGTAAATAGAGACGGACATCTATGGCCATTGCCACACAGACTGCTGTTTTTCAGGGTTTTTAAGACAGCAAGTCTCGTGACCCCTGTTCTGTTTCACTACATTGCAACACATCTTGTCTAAATTCTCTCTTAACCTGCATGCCTTATGATTAATTTGCAGACAATTACAAGCTAAAGGTTTGAATATCCATCTCACACACAGATGGTAACCAGAACGGTCTCAATCTGACGTGTTTCTGAGGGTAAATCAGCCTCATTCTATTTGGATGAACTTGGTCAAGGATATCAGTTGCACTAAAATACATTGACTATTTAGCACTCTGCCACTGAGGATAACGGCTGTGTTTGTCATAATGATAAAAGGCCTAGGCAGAAGAGTATTGTTACCTGATACCTGGGATTCCCAGAGGATCTCTGTATGCTGATGTGCACTCAATGCACTTTGTGCAAACCGAAGCTCTGCTTCAAAACCTAGTAAGCTCACTGCCTACAGCCTACTAATGCAGCATCCTAACAGTCTTGGAACCTTATAAGTGACTTATTTGTTAAGTTTTATAAGTTATTTATAAGTTTATAAGTTTTTTTTATTATTTATAGCCTAGTTATTTTATGCCATGTTAGCACCAACGGTTATCTTCATTAAACAAATATTAAACAAATAGCATGTAACAAAAAACGGTCAACAAACTGTTTTGACGCATGTGTCAATTTAATACTAAATATTCTAAAATATTTCTGATGCTGTAATGACAGAATGCTAAAAATCAAATGCTAAATTGTCCGTTTTTTAAAATGGTAATTTATAGAAAGTTTAAAAGAACAGCACTTATAGCATTTTAGCAAAGGTCTTTACTGTCACTTTTGAACGGTAGTGCATTTCTCTCATCTTTGAGCTCGTCATGATGTATTCTGTGATTGCCTTTACAGTAAATTTGTCAAATCAAGGTATCATTAAGAAGCCTAACTTTTGGAACAAATTTCACAGTAGTGTGCCAGTGATGGCTTAGAATACTCCCTCAGTAGGCAGCTCACTAAGTTTTGGAAAAGAGCTTAATTTCCCATAATTTTGTGCAGTACAACCCTCGGTACGGTTTATACTAAAGAGGGCTATTTTTAGACTGTATCTTGCTGGAATTCACTTCACCTGCCTTCCACGACTAGATTTCTCTCTTTTTGAGAGAGACCAAAGAGTCAGGTCTTTTCTTGTCCCTTTTTCAGAAGAGTGGCAGCTTAAAGATGTAATAATTCGGTGGTGTCAAATAAAGACGTACCTTTAGTGGGTTCTGTGCGCTTGGGTAGGTCCAACGTGTCATAGTTTTTGTCATGCTCTCCGTTTTTCCTCCCTAAGTGAAAAAGGAGAAGGCAGAGTGAGAGAGCGTGAGAGAACGAGACAGAGAGAGCAGTTTTAAGTGTCACTCTATAAGAGACGGAATTTACTGGTATGAAAATGTCAAATAGACCCAAGTCTCAGAAACATACACAGTCACAGACGTGCCACACATAAATCTAGCTACTACACAGATATGCAGAGACAAACTCTTGACACCAGCTCCCAAGAGTGGAACCCCCCCATTAAAAATGCAAAACTTTTGTCATGGAGGACGGCTGTCTATTACAGAGTGAAGTACTACTCCACTATCACACACAGAGAACATGTTAAAGGGACAGTTAATCTACATGTACAAATGAAGGTTCTGCCTTTATTTACTCACCCTCATATTGTTTCAAACATATTTGACATGCTCCAAAAACAACAAAAAGCATCTTAAAAATAGTCACCATGACTCACACACTACATATTAAGTGCTCTGAAGCCACAATATTACAGGAAAAGACCAAAACCAAAGCCATTTTTCAGTGAAAATCTTTCACTGAAGCATTTAACATCTAATTTCTACAAATTGAATATTTTAGTGATTGTTTAGTATGTTATTAAATGAAATAATGAATTACATTGATTAATTATTCTTTTTTTATATTTATTTTCCTTTAAAAATTCTAAAAACAAGATAAACTTGAGGAGCAACACTGCATAAGATACTGACAGATTTTTTTTCAAACCTAAAATCTTTTTTAAAAATCTGTGCACAAGACAAGATACAATTTATGAAAACAAGTATTAATATTGTATGCAGTGTTGCTTCTCATTTAATTTATATTGTTTTAAAGAATTGTAAACATTTTAAATAATAAATAAAACAAAATACTGTGCTCATTTAGCATAGGATTTTTTTTATTTATTTTTTTGCAGACAAATATTGTATGCACATTTTGTAGATAATATCACATGGACTGCACTATGGCACTTTTTGACATTTTTACTGTGTGTTTGACAGCCTCTGGTCAACATTCACTTTCATTGTATGGAAAAAGCTATGTGAACATTCTGTTAAACATCTCCTTTAGGCTTCTATGCAAGAAAACAAAAATCATACAGGTTTAGATTAACATGAGGGTGAGTAAATAATGACATTTTTGGGTGAACTATCCCTTTAAAGCAACGGGCAAGAAGACAGAATGTAAAAGCCAGGCCTCGTTAACAGATTACAACAGACACGCAGAACTATGCCAGCTGAAAGGATCTTTGAACTGGCTAAATCGGTACAGGTTTGACAGTTCCTTGAAGAGAGGAACGTTTAAGAATGAAAGTTGAAAGAGTGCAAAAGGGGCAGTGATGACAATTTTATTCTGATAAAGATACAGGGAGGTATTAGTGAGTGTATGCTGAGAGAAACAGACAGACAGAGGAAAAGCAGGAAGAGACACTCACCTTGATTAAACCATTCCTCTACAGCAGCAATACCAATAAGGAAAAAAAGCAGGCAGGGGAAGAAGAGAGGAGATTCAGAGAGTGTGTGTATTAAAGCAGACAGAACTTATTTGTGAACCAAAAGTACATAGGAAAGAATAGTGTTTATAAAAGGTATAAAGTTTAGGAGAGAGTCAGTTCCATTAGTTCTCTCAAGTGAAAAATAGTTAATCATGTTGAACAGTTCTTGGAGCAAATTCACTAAATGATTATAAGAAAGTTAGAATATTCACATATTCCATGCGCCATTGTGTTCTGCAATGTGTCAGAACAATTCATAATGTAACAAGTGTGCTCTGCATTCTCAGAGTTGCTGCTGGGTTGCTATAGTGGGCATTTGCATAATCAAATGCATAGTCTTTTACGGCCAGTTTTCTCTTTCAGGTCAACTACTGTGATGGAAGATAAACTGTTTCAAGAAAATCTGGCTAAGAAATTTACTTGTGTCAAAGTCAGGATATTCAGCTAACCGCCTGAAAATCAACACATTCAGTTTAATAGCATAGTCTTATGAACGTCTGTCGCCTCTGAGTGCTGAGGATCATTACTGCTAAGTGAAAACACAAAGAACTACCGTTCAAAAGTTCGGGGTCAGTACAATTTTATTAAATGTTTGAGAAATGTTTTTTTCTCTCAGCATAAGCAAAAATAAAACAAAAAAAAACCTGAGTGCCAATTTACAGTAGCTGCAATAATACCTTTATGACCTGAGTTGATGAAAGCATTGCGATGCACTTACTGCACACGTATGTCTGAAATTCTCAGAAATTTACTGGAGAAAAACCTTATAACTCTATTTGATCTTGATTTTGATAAAAGGTTAATAATATAATGAGACATGCATGTGTGTACTCATGTCTTTACTGTAACTTTTGATCAAATGAATACATCCTTGCTGAATAAAATAAAATACTGACTCCAATTTTTTGAATGCCAGTGTAATCTACACTCACCGGCCACTTTATTAGGTACACCTGTCCAACTGCTCGTTAACACTTAATTTCTAAGCAGCCAATCACATGGCGGCAACTCAGTGCATTTAGGCATGTAGACATGGTCAAGACAATCTCCTGCAGTTCAAACCGAGCATCAGTATGGGGAAGAAAGTTGATTTGAGTGACTTTGAACGTGGCATGATTGTTGGTGCCAGAAGGGCTGGTCTGAGTATTTCAGAAACTGCTAATCTACTGGGATTTTCACGCACAACCATCTCTAGGGTTTACAGAGAATGGTCCGAAAAAGAAAAAACATCCAGTGAGCGGCAGTTCTGTGGGCGGAAATGCCTTGTTGATGCCAGAGGTCAGAGGAGAATGGCCAGACTGGTTCGAGCTGATAGAAGGGCAACAGTGACTGAAATAACCACTCGTTACAACCGAGGTATGCAGCAAAGCATTTGTGAAGCCACAACACGCACAACCTTGAGGCGGATGGGCTACAACAGCAGAAGACTCCACCGGGTACCACTCATCTCCACTACAAATAGGAAAAAGAGGCTACAATTTGCAAGAGCTCACCAAAATTGAACAGTTGAAGACTGGAAAAATGTTGCCTGGTCTGATGAGTCTCGATTTCTGTTGAGACATTCAGATGTTAGAGTCAGAATTTGGCGTAAACAGAATGAGAACATGGAACCATCATGCCTTGTTACCACTGTGCAGGCTGGTGGTGGTGGTGTAATGGTGTGGGGGATGTTTTCCTGGCACACTTTAGGCCCCTTAGTGCCAATTGGGTATCGTTTAAATGCCATGGCCTACCTGAGCATTGTTTCTGACCATGTCCATCCCTTTATGGCCACCATGTACCCATCCTCTGATGGCTACTTCCACCATGTCACAAAGCTCTAATCATTTCAAATTGGTTTCTTGAACATGACAATGAGTTCACTGTACTAAAATGGCCTCCACAGTCACCAGATCTCAACCCAATAGAGCATCTTTGGGATGTGGTGGAACGGGAGATTCGCATCATGGATGTGCAGCCGACAAATCTGCGGCAACTGTGTGATGCCATCATGTCAATATGGACCAAACTCCCTGAGGAATGCTTCCAGCACCTTGTTGAATCTATGCCACGAAGAATTGAGGCAGTTCTGAAGGCAAAAGGGGGTCCAACCCGTTACTGGCATGGGGTACATAATAAAGTGGCCGGTGAGTGTATATGACATTAACACACTTTAATAATTAAGAATAAATTCAGTGCAAACTAATTTTCTATAATTTCTAACATGATTGTGGTGCTGAAACGACACACTTTCTGCTTAAATTTGCGGTAAGCCAACATGGCAACCTAAACTTTATGTGTTTTGCGAACAAGACTAAATTATGCCTTTTAACTCACGTAGCATTTTGCTGGGACCAGGGACCTGTCTAAATAGCTTGCTGGGAAAACATCTCTTAATTTTTGTTAAGGGCATTTTCTGGTGCAAATATAGGTCACTTGCATTTTCAAAGTACATCTGCAGGGCCACTGACAGATAAACAAACCTCATTTAAAAAGGTCCATGAGTGGTTTAAGCACATTCTTGCTTTTTTGCTCCTTCAAGTTGTTTGATGAGTTCCCTTGTTGGTCTGTTCGGGAATCAATTCGCTAATTCAGATCATTAATATATTCAAGAGGTCTCTCATCAGTTAATTTGAGAGAACAAAAATCTGGATAACTAATACAAGAAATAGATTTGAAAAAATCAGCTGGAACCTGGAAATGAATCAGCTCTCCTGGTATTGTATTTAGAACGAGTACCTGGACAACACAAGTGCATCGTTTGGAAGAACTGATTCAACTCAGACAGTGTAGCACTACAGACACTGAACCAACACCCACATCCAGTTAAAGATGAATATTGATTCAACACTGATACCCCAGACACACACTCCAGTTATGAATCATGAGCCACAACAGAGGACAGGCCAAACAAATAGACTCGAGCATCATTTAGCTTCCTATTATCTGCCTGAACTGCTATTTATGATGTTGTGTAAATGCTAGGATCATACTGCCCTCCATGAACCTGCCGCTGATGGAAGAATCCGGCTGTTGATGATCAAGGCTCAATGATATAAAGGTGCTCAGTACTGTTTTAGAAGTATAAAGCACATAGATGAGACAAAGAAGAACTCAATAATGACCTTTGGCCTTCTTTCCACCGAAGCAGCCTGCGTCATCTTTCTTCTTCCTCTGAGTGCCAGCAGAGCCGGGCCCCTGAAGAGCCGAGGGGTCCTGGAACTTCTCAGCCCCTGGAATCTCCTTGTGCACGTGGTAAGACAGGTTCCTCATGATGCAAACACAATTCTCCACAGACTAAGAGACAGCAAGAGAGAAATATTGAAAGAAATTAAATATAGAGGGGGAAATACCTTTTATTTCATACAGGCTTTTAAAAATCAACATAAAACATATATATTATAATATAAAAGATATGTTAAAACATTAAAAAAATAAAAGTATAGTATAAATGTGACCATTTGTCAAATAAAGAGTAAATAAACATTTAATAATAATCATTTTATAATAATAAAATGACAATGACAACGTAGCTGTGCTGGTTTCATGTCTCATCAACTATTTACACTCTATTTACACTTCTAAATTTATTTTAGAAGTAGCCAAGTTTCAAGTGGGATAATGTACAGCAAGGCAGTCATTATCACACATTATCACTCTTTCAAGATGATACAAGATCCCTCTGTTTCAAGTTAAGATCCTGGGGCCAGTGGCATAAACATATCCATTAAGTAGACATCCACCTTCTTGATTATATAAAAAAAAAAATCGTCAATATTGAAATCACGATTATTTAACATGATTATTGGTGATTGAAGTCTTATTTCATGACAATTATCGATACTTCAGCAAAAACTAATACTAGGTTAATCAATGTAAGTATTAAGTCCTCAAATCAGTTACAGTCAGCAAAACAAAAAGAATAAAGAAACTTATTACAAACCAAACCGACAAAAAATACAACAGAACAAAAATAAAAATTAAATAAACTGTGCTTTAGGTTTTTTAGGAAGATGTACTAACAGTGGTATTGAGATAAGTAATAGCCTTCAACAGAAATAGGTCTCGGAGTGCACACACAGAAAGCCGACCAGGGAACAGTATCTCTTTCTCGGTTAATGTACTTTTAATAATACTGTTTATTATCAAGCACGTCCCAGTTTAGCAACAGTAGATTGCATTTTACAACACTCACTTATTTGGCTGATTTGGATGTTAAAGGGATAGTTAACCCAAAAAATGAACATTTTGTCATCATTTACTCACCCTCAAGTTGTTCCAAATCTGTATGAGTTACTTTCTTCTGTTAAACACAAAAGTAGATATTTTGAAGAATGTTGGTAACCAGACAGTTGACAGTAGCCATGGACTTACCAAGATTCCTACTTTTGTGTTCAAAATACCTACTTTTGTGTTCAACGGAAGAAAGAAATGCCGACAGGTTTGGAACAACTTGAGGGTGAGTAAACGATGACAACATTTTCATTGTTGGGGAACTATCCCTTTAAGTTTGGCTTGGGGAGGAATGAAAGCGCGCCACTGTGAAGGAAAGGAAGGTGCACTGGATGGAATGCGGCAGCATGATTTTATTGAATGCAATATTTAATCGAAATATTAATGGCACGATTTCAATATTGATAGAAATATATCAATATTATAATCGTGACATTATATATATATATATTTTTTTTTTGCATACGACCTAAATCATGTAATTTTAAGACAGAAATGGTATAATGTTTAAACAAAGATGGATCAATGCTTCTGCTAAAGATACTCACCTTGTTGTCCATGTCCTTCTTTCCCACAGCAGACAGCAGAGCATGCAGCAAGGCATCCACCAGCCCCTCACACTCTCTCAAACGTCTGCGAGCCTCTGCACCGTCTGAGCTCACATTCCTATGGCAAATAGCAAAAGCATGATTAAGCGCAAGCATTTTTACTGATTATACATCATAAGCTGAAGTTTTTGTTGAGGAAGCTACTTTGAAATTCTAGCTTGCCAAGCTAAACTAATCATAATTTAATTAGTTAAACTTTAGTCAAACTGCTCTTGCAAAAGTAAATACAAGCTGAAGGGGCCAATATCTTCCATTTATCACTTAAAGCACACTTTAATTATTTCAATATCACAGCAAAAACTACTAGCCTAACTAATACAGTTCAAACATTATTAAAAGGCAAGTGAAGAGTCAGTAAAATATCAAATACACTAATTACAAGCATAGATAAATACAATATTACAAAGTTACAAATAAAGTAAGGTCTAACTTTGTATTCAGGTACAGAAATGTAATAATTAGGCTTAAATATAAAAAAACACTATAGTGTCCACTGTATAAATTAAATATAGATCAATCTTTGTTTTGTTGTTTGATTAACATTAATGACTTAGACAGCAGCAGGTATCCATAGGTTGCTGTCACTTTAAGACCGAATGCACAGATCCAATATAAATGATACACATCCGATTTCTTTCTCAACTTTTTACGTCCACTTAATACATAACAACCGACTGCGTTTACGAGAATACTTGCTGAGACTGGTATTTTGACATAATTTTGTGTGTATGTGTCCGATGCGAAAGAGGAATCAATTTGCGGTTCACATGCTATCTGAAACGCGCTTCTCTGTGTGCACTAATTTTTATGTGACTATATTTATTGGGGTACATTTTTTTTGGTGTATGATAAATGATATACAGACATCCGATCCAATTAAACACACATTCAAGCCTCATTCTGCTGAGGTACTTTCAGTTACCCATCATTAATGATCTCAGACCTGCTAAAATGACCAGTGTCCTGATGGAGGACAGATTACATTAGAAGGTTACAAGGTTAGTGTGGTGGAAAAATTAAACTATATATATTAAACTAACCATGTTAGGCTAACATCTAACCTAATTTATTATTATTTATTATTATTATTACTTGTGACTGTGAGTGTGTGCGTGTGCGTGTGTGTGTGTATAAAAAACAAATATGGGAAATGAAACTAGACAGGTGTCTAAACTCGAAACTAAAAACAGAGTTTGGTTACCCAGTAACCAAAGGGCTTGTCAATGAAGAACCAATCAAATTAAGTAATGTTTCATGTCATTTTGCCATACCTCCTTATTCTATAAAACTGTTGTATTTGTGTTTACTCGGGGGATTCTCAATGGGATTTGTCTGAGATCCACCGGCCATGCTTATTGCTTCTTTTTGGGAGATTCTCTTGAGAACTGCTCGAGACTCCCGGCCGTAATAAAGAACATTTAAAGGACAGTTACTCAAGTCTGTCTGTCATTTAAGCTGCACAGCAAAGAAGTTAGGATAAGAGAACTCGAAGCTAGTTGTCGACTTGTACACGCGAGAGCTTGAGTAGAGTAGGATAAGAAAAACTCAGCGGTTGTCGACTTGTAGACGCAGAGAGCTGGAGTATGAGAAGTATTAAGTGGCCATTTGTAGAAAGCAGATAGTCAGAGTTAGAGAGAAATCCATCACATTAGCATTATATAAGAAAAATGAAAAGAACCTCCTCTGTGTCCACAGCCTGAGCAGGCACCAGGAGCCATCTGGGTTCTTCATTCTTAACCCTAAGATGTCTTTCCAACCAGCTGTTCAAGCTGCAGTTTTTTATAACTAGATTGCCAAGCTAAAATCCTACACATAAAAAAAAAGCCTCACTCCACAGTCATCACTATCAAATGACAACGGGAGAAAACATAAATTAAACTAACACCCTGCCAAACAAATGGGTCCAATTCCAGCATTAGAAATTTAAACCCATTTGCAGTATAACACCCATATGGAATGTAACATTGTCCAGCTGCTGTTGTGGCTGCAATCCAGATATAAGAGAGATGGATTGCATTTTTACAGCTACCTGTCTTTTTCCTCCATAATGACTGAAGTACAGTCAGCACAATACTGAATACTGCCTACAATTACTTGTACCTAAATCACAGATTGAGAATTCAAGACATTATATTGTGGCATATAACTGAATAAACAAAACAACAACAAAAAATATATATAGTGTTTGGTGGCAGTTTAAGCATTATTTACTCAGATGCCAGGAAATATATGTACAGGTCAGGGGGCATAAATGTGTGTGTGTGTGTGTGTTTTCTAATTTTTAAATTAAATAAATAGTGTGTGTGTGTGTGTTTTCTAATTTTTTAATTAATTAAATAGTCTTATTTCAAATATTAAATTGTCAGCCCTAATATATTTCTGTATAGTACAATAACAGGATCCAGTGACTGGTGCAAGAGATTATATCCTGGAAAGATTGGCAAAATCTTGTGAAATAAAGTGAAAATCTCACTGATAAACACTTATCGCTTAGTTCTGCTCTGTGTTAGGACTTCAAAGACCTCCAAACATCTCAAGTTTAAACTGGACATGGACACACTAATCAGGAATTACAAATGTGCACATTTGTTACAATGGACAAAGAAATAAATAAAGGGTGCTCTCCCTCTGCCAAGGAGAGGCAGGAAACAAAACTCTGCCTCCAAGCAGCTTACTAGGCAACAGATGTCACAGGATACAGTTTCCATGGATACAGGCTGAGCTGAGGCTAAAAAGACAGGATGAGGATGGAGTGGCGTTGTGCACAACCGCATGTCTGTGATGATGTGTGCTAGTGACCTGCTGAAAGGTGGCATGTGGAAACACATGATGCCATGATGGCTGAACTGCACCTCTCCCTATAGCATCCTTTAGACCCGCTGAGGCACTGTTTAACCTGATAATATTGACTGACCTGTCACAGGGGAATAGCCAGCAAGAGCCTTGGCAAATGAGAATGAGCTAAAGAGAGATAAGGAGGTTGAGAAAGAGTAAAAGAGAGAAAAGAAAGCAAGGAGAAATTTCACTTTCAAGAAGACACATTCCTGGATGTTCCTCGTCGTAACAATTAAGATAAAGAAAGAGGTCGACCAATACTGGATTTTGCAGAAATCGGAAAAAAAAAAATATATACGATTTTTAATAACTTAATAATTCGTATTAAATTGAAAAGTAACAGTAAAGGCATTTATAATGTTACAAAATATATCTATTTCAACTAAATGCTGTTCTTTGAACTTTCTAGTCATCAAAGAATAATTGTAACAAATATTAAGCAGCATAACTGTTTTCAACATTGACATAATAAGAAATGTTTATTGAGCACCATCAGCATATTAGAATGATTAAATAAAGGATCACGTGACACTGAAGACTGGAGTGAGGATGCTGAAAAGTCAGCTTTGCCATCACAGGAATAAATTACATTTTTAAAATATATTAAAAAAGAAAACAGTATATTATTTCAGAATGTTACGGTTTTGAATATATTATTTTCTATTCGAGGGGCAATATTAGTTGACATCAACATAAACTCAATAAGAAATGGATATATAAATAAACAATTATGTCCATGCTTCCTACCTAGATTTCTTTTTGCCGATATCTGAGATGTTCTATGAAATGGTATACTTGAAAAGTAAAGGAACAGACTGAGAGACTAAGAAGGGCGGATGAAGGCAGGGAGGTAGAGTCACACATAGAGAAGCAAGCAGAATTTGGACTTGGCCCAGCAGGTTGCAGCACAACCAGCAGTAGCAGCAGGAGATTAGAGGCCTGGCTGCTAGAGAGGAAACAGAGGGTGAAAACACAGCTTCAGTGCTGAGCTCACACACGACACAGCTTAAATAAGAGAAGAGAGGGAGGAATTAAAGGAAGAAGAAAGAGGGTGAGTGGTGAAATATACCACACACACTTTCTGCGACGAGTTTTTGTAGCATCCAAATCCTGCTTCTGAAAGACCCCTGATACATGTGGAATCAACAGTGTGGTAAGGAACAGACATGAATATAACCATATCTGAATCATACCTCTTACATTATCACATAACAACAGATCACATCAATCAACCCCTCACCATGCACATTTTAGATATTGCCCTTTATGACCAAGGACAACCAGATCACAACACTGTGTTCGAAGTACCTACTCACAAGATTAAGGATTTAAAGGGAGCACTTGAGGTCATGAAACTGAACTACAATGACCTGCTTCTGCCGCTAGCAAGCTGATTTAGACAATCAGACCTGTGTGTGGAGGCTTATCCGCCATTGCCATGGAAGTCTAGATAGGTCAAACAAGGAGAGTCACAGCCAAACAAGGCAACAATAAACTGATTTAATGCCACAATGTCAAGAGTGCAACAATAATATGTGAATCCTAGAAAAGAAGGATCATCGTCATAGCACTATATCACATTGTTTGAGCCCAAGATCACATCAGTGGAGGAAGGTAACATGATCTGATGAGTTTTGCTCAATTCATGTCAATCAATGGGCTGTTTCGACAAGGACAGTGATGGCCAAGACATCACAGTTTAAGCTAGGGATTCAAAACACATTTATTATTATATAGGCTATGGATCCATGGCCCAGTTATAATTGCTGAGACATGCAAAGACCACACTGAATGAAAAAAAGACATCCTTTTCAGATAAAAAGTCAAATCAACTTCATATACAGCAATTTTCTCTTGCCTTTTAGAGACGGAAGAGGGTGCAAGAAAGAAAAAAAATTAACTTATTGTGGCAGGATGCATGGTAACCATGGCGATATAAAGCCCTTTAGTGACTGGATATCTTAATCAAAAGCTGAGCTGCTTGAATGACCCCCAGAGGAGAGGATCATTGTCTACAGAGAGGTTTGTAACATAAGAGCAATAATGGTTAAATATATAACAGACACTATTGATTTTTGCCTTTAGTTATTATTTGGAGATGTTTCTATAGTTTTGTTCATAGTTTGTCAGAAGACAAATAAGTTTAATACAAAATTGTCTATTCACACTTTCCTTTTTTATCAGTTTTATATTTTATATCAGTTGTCTCTCATATAGCAACAGCCAGTGTCGGGAAGTAACTAGTTACATGTAAAGGAGTTACATTTAACTGTAATCCGTTACAGTTACTGAGAAAAAAATGTGTAATTAAATTACAGTTACTTATGAAAATGTTAACGATTACAAAGGGGGTTAAATCTGGATATTTTCTGTAAAAAGCTAGGATATGTTGAATAATATAAATGTGTTGCTTTGCCTGTTTTTGATGTGCACGATGCCTCCTGCCATTTAAAGGCCGTTTAGTATAGCGATGCTATTCTGATGCTTTTGATTGGCTCTTTGACAATTACATCAATCCACATTGCCGCTAGGCTACAACCTGTCTGAGAGTTGCCACTATGGCGAGTGATAAAAATGCGTTCCAGTGCTGGAAATGTAAAAATCATTTCATCCAGAAATTAGAATAGGGCGCAAATATAACAGTGCAAAATATGTTTGCCAACTATTAAAATGCCATCGACACTGAAGGTGTCAATGTCGATCCTGAGAAAGCATCTCCTATGATGAATATTAACATTAAGCGCCACCTAGTAGACGAATCCTTCTATTAGTTTGCTGTTTTGACTTGCAAAATAGAGCTATTTAACTACACAACGATTGGTCACTGAGTATAAACAAAATGATAGCTACACTGGGGGAGTCTGTTTGGGTTGCCAGTGAGTATGAAACTAGAATCTAGAAATCAATATTAGGCCTTATGGTATAATGTTTTCCCTTCACACACACATAGTGGTTAAAAGGATAGTATGCAGATTTTTGCACAGAAAGACGGCATGCTAGACACCGTTCAGATCTGCGCTTGCGCTGTAAAAGGCCTTGATGATGATGATAATGCAGTTTTTTACTGTTTTTTATATAGGTATACTACGTATTACATTTTAAATAGGGTAACTTGTAATCTGTAACCTATTACATTTCCAAAGTAACCTTCCCAACACTGGCAACAGCTCATTTTAACTGCTGTTCCCATGGACAAAAATGATCATCTTCTCAAAGCTAAACATTTATATTGGCTCTAAGTCTTTTACCCCTAGTAGGCCTACACAGGAACCATATCTAGTTATAATCAGTGTTGGGCAGTAAAGCATTGCCATAATAACATTGCTTTCTGCAGTAATCAGTAGTGTAACAAATTAGTAACAAATAACGAATGATTTCAGTAATAATATTAGTTACCATCCATAAAATAGCTCATTACCATGTAATTTTTGTTGCTTCAAACCCTACTGATTTGAAATCAAATCATTCCTACATTAATTTGCATAGTCTTCACAACTCACGCGTGCACATGATGTCACCATTGCAGCAAGCTAGCTTGGAATATGGAAAAATCTTACATTCAGCGACTGGAAATATTGCCATTACTTCGATTTTATAGGGAGAAAAGATGACAAGAATGCCGTTGTCAAATGTAAGTTGTTGCATTACTTTACTCTGGCATTGCATGTCTTGCACACTCTACAACTTATGTTTATTCTTTTGACAACATACATCATGAAATATAACTGTATCTGGGTAACAGGTGAATTATAGCTAGCATCAAGCTACACATGACAATTCATTTTACTTAAAACTTTTACGTAAACTACCCTAGGATGTTTGTAATAACTTCCGATTGCGATCTAACGTGGATTTTGGTCAAATGATGAGACAGAAATTTGTTTATTTGTAGCATTTTAGAATAAGTTATTTACTACACCTGCTTAGCATTTCTCATGTAAACATCTCATGTAAACTATTCTTATAAAAATAGCCCAAATTACATGAAAATCACATTCAAATCATATGCTGCTTGTCGTAATCGTATGTTTATTAGCTTCATGTTTCATGAAATGTTTCTCTGGGTTAGTATGTACCGAAAAGAACACGAAAGTGTAGTGGAACTTCGTCATCAGAAGAGACAAGGCGGGTTATGAACACATAATATGAGTGACAGTTGTGACAGAGTGCAGTTAATGATGTTACGCTGACTCATAACAGCAATTGTGGAAGTGAAAACACAGAGAGACAGTTTTAGAAGCCACTAATATGTTCACCAGATCAAATAATTTAGAAGAAAATGAATAGAAATTATGATTCTGGCCAATTTTGTGGGGTATAACGGAAAAGTGATATAACAAGTAGTGTAACAGAAAAAAAAAAATCTCAGAAAATAATAAAAATGCTAAATGCTAATAAATTACTAAACAAAACTGTTAAGACTTTACAATAAGGTCTCATGTGTTAACATTAATTGATGCATTAACTAACATGAACTAACAATAAACAAAATATTTTTTTATGTTAGTTAATAAAAGTTTTCATGTTTTAGAGTGCATTACCTGATGTTAACAAATGCAAGTTTTGATCTTAGAAATGTATTAGTAAATACTGAGATTAACATTAGTATAAATAAATGTTGTAGAAGTATTGTTCATTGTTAGTTTGAGTTAACTAATGTAGTTAATTAATATTAACACATGAAACCTTATTGTAAAGTGCTACAAACAAACTAAAATTCAAATGAAAACTGAAAATATAAAAATAAAAGCTAATTCAAAATATGAATAAATACTATATTAGTATATAAATCATACTAAAATACCACTCAGAGAGACAGACCATCTTAATAAACACAAATTAATTTCTTTTGTTCATGTAAAACCTTTTAGCAATCAAATTAGCATAGACTACATGGGTCAAAGGCTTTTGCAGAAACTTGCAAAAACTAAAAGACTAATAGGATTCATTGACATTGTTCTAGGTCAGCTGACGAGGATGGTGAAGAGGCTGTCAATCAGACCAGTGTACCTAAGACATCCAGATGTGTTCTTGAAGACGGTGGTCCACTCGGCATCTCGTGGCTTTGAGTCCTCGTTCGGCTCGTATTCCCAGCCCGAATGAGGGATGATGACCTCATTAGTCATCGTCTGAAGCCCGTGGTTAATTATCACCATCTTCAGTGGCTCATAGGAGGACAAGTTCCAAAGTGTTCCTAACAGGTGCAATGAGATTAAAAAAAGAAGCAGGAGAGAGAAAAGAAATGAGAAAATAGGATCTGTTACATCTCTTAACATGACACAAGAGCTACACACAAAAAGTGGCACTGCTGCTAGATCTGTTGACTTGCACCACGCATTATGAAAGCATCGATTCTGAGTTTCCTGACAGGAACCTCCATTATAGAAGTAAGAAGGATTGGAAAGGAAAAAATGTTAAGGAGAAGCAACGTTTGAGAAAAATTTCTCAGAGTAAACAATGTGAAGCGGACAGGCTGTTGTTTTCTAGACAATAAAACAGAAGCTTGTGCTATAAGCCAGCAGACGTATATACGCCTACAGTTACGACTAGCCTTTGTTTTATTAACTTGGCAAGCAACGTTCAGCTACTGCAACCCTTGGAAATGTAGAGTGGATAAATAAACTGTCTTCTCTTGGGTTAGCAAAAATTAAGTCTCTGGACCGGAGGGCATTTTCATAGTGTTTACATAGCTGACTACGAACTCATACAAGTGTACATCCTGATACAACTCTGAATCTATTTTCCTGCCCTTCATACACATCATTATTCTTCTCGCTCTGCAATTATTTCCAGATCCATTTCTGCTGACAAAAACTACAACAGGAGACAAGAGGTCTATAAACATGTCATAGATCTCTGTAATGAGGGCTCGGGTTCTTTTAGCCCCCAAAATAAATCTATTTACCCTCTAATAATAATCAAATTTGTACTGCCATCTGCAAGGAGGCTTCATTGCCATCACCTCTTAGGTGCTGAATAGCCATAAGACCCTGGTTAAAGCCCAGATAACAGATGCCGTACACATGGCCCTTGCTGTACCTGGGAATGTCTACTTGGTAAAGTGGAACATTAAGGAGCATGGATCATTACCGGCCAGCTCATGCGCTCGTGCATGTGCTATTGTGTCAGATAGGCTTGTAGTCAGAGGAGATGTAGAGGTCTATACATAGCACATGCTGATTAACTTCACTTCATTGGCTTTAATAGGAGGCAGACAACAGGAGGAAGCTGGAGCAGTCAAAGGCCTTTTTAACCAGTGATTACAATCATGTACACGGACACAGTCAGAAATTACTTTTAAGAAATTACTCACAGGAAAAAGAATAAATTACATTTTAAAATGCATGAACAAAACAGTCATTTTAAATTGTAATAATATTTCACAATATTACTGTTTTTACTGCATGTTTGGTCAAATAAATTTCCTGCTAAATTAGAGCCAATTGACTTTGTCATACATTTTATACCTTGAATTTACCACGACTCATTATTTGATGTTGATGTATTACCAGTTAGGTAAAGTAGCCTATACAGGTGAAACTCGAAAAATTTGAATATCGTGCAAAAGTTATAATTTTGATTATGGCTTACAGCTTATGAAAACCCCAAATTCAAAATCTTAGAAAATTAGAATATTACATGAAATCAATAAAAAAAAAAAGGATTTTAAATACAGAAATGTCGCCCCTCTGAAAAGTATAATCATGCATATGTATATAGTTATATATACTAAATATATAGTTATATATACTAAATATATTAGTTTCACCTTTTAATTTGAATTACTGAAATACATGAAATACTGAAATTACTGAAATACATGAACTTGCACGATATTCTAATTTTTCGAGTTTCACCTGTATATAACAATTTATAGATATTTATATAAAATATTAATATATAACATTAATATAAAATTTAAATCTCCTAGACTGAATACAAAAGAGGGACATATAATGATGAGCCAAAACATTATGACTAGTCACAGGTGAAGCGAATATCGCTGATCATCTCCTAACAAGGACACATATTAAGGTCTGGGTACTAGATTAAATGGTAAGCAAAAAAATCAGTTCTCGTAATCAACATGTTGGATGCAGGAGAAATTGGCAGGATTAAAGATCTGAATCTGGATTGGTTGGAGAGGAACATGACGAAGAGTGCAAGGTGTTGCCCTGGCCTCCAAATTCCACAGATCTCAATCTAATTGAACATCTATGGGATATTCTGGACCAATAAGTTCGGCTCCACCTCGCAACCTACAGGATTTGAAGGATCTGCTGCTAACGTCTTGGTGCCAGATATACCACAGGACATCTTCACGGGTCTTGTAGAGTCCATGCCTCGGTGGGTCGGCGCTGGTTTGGCAGCACATGGAGGACCAACAGCATATTAGGCAGGTGGTCATAATGTTTTGGCTCATCTGTGTATATTTATACAAAATAATAATATATTAATACTAATTGTTCAAACACACACACACCATATAGTGGTAAAAACTATGTAATCTGGTGTCGTATCTGTTTGGTGCCCCTGCCATCTTTTGCAGGTTCCTGGATATCCCACAAATCTAATACAAAAGGAGCCAATGAAACCCACATGAGGGAAGCTGAACCTCGCAAGAGGTGCAGCCTGATTGAGTTTACTCCTTCCTGCTTGTCATTGGAGCCTCCCAGCTAATTCAATTTCCTGGGAGCAGCAGACATGCTGTTCTAACAGGCCATTCACTTAGGGCTATTACAGTCCCATCCTGCCCCCTGCCATTCATCATACACTGATTGGACATCCGAGTCAGAGGGAAAGAAACAGGAAGAAGGGTAAACGAGGTAATCATCTCAGAAATGCCACCATACTCTGGACTTCTGGAATTTCTGAACAAATGTCATTTTGTAAGCTATGTTTAGTGGCCTTTTCTAATGTCCTTACATATCATTAGGTGATTCAAATAGACCTTTGAGTACACAAACAGTATTGAATATGAACAAGGAATCATTCCAACTGTGAGATCCAACACAGTACCAAATTGGTTTATAGTACAAAAGTCATCAAAATCAATCATTTAGTTATTATTATTGGTTTCTAAATGGCTCTATTTAATGTAATTTAGATAATATTTTATTTTACCTTCCACAGTTTTCTGTACGTTTTTCGAGGATAAGAATGCATCACACAACCTGTTCATGTTCTAGCAAGTGACAAATTTGTGTGAAAGTTTTGAACAAATCGAATGAGAATGACTCGCTGACTCCCTCATAAAGGTAGTCACTTGTCGCCACCTACTGGCGCAATGATGAAACTAGCAGAAAAAGTCGCTGAATGTAACCATGGATTACGGAATGAGGAACTACAGTTTAAATCTGTTTCAGCTAGATACTGCCTGCAATCAGAGCAAAACAGAGAGAAAATAAAGAGAAATAGAGAATTAGAGCAAGTTGGAGAGTTGCGTCAGATACAAAGATACAAAACGCAGTAAGGAAGTAATGCTTCACAGCCACTGGTATAAACATACTGCTATAGCCGTTCAGTTGTAATTAAATGATAAATTAGTTCAAAAGACAAGTTTTAACATTTAAGACGGAGAGCTATGCTGCTTTGAAGTTGTATCAGTCTTGACCACCTTAAAGGAACACTCCGACTTTTTGAAACTTTAGCCTATTCACCTTATCCCCCAGAGTTAGATAAGTCCATACATACCTTTCTCATCTCCGTGCGTGCTGTAACTCTATCTGACGCACCCACCGCTAGCCTAGCTTAGCACAAAGACTGGATGTAAATGTTGCAGCTAGCATACTAATCCAAATAAGTGACAAAATAGCGCAAACATTTTCCTATTTACATGTTGTGATTTGTATAGTCACAGAGTGTACAAAAAACGAAGTCACATGAGACACAGACATATTTTAACCGTATAAATACTGGGAACTATATTCTCTGAAGGCGAAGCACTGCTACTTGGGCGGAGTGATAACCGCAGCACCCGAGACGCGCTCTCTGCTCCTCACCACGGCGCGTCTCAGGTGCTGCGGTTATCACTCCGCCCAAGTAGCAGTGCTTCGCCTTCAGAGAATATAGTCGCCTTCAGAGAATATAGTTCCCAGTATTTATACGGTTAAAATATGTCTGTGTCTCATGTCACTTCGTTTTTTGTACACTCTGTGACTATACAAATCACAACATGTAAATAGGAAAATGTTTGCGTTATTTTTGTCACTTATTTGGATTAGTATGCTAGCTGCAACCATTTACATCCAGTCTTTGTGCTAAGCTAGGCTAGCGGTGGGTGCGTCAAACAGACTTATAGCACACACGGAGATGAAAAAGGTATGTATGGACTTTTCTAACTCTGGGGGATAAGGTGAATAGGCTAAAGTCCCAAAAAGTCGGAGTGTTCCTTTAATATAAAAATATTAATATGAGCTGCTAAATATTCAAAGCACATGAAGAACATTTTGACACAGGGTCACCAAATTAAAACGGACAATTTAATTAAACATAATGCTGAAAAGTGGAAAAGGTAATTAAAAATTCTAAGCAGAAAGAAAAAAGTACTAGCAATATCCACAGAATGAGGTTCTTGGATGAGGGTGCAAATGGTGCTGCTGACGATACAGGGGTACCAGCCATGAGATTCAACAGTACACGGTGAACCTATTTTTAAAGTCCTGCAATTATTTTTAATTGTAGAAAAACATTCCAGGCTGGTGAAAGACCATTGTGAGAGCAGTGTTTTCATAGGGGCCTTTGCAGATAAACCATACGGCTCTCCAGGGCTCGGTTTGGAACTGACACACTATATTCCCTCCATCCTGTAGAGGAGAAGCTATTTTAAACTGAAAGCAACATTGTGCTGTAAAGATAATCATTGAGGCTGCTGAGCCTTATACGTCACTTTCACACTCCCAATACAAGGATTCACTCAGGTATTTCACACACCACAAACTTTTTCTGTGGTCTGTGAAAAAGCTGAATGTCTGGTCTGGAGAAGCATCAGTCAATGTCATTATGAGCACGCTTCTTTGGCCACTGTGTTTTTTGTGTGTTCGGTCTGAAGCCGAATCTCTTTTGCGTTCCCCATGATATAGTAAATGTATGTCAGGTCATGGGATTAAGGTCCCAGGAGGAGACACATAAACCTCAGAGTGTTCTTACAGTGACATGCAAGACCCTGCTCTGCAGTCCCGCTGAAAGACTGACCTGGATTCAGTCAACATCAGTCTGGACTCATTTGGTATTTAAACGTGAAAACTTGGCGAGAGGCCTGTGGGTAGTATTAGAAGGATGCTTGCCAAGCATGACTAGTTGAAATGAGAAAAATACAAATGAATGAATCATAGAAGATTTAGGACGAACAAGCTAAAAAGATGAAAGGTTATTTTTGTCATTGGCCTGAATATTACTTTTATTGGTCAGGCAGTCACACAGGGTAAAGCCTGATTTATCTGGAATTGAATTTCGTTAGAGTTTAGGGTTAGGGTCACACAGTCTCCACCATAAACATGCCCTTCTCAAATTTTAGATTATAGTGGTCAGAAGTGACAATTTGTAGCGATTAAATGATTAAAACTGACAGAAACTTTTACACTCTTACACAAACTTGGTTTCTGTTCTTTTGAGCTTTCCATTAATCAAAGAATCATGAATTTTTTTTTTCTCGGTTTCCTCAAAAACATTAAGCAGTCTAAACGTTTTGAAAACTGATAATAAATGTTATTTGAGCAGCATGTCAGCATATTAGAATGATTTCTGATGGATCATGTGACACTGAAGACTGGAGTAATGGCTGCTGAAAATTCAGCCATCACAGGAATAAATTACATTGTAGCCTACATTAAAAAATGATAATTTTGTGGTATTAAAAAAATATCTCACAATATTCCTGTTTTTACTGTATTTTTGGTCAAATAAATGCAGCTATCTTCAATAGTTACTGTAAGTTGCAGGACACAAAAACGAAGTTTGCACAAAATGCTGTGGCAGAAGTCATACATTCACATGTCTTAGTCAGTTCAATCAACTCCAAACAAAAACTATTCTACCAGACAGACACGTCTTACACTTCTTGAACTACTACTTTTAACTTTCTTCGGTCATGTCTTATTAATAACACCAAAAATTATGACCCAAAAAAGAAAACTACAAAATGAGGTGCACAACGCCCCTATACAACCTATTTTACGATTTAAAAAAAAAAAATTTTACGGTCACAGTGCTAAATTCCAGTATGTAATGGCGCAGCTGAAGATTATCATATCATACCTGTGATGAGTTCCCGAACTTCCATGTCATTGGTTTTCCTCAGCAGGCGGATGAGAGCAGGAATCCCATCACAGCTCTTGATGGCTACCTTGTTATCGTGGTCCTTGCCATAGGAGATGTTTCTCAGAGCTCCACAGGCCTTGCGATGAACTTCAGCTTTAGGGTGGTCCAGCAAGCTCACCAGCACTGGGATCCCCTTCAGCTGCCTGACGTCCTTCTTTATCTTGTCGTTCTCATAGCAGAGATGCTGCAGGTAGGCGGCGGCGTTGGACTTGACCGGATCGATGGGGTGACCTAGCATGGCGATGACCTCAGGCAAGTCGGGGTCCCTCCAGCGCGGATCTTTGCGGATGCTGTCAATCGAGGGGGAGCGACGGCCCCCCATGCGGTCAAGACTGGCCATGCTGCCCCTCTCGGGTTGGGCAAGAGGTGCCGGATACATGCCATGGATGTAGGGGTGTCTTTCGTCGATTAATTCAGCCTCTATGGGGTCCTCGTAGCCTCTGTGACGAAGAAGAGAAAGAGAGAGATTTTTAAGTGATTTATCAGTCAACCAATGGGATTAACACCAGCCATAAAAAAAAAAGAGTGAAAAGAGTGGAAAACTCTGAATGTTAAATTATATAGTGTAAGGGCTGTTTACACAGAATGTGTTTTGCATTCCACTGTGCTACTTTTCCATTGTTTTTCAATTTAACTTGCAGCAACTTGCTCATGAAGAAATTCAACGTTTAAAAAATGGACTGCATTTTTTTTTTATTCCACCGATCTGTGAACACCGCAAAAACGTGTTCTGTGTGATCCGGGCCTGAGATTTCAGCTCTAAAACGGTTGTGCTACTAAATATTTTTGTGGAAATTGTGATACATTTTTCTGCTACTTTTACATTTAATCAGTTTAAAGCATCCTTACTGAACAAACGGGATATTTTATAATCATATAAATTGTTATTCTCACAACTTATATAGAATGTAATTTGCCAACTGTGAGATCCTGATGTGGAACAATAAGATGAGAGCAGAATATGAAGGATGGAGGTAAAAAGACTAATGCCGGGGACACACTTAACTCGGCGCATTTGGGCATGATCAGTCTTAAGTATCAAATTACATTCATAATCAGCCTTACAGTCGCTAAGTGTGTCCCCAGCTTAAGAAAGACAGAGACAGAGAAAAAAGTGATTGTTTTAGTTATTTACCATGGTGTTAAAGAATCCACAGCACTCGTCAATAAGAAAAACCGCTGCTATTTTCTTAATAATTATGTCTGTCAGGACACAGTGATGTTCTCTTTCTTTAAATACTGATGGATGGGATACAGCATGAGGGAAAACAGAGAGCCTGCAGGGCCCAGAGCAAATATAGAACAGACTAGAAACAAAGAGAGAGAGAGAGAGACAGATGGATAGGGAGCGACGAATGGCTTTCCTAGAATTAATAATATGAATACAGGACAGTGTAGTACAGCAGCACTCCTACTAGGAGAATCCTTGCTCTGGACTTTTCTGAGAGCCTCCTCTTTAGTCATTAGCAAGCAATCAATATGTTGGGATAGGAAATGAAATAATCAGTGTGCATTTCTGTAGATTAGGTAAAGAAATGGAATAAAGTGGCCTCATCAAATATAAAAGAACACTGCATCATCTTCACTGTATAAATTAAATATAGATTAATCTTTATTAAAGTTACAAAAGTTATTTAGTCAAGAGCATTTTTTTTGCAGTGAGTCTGTTGTTTGATTAACATTAAATGCAGCAGGAATATTATGCTGCTGTCACTTTAAGACAATGCACAGATCCAATAAACTGATAGTATACACACACGTTTTCTTTCTAAACTTTTTACGTTCACTTAAGACATAACCGACTATGTTTACTAGGATACTATATACGCCAAGACGGACATTTTGACATCATTTTGTGTCAAATTGTCCGTTCAAGCGCAAGAAGACTTGAAAGAGAGATTAATTCAGTATTCACATGCTGTCAGATGCGGTTTTCTGGTCGCGAGCTCACACAGCGTGCGTTACTACCTTTCGAGTCTTCTTGCGCTTGAATGTTTAAATTGGCAAATTGTGCAAATTATAAACTTTCATGACGACACAGCACTGGTCTGATTGAGACAGTGACAGTTCAGTCAACAAGCCCTGAATGTGCTCTCTCTTTCTCTCACGGTGAAAGCGCGTGTGTGAGAGAAAGCAACACCAAAGTGACTGACCAAAATCAAGCGACGGCACATAAAGCTCAGTTGGCAATGAAATTATATCTGTGCTAAACATATTTTTTTTGCCTCTAATTCAATTACAGGTGACTGGAATCGTACAATTTACTAGCCATTGGCTAATTAATTAAATTTTTAGTCATCTCTTGTGAAATTTGGTCGCATATGCATGTGATTTTCTTCATTGTAGAGGGTTGTCATTTCATGTTTTTAATATCTGAAGCTGCTTATGCTGCCTTGGAAAGAGCAATAAAAGTAAGACATAAAAGCCCAACATGGAAAGGAAAAAATTATATATCACAACATGGAATAACCATTAAGCCAACTGAAGAGCACTATAGGCCTACATTAAAAAAATACTGTTTGCAAACAAATGCTCAATGGGAACATTTCCTGGTACTTCAGGCACCCTGGAAGTTAGCTGTTGTATCACTTCATTAAACTGAGCTGAAACTGACCAAAATGTGCTGTATGTGGGGTTGAGACATCTCATTTCCAAAACACTGACCCATTACTCCACAGCTGGTAGCAAGAGATTTGCATTTCTCTGAGGCATCACACAAACCCTGAAGTTTTTCAGGGTTTTAACTTCTAAAGAGAAACATAAAATATACAGCACTAGAAAGTTGATTTCAGTAAGATAAAAAAAAAAAAAAAATTAATAGTTTTATTCAGCAAAGACGCTACCCAAAAATGCTCAGCAAAGCAAAACTCACAGTAAAAGTGAAACAGTGGTGTAAGAGGTCATATTATATATACACATATATAAGGGCTGGCAAAATTAACATGCACTAACTTGCATCTGTGGCAGACTGACTGGGACATGGATCTAATAAACTTGGGTAGGACATGTATGTAGAATGTACGATGAATAAAACGTCACCAGCATGCGCTAGTGGCAAACAAATAGAGCAAAATGAATCACACTTTGAGGGTACCAGGAATGGCATACCAGTTTTGTAAATGGAGCTTGAGGTAAGTGGTTTTAAGTTTTAGCGCCATGTCCCGTTACACCATTTCATGTTGCATTTTTATTGGCTAGCCAGTAGAAATAGGTTGTAGCAGCAAGCAAACTGAGATGATCATGCTCAATTTCTAAAACTGTCAGAAAATTATCGCAGGCTTCTTTGTTCACAAGACAGTGACAACAACCATCCTTGAACCTCTCTGACTGTACCATCGTTTAGGAGCCACAGAAATTGCCACGATTTGTCATCTTTCATCTGGGACAGCCCAAAATTGTACAATGTGTACCGGGCATTAAATGAATGTAAAGAGTTGGGAGAAAATGGGATGCGTATCAGATCCGCATCATGTGTGGTGCGGCAGGTCTTAAAGTGACAGCAGCCTGATAAACCTGCTGCTGTCTGTCATTAACCCTTTCACACGTAAGTTTAAAATATTCGAACTGACCCCCCAGCGTGAGTTTTTCAAGGCGACCGTTATTTAGAACCTGTCACTTTAATGTTTCCATGGTGACGCGTCATTGCTTGTCACGTGACACAGCGCAATCACAACACAGAGCTGAATGAATGATGATCTGCTTTTATGTCTTTTTTCCTTTTCTATTCAAAATATTCACAAATGTATCAGCTATAGCGTGAAACACTGATATTCCGATTGTCAAATATGTGCAAGTGGATGTGTTTTGTTGGTTAAACACCTTTATAACGATCGCGTTAGTTCAGCTGTATGCGCGATGGGCGGCGCCATGTTAGTTTGTTTCACAGTTCAGAGAATCGGATCTGTTGCTTCTCACGAAATACATGAAAGTAAGTGGCCAGTGAACTGGGAGAAGAATAGGGTCAAATGTAAAGCTACTTACACAATGTGTATCTGATATGAATAAAACGTTTCGTCTTATTATAATGGAAAGGATTATTATTGCCGCTTCCATATTAGACAACAGTGTGTATTTTACAAACTCAAAATCATTGTTTTGCTAGTACTTATGTGTTTTTAAATGTCTGAAACCTAAAATAAACATTATGTGGTTTAAAATACTCAATAGTTGTGATGACAGCACTGAGTGCGTCTGGCTCAGCGCCAGCCAACGCGCAAAAGCACGTTTGAATTTGACAGTTGATCACGTGATGCACTGACCGTTCTAATCACACCGGTGTGATCATACGCTTCAGGGACCAGCCAAGACTGATCACACCGGTGTGATCGTACGCGTGAAAGGGTTAAGGATAATCAAAGAACCAAAGAGAAAATCACTCACTGCTTTTGACGGAATAACTTTTGTAGCCTTAATAAGGAATAATCTATATTTAATTTAAATGTATGCAGTGAAGACTGTGAAGAGTTTGATAACTTTATTCAATTTCTGTATATATCTGACCTGTTAGACCTACCTAAAAATCTTAAATCACTGTTTACAAGGTTACATGGATCAAAAAAAAAAGTGCATTTTGACAGGGCAAGTAAAAATCTGGGCCATAAAAATTCATAAAGATTCTAAGAATCCTCTCTGAAAACTCTTAATTTAGCTTAAAAAAATGTATGTAGGAGTCTTAGCTTAAGAGCGACTCGGGACTGATCTGAGAGCAACTCTTAGTAAGGAAAAGACAAAAACTTTAATCTTAGTGAGGAGGCAGAGTTGACCCCGTTGCTATGTATGACACAATCTTTTGAAGACTGTGATTGGTTGGTTGTCCAAGAAGGGTGATTTTAAGTATAGGGTCTATAAGCCTTCACTTTGAAATTACATGCGTAATTTTTCCTATTTCACTGTTCTCACACACACACACACCCATTATATATGTGTATATAAATCCTTATTTTATTTACCATGCTGTTCATTTCCTATAAGGTATTTGATTAGCTTAGAATTATAAAAATTGTTCCACTCTTTCCAATTACACTGATTGCTGGCATGTCTATTTAAGTGGTGGTTTGAATGTTGGTTTTAATGTAACAAACATGGAATCAAAACCAAGAAGGACGAGAAAGCCCGACTGGACAGAGGAACAGTGTTTACTGTTAGCCCAGTTAGTGGATGAACACAAGGCCACCCTTAAAGGAAAATTCGGGCCGGGTGTCAATCTATAGCGTCTTATTAACTCACTGTCATCCATTGTCTGCAACACATTTCTTCTCCCTCTTCGTCTTTCTGCCATTTTCTCCTCTGCTAAAGAAACTCTTAAGCCTCTTAAAAGTCCTTCTCCGTACTCCTAACAATTTTGACCTTAAGACCTCTTTTAAGGGTTAAGATACTTTCTGAATTACTTTTGTCTTTAATAGGATTTTTTCTTTAATTTTAAGAGTAAACGCCCACATTTCAAAGAATTTTCTTAGAATTTTGTCACTAGGAGCTATACTCTTTGCATTAAGATTCTTTATGAATACGGGCCCTGGACTGGTCTGAATGGGCTAATAGAAAGAATTGAGCCATGATATACTGAAGGGCACAGGTAAATGTGACATTTATTATAATGGGTTTATGTGGAAACTGTTTTACATTCACTAAAATTAAAAGTTGTTATTTTTAAAGCCTATAATAAATGTTAAAATTGATAGCTTTCAATTATACTGATAAGCTGAATCAGCAGTTACTAAGTCGATGTCAAATATTACTTATGGTCAATTATATAATAATATTATTATTATTAAATATTATTAGTTGAGGTCAACTATGTTTTTAAAAATATAAGACATATAAGGCATGTCTGCTAGGTATTTTCACTATTACTTTATACTCACTATTAAATATTATTAGTTGAGGTCAACTATTAAAAAATGTAAGACATAAGACATGTCTGCTTGGTATTTTTTTTCACTATAATCACATTTCTCAGTCTAAAGTGTTGCGTTATAGGCTTGAGGCTGCATATTCAATAACCTGTTACACATCCAACAAATTCAAATAATGAATAAATTAGAAACCGATTTTGTTTGTTATTCAAAAAGAACCTACCCATATTTCATCAATGTATAATAACTTTTATTAACATAAACATTCTTTCTATTCTGCAGAAAGCAGGTGGCTGGAGGCTCACATGAGCCATGATATTTTACTCTAACAGTTCTTTTCCTCTACAGAGTAGAAGTTGGAAATAACATGTCTGGGGCTGTGCTGTACACAACAGGGAGGTTACATCAATCTCAGATAGGAGTCTCAGCATGCTTCATTATCAGTGTGACCAAAACAGAGATGCCCCTGTGGTGCCACTCCTAAATTGGCATAGAAATATTAAACCCCTGTGACACTTACTCACCATCACTCTTTCTCTTACTCCATTTCTAGCTTTTTTTCTGTTCCCATCTCATTGTAGGTGGGAAAAAACAAGGTGCACCAGAAATTCAAAGCACTAAGGACCATATGTGCAAATATAGAGACATCACTATAATCTGACAGCATTCATGAATCCACAGAGGAAATGTTTGTTAGATCTTAATCTTTGGCTTTGTTTATAGTCTGAACAGCACATTGCAAATTCATCTATATATATATATCTGAACAAATGGATCAGACTTCATCACTTAGAAAATGACAGTGCAGAAAGTCAGTGCTAAACACTGGATTTGAAAAACAAATCGGATTTACGCACAGTTTGAACAAAGTCTTTGATGTGTGACTCGACAAAATGGGCCACAGCTGAGAATGTTGGCGGTTGTGCGGGATGCACTTTTAATGAGAGTTTTATGTTAATTATGTACTGCAACTTTGGAGGTGATTTGGGGGCATATTACAGAGTGAGGAAGTCTCAGCAAGCTGTTACATGGCAGAGCTTTAAATGAACAGTTCATACATCTGACATCTTAAAGAGATGGCCATGAAATGGGACATTAACTCCATTATGGTGCATAAGAAACACGTCAACTGATTGCACCCAAAGGAAGAGATTTAAGCACAAAGGAACACACTGATAATGAAAAGGCAGGTGTAAAACATTTTGTCAGGCGAGATATCTCCTCCAAGAGACAATTATAGTAGAATTTGTAATGTTTTTGAAAGAATTTAAATCTTTCATTCAGTAAGGATGCATTAAATCATCAAAAGTAAAGCTATACAAATCATTTCTATTTCAAAGAAATGCTGTTCTTTTGTACTTTATACTCATCAAAGAATGATGGAAAAAATACATCACAGTTTCTACAAAAATATTAACCAGCACAAAAATGTTTCTTGAGCACCAAATCAGCATATTATAATGATTTCTGAAGGATCATGTGACACTGAATGCAATACGTTTATATTTGAAAAATGGAAGTTTACTTAATTCATTTGCATTGAGATTACAGAAATAATTTGCGTGTTTTCCACTTTCATTGTATCTAATGGGATTTTTTTAATAGGGAAGTTTGTACAACACAATGGAAATTCATTTAAATAAATTGTTGGTTATTTAAAATGCTTAATGCAATCATGTGTAAATGTTTTCCTTAATTTAATTAAGTTAATTTGTTATTTTTAGAGAATAAAGTTCTATATGTTTAGTCAAATATAATCAGAGACAGCGTAAGGAGGAGTAAGCCACTTGTGGAAAAGTTAATGGGAGAAATTGCAAGGGTCATGTGGTATATCCAAGGTGGCCACTGAGGGAAATGACTTTCTGGATTTTGACATAATTCTCAATTTAGTATCAGTTTGCAACATCTGATGCAATGTGCAGCCCTGGTCAGTATTCATTACCATCACCATTTGTTTTATTATTGTAACATATGGATAGATTTCATGCAAATTAAGAGAGTGGTTACTGACCACGTGATAAATGTGGAAGCGTTTTATTGCTTTGGAAAAGCCATCCACGTGCCATCCAGTTTCAGAATGATGAAACAATCATTAACTGACGTAATGTCTGAATGATGACCAATGCAAGACCTATTGGGAGCAAACCAACATTAACACGGCTGGCACTCAGATCAGGATACATTATTTCTACTTGAGTTAAAACAGTTCAATATTCTTACCAACAAGACTCCTGCTGATGCAAATAAGTAACCAGAACAACTAATATAGAAAGGGCACACAGGCTTGACCAGCATGACTCATGTTTGATGGTGTGTATGACCAAGTACATAATACGATTTACAGAGTGAGTTACTGGCAGCGTCTCTTCCAACCCTTATTGCTATGTTTTTGAGGCCGGGAGTCATCTCATCTCGTTATTCACACCCGGAAAACAACTTATACTAAAGTCTTTCCAAGGCATTCTAGAAACAGCAGAGAGCTGTTTGACTGGGCCTGAGACGTTTCTCACATCCACGAGTCAAGCTAAGCACTGGACTAAAAATAGCTCTGCAGTAGATTCTTATTTTAAGTCCTTTTCACACAAAGCTAAGCTTAAAGGGGCTATATGTAAGAATTTTCGTAATGACTTGGGACATTTTGCCGGGAAAATCAAAGGGATGTGACTTTTACGGCGTTCCCGAAAGCCTCTCTTCTGTTCAATGACACGAATGAAATGAATGCTTATACAAAGTACAGGATAATGCTGAAAGGGCTATTCTGTACTGTAATGTCAATGTGTCATCCAAAGAAAAGGAATTAATTCAAACTAAAATCTCAATTATACTATATATAATCAAACTATCATAACAGTTTAATTTTTATTACCTCATCTGTCGACATGATGCTGGTGAATTGCAGAGATGATGCAAACATATCCACATCGCTATGATCTGATGCTTTCTTAACTGCTGTTTTCTCACCACTGTCATTTTCGTTTACGTTTATTTTGTTGAGAGAAAAACGTAAAGCACATATTTACATATAGGCCTACATCTAAACGTCACTCTCAGCAGCGTGGACGACGTCAGGATGTTTGTCAACAGTATAACATTGCACAAGTATTTTCGACTTCTTTTTACTTCAAGTGAAGAACTAACAAGAACATTGCCGTAAGTATATCGGGGCCTTGAATCACGTTCATGAATAATTACCTACGTATCATCATGATGTTCCAAACCTGGTTTTTTTTTCTGTGAGACACAAAAAGATTTTTGAATCAATTTTTCAAATTATTGATTCAATGACCCATTTGCAGCAGCTTTTGAGTTAACAGCTATCTGGAGAGGAAGATTATTAGTGAAATTTTGATAAATTTAATTTTGGTCCTCACACAAAGCTATGATGCTATTAGCTATTTTGACTGCTTTTGGCATGAATTATTATTATTTATTTTTTTAGATTAACAGCCATGGCAACTATTAATATAATTGTAGGGACAAGAACATACAAATCTTTTAAAAAATATTTTTTTTGTTCCACAAAAGAAAATGATATGGGTTTGGAACATCATGGTGAATAAATAATGAATTTCAGTCCAAAAAAAAAATGTTCTGACAAAAAGCTTCTGCCAGAACTCATTAAAAAAATGCCGCAATGGTGTCAGGTGCAGATTGAAAATGGATATGACCAGAAGAAAAGATCACTGTGAGACAATGAGAGGGCTCAAAATTATTCATCATTAACATTGCCATTATACAGGTAGTTTCATCTCTTTCCTTCTCTCTCTCACACACACACATAGACACACACACACAGACAGACACACACACACACACACACACACACACACACACACTGAGGGCTTTCGGCTTTGCCAATTGAAATTATTTAGACAGTTTAGATGAATGCTAAATTCTGATGACTGGGAGATGGGAATGTCAAGATTTGCATTTAAATTGCCGCCATTGTATGTAGGAGTGTATTGATAACACATGAAAGGCACTTTGACTACACATGATGGTCTTTCACTAGATGTGATGCTCTGAAGTTATTACAGGAGCTCCTATACCTCCCTTCATGTTCCAAAAATGTGAGTGTGTTTTTTTGCCAGCAAAAACCACATCGTTATGTGCCCATTACTACATCCATTTTGTTCTCCTGCCATGCCTTTTCTCTGAATTATTTTTTATTTTTAGATTTTTTGGATAAATGCTTTTGCCTCCAAATAGAGAGAGGGGAAAATATTAGCATATTTGTAAGAGTCTCATATTATTCCAAGAGTCTCATAGTACTGAGATATCGCTCATTTGAATAATCACTCATTATAATGAGCAATTACTTATGGATTAATAATTATTTGTGGATTCTGTTCCTACAACAAGTGAGAAAACAGACTATATCTATCTATCTACATATATAATAATAATAATAAAAATAATAATAATAATTCATCTATCTATCTATCTATCTATCTATCTATCTATCTATCTATCTATCTATCTACATATATAATAATAATAATAATTCATTACATTTATATAGCGCTTTTTCTGGGACCTCAAAGCGCTTCACATATGGAAGGGGGAATCTCCTCAACCACCACCAATGTGCAGCATCCACCTGGATGATGCGACGGCAGCCATATTGCGCCAGAACGCCCACCACACACCAGCTTACTGGTGGAGAGGAGACAGAGTGATGAAGCCAATCAGTATATGGGGATGATTAGGAGGCCATGATGGACAGAGGCCAAGGGGCAAATTTGGCCAGGACACCGTGGTTACACCCCTACTCTTTTTCGAAGGACATCCTGGGATTTTTAATGACCACGGAGAGTCAAGACCTCGGTTTAACGTCTCATCCGAAGGACGGTGCTCTTTGACAGTATAGTGTCCCCGTCACTACACTGGGGCGTTAGGACCCACACAGACCACAGGGTGAGCGCCCCCTGCTGGCCTCACTAACACCTCTTCCAGCAGCAACCTGGTTTTCTCAGGAGGTCTCCCATCCAGGTACTAACCAGGCTCAGCCCTGCTTAGCTTCAGTGGGCAACCAGTCTAGGGCTACAGGGAGATATGGCTGCTGGTACATTATACTGTACATTACACTATAATGTATCAAGCAATTACTGTATTGGCTTTATGTTGAATTGAAATACACCAACACAACATACACAACATTTTTGAACATGCTGGGAGTCAAATTTAACTTAAAAAGAACTCTAGTTTACATATATTGTCACACAGTGTGGGGAAAAGTTTATGATGTTTAATTGTTCCATTAATGATTCTTTTAGTACTTTTAAAGGGGTCCTATTTTTCACCTTTTAAACTTTAGTTAGTGTGTAATTGTTGCTGTTTGAGCACAAAAAAGATATGCAAGGTTACAAATGTCAAAGACCACTCCAAAGGGAGATATTTTATTTAACGTTTGTTAAATAAATAAAATAACGTCAATGTTTGTCTGTGTGTTGCACATATTTCGGAGAACAGCTTCCAGAAGAGAGTAGCCTACAATGCAGGCTATACGCACAAAGCTTCCCCAGAAAGACGTAGCCTTCCCATTTTGGTCGGGAGAATCTGTTTTTATGGATCACAACTTGTAAGTATGTCTTATTATTTGTAGTTGTGTTTTCTTATTACCAGTTCCAATTATAAGCTATATGTAGTTACTATGATAGATGTAAACGAAGGGCAAAGCTTTGCCTCCGCTAGCCTGAAAACTAACATTACAGTATTGATGTAGTATTTACTGTAGCTTTTGTAAGCTCTTACTTTTTTAAGACTGTTCACTCCTCCTTAGGAAAATTATCCATGATTTTGTGATGGATTACTGTTTGCATGGCCAGTTTTCTGACACATATGATTCAATGCTGGATAACATCATATACCTGTCAAGTATCCCGTTTTGGCCGGGAAAGTCCCGTATTTTACCCTTCTTTCCCGCCGTCCTCCCGTATTAGGATTTTCCTGTAAATCTCCCGTATTTTAACCTGCGTTATTGAAAAATAATAATACCCCGGGCGGAGTAAAAAAAAAAAAAAATCCCAATCTGAGCTCTGTCACTAGCCTCGCGATAACTACAGGTACTGTAGGTGGCAGTTGTCGCGAGGTTAGTGTGTGAGGTCAGATGATGAGTGACAACGCGGGGAAAACAAAAACAGAGTCGGATGATGGACGCTATGACAGAGCAAGGCACTCCTGCCAAAAAACCAAAACCCTCATGTACTAAATACCGCGATCAATGGGATAGCGAATTTACTTTTCTGAAGAGGAGCAGGGTGGGGGACAGTCACGCGTTTTGTAACTGCGACTTTAGCATCTCACACGGGGAAGGAATGATGTATGTCAGCACGAGAAAGGGTGTTTAGCATGGTACGAAAGATTGTTACAGAGAATAGGATGACGTTACACAACAGAACTGTTTGCTCTACTCTCATGTAAAATTAACCACTCTGGCCCAGCCCACAAATACACTCCTTCCAAAACAGTTAATACAAAGTCTGCAAAAAATTTGTTCAATAACTCTCTGTAAAAGAAAAGCAATATGAAATGAAAATAATGTGTGGAATGAAAATAAAATGTAAATGTAAAGATAAGCAATGTTAAATGAACAGAAAATATGCAAATAAGCCTTTAAAAAAATGCTCTTAATATATACCCTATATATACCATAACCATATATATATATATATATATGTGTGTGTTTTCATTTAGGCTATAACACCTGTCTTAAAATGTAAGGGATACTGGAGCTTGGTTGGGGTGGTGGGACTGCTCGCGGTGGGCGCCGGAAAATTTCCCTTATTTTCAAATCCAAAACTTGACAGGTATGCATATCTATAAGAAAATTTCAAAAAAAACATACCACTCTGAAATGTCCTGTGAAATCCGTGATTGCAAAATCTGTGCATGAAATCCGTTCTGCACGATCCTCTTGTTCGTTAATATTATCAGGGTCTGAATCGGGATCAAATTGGTTTGAAATTGATTCCATCGTTAATATTTACATTTGAGTAGAGCTCACGGTTATGGTAAGGGGCGGGACATTTCCCGAATACGCGCTAAACGTTGCCAATCAAAACACACTAACAAATCCAGTGTATGTACTACTGTGAGGTGTGAATGGCCCCTTGAAGTGTCTTCACACCCATTTCCCACATGTCAGGTTATGTTCTAACAATTCCGGTGCAGCACTGGAACTAAATTATACAACACACACGTTCGACCAGACTGGGGAGAGAGCAGCTGTAATAATGTAAAATATGTGAAAAAGAATGCTTTTTTTGAACAATCAAGCATTCACTAAAATAACAGACTCATTTGAATAATTTGTTCAGGAATTGGACTACATTGGTTGACCTATATGTTTTTGATTCACTAGAAAGAACCGACTCATCAGAATTATTCTTTTGGGAATTTGACTGGTGTGCTGCATGTCTTTGATTCACTAAAAAGAATTGTCTCGCAAGATACATTTTTTTCAGGAATCAGACTACACTGACAAAAATTTAGAGTATTTTAGTATGGTATTCCGCCTGCATCAGAGGAAGAATACATGTGTTAAAACCATGCCAACTGATTCTAGATAAGAACTCTATTCCACTCTTTTCACAATTTTTCAGTCTCCGTGACCAAACTTCTAGATAAAGGTTGCGATGTTTTTCCCTTTCTGCCAATATAAACTGATGTCGTTTCAGCTTGGGCACATAGAGGAAGTGGTTCCTGGTGGTCTCCTGGGAGATTTCTGCATGATGACCTATGGCTGCTCTGCTGTGGCACTGGTGGCAGGTGCAGGGAGGATCAGAACCATTAGAGATATGGCTGGAGACGACACGCCCCCTTTGTCTGGCAGTGTTCACCAGAGACTATTAATCACCCTGACAACAACAGCTCCACTAAGATAGAGAAAGAGAGATAAAGAAGAGACCTCTAATCTGGGTAACAAATTGAATGCACGGTAACGGTCTAATCCATGGAAACATGGCATTGGCAACCATCTCTATGCTAAATGTCACAATTTTGGCTGTTCTCTTTCATCATCTCGTTTCGAGATCCACCTATGGGAAGGGCATCCGTACCTGACCTCTGCAGAAGCATCCAATTGCACCAAGTCTGGCTAACAGACAGAAGCGCGCAGCCAATGCCAGGTGAGGCCACACCCCCTTACCTACGGGCATATCACAGCTGGGCGCGCTGCTATTCCTCAGTTGACATTCGCTTCTCGCGATCTCTGCATTGACACAGTTCGGTTGGATTAACGTTACGCTGCTCACTTTCGAGTCTTCAGGAGGACATATCGCCAGATCAGCCTCCGCCAGACGTGAGTGACAGTCGTTTCTTCAGCCTATCCGCTGTGTTTTTTGCATCCGGAGCCGCCCGAGCTCTCGCTGTCCTTCACCTGCTCCTCCTTTACATGGCTGCCCGCCACGGATTTTTCCGAGTTCTTCACCGCTGGCCCGCCCATGGCTATGTGACCGTCTAAACAGCCGCTTCCCCCGGGGAACAGCCTAGCACGACGAGCCTGCCCGGCCGCGTGTGGTGCTCTCAACGCCGCTATAAGGACCCTCTCGTTCTGCGCGGTCTGCTTGGGCTTAACACGCTCAAGCTTTGGAGAACCCGGGGAATTGCGGTCATTGTAATTGCTGCCCATGTAGCTAACTTTTACCAAGCCGGCTTTTAGTTGCACGACACAGCGCGCCGTGCTCGGCCTTTCTGACTCGGAGGAGAGACACGGTGATGATGACGCGCTACCGGGGGACTCCCGGAGCGCCACCTCTCTAAAATATTTGAGCTGACATCAGCCCAATCCGCATTCCCTGAAGAGGACATCTTCGCGGGAAAACCTCACTCTCGTTGACGAACCGGTCGGTTCCGGCGACGGGGATGACGCGGTCCTTTTAGCGTTCCCTAGGCTAGCGTTCACGCGGCTTTGCCTCCGTCCATCCTCCTGGAAGTTTGTGAGCGAGCGGCCGTTCGTTTCAACATTGTGTGGCCAGCTCCACAGAGCGCCACCGACCAGGATAGGAATATGTACGACGGGTAAACGCTGGGACCACCGCCCAGTCTGAACGGCCGGAGCGTCCCGCTAGACTGTTAACACGGTCTCACGGGCCTTGATTTGTTACGATTACGTGTTGAGGTTTTCAATGTATGCCTTCCTAGGAAGGCGGTCCCGAACGCAAGCGGCCTGCCTGTTGTTCGACCATTGGGAGTAACGTTAACTAACAGGGTCTCCCACCTACGGTCGGTTAATCCCCTCGCGTGGCTGCCCAGCCCGCATGTTAGTGGACGTTGTGTGTGTGTGTCCCCCTCCCCCCCACAACAACAAGTTACGGGGGAGGGGGCTGTCGTGAGGAAAAGTACATAGCAGTGTTACCACACCGCACGCACTTGGTTCCCCTCACCCAGTTATTAAAGGCTTCGGCCCCAGTGTTTCCCAACACAAACACACACATTACTAAACAACACATTTAATAAACGAATCAAATGAATTCGTGCAGATTTATATATCTGCCAGCGGCAACATAGAGAGCAAATCTCTCTGATTCCATGCATGTCGCCCTGAGTCCGTCCACAAGAGGTCGCCATTGCCTCATAAATCAACCAACTGGGCTCACACAGCTCAGTTGCGGCTGTCCAGCCGATGTGTTTTTAGTGGACGTTGTGTGTGTAAGGCCCCTGTGTTCCCCAACACAAAACACACACATAACTAAATAACACTTAAAAAAAAAAAAAAAAAAACGCATTAAATAAATCCGTTACAGAGAGAGTATCTCTCTCCGCGGATATTATTTTTCTGCCTGCACTTGAGACTGCCCAGTTCATGTGTTCAGGAGATATGTGTTTTTCCCACTTTTGGGGACACCTTGTGAGGGAAAGTTCAGTACAGTGGACACCACACTATGTTTCCCTCACTCTGTCAATAAAGGCTTTGGCCCCAGTGTTTGCCCAACACAAAACACACAAAGCTACGAATCAAATTAATTCGTTTTGGAGAGGAGACCTCTCTCCGCAAAGAAAACTTCTCACTGCAGAGAGAGGAAATCCCTCCAAACCCCTGCATGTTGCCTCTAGTGTTCCCACTAGATGGCGCCTTTGCATCACAAATGAACCAGCTGGGCCCATACAGCTCCGCTCCGGCCCGAGCGGGGGCGCTCGCGAGTCACAAAGCGGCTTGGCAAGCCGTTTCAGCGCCCGAGTGGGTTTTTGCGTACTGTAACCCAGGGTTACAAGCTGCAGTTTGCAATAAAACCTCCGCATTTCAACGGCGTTCTCTCTTCTCACACAGAAGAAAACGCCACACACATTCTGAAAGAGGAAATTTCCTCCCTCCTAACAAGGGAGCGATTCAGATGGTGCCACCCAATCTGATAAACCATGGTTTTTATTCCTGGTATTTTCATGTTCCAAAAGGCGTGGCGCCCCCCCGCCCTATATTGGACCTTCGAGTGTTGAACAAACATTTGAGGAAATTCAATTTCAGAATGTGACACAAGCCTCTCTCGCCTGTGCCATAAAGCAGAACGACTGGTTCACATCAGTCGATCTGAAAGATGCTTTCTTTCACATAAGCATCTACCCTCCACACAGGAAATATCTTCGTTTCGCCTACCAAGGCGTTTGTTACGAATTCACAGTTCTTCCGTTCGGGTGCAATTTGAGTCCCCGAACTTTCTGTCTGTGTGTGGAGGTGGGCGTGGCGCCCCTGAGACTATCAGGGCTGAGAATTCTGACTTACTGGCTCATCATAGCCAAATCAAAGGAGAAGGTGTCGCTGGGCACCGGCCGGGTGCTCGCGCACATCACATCCCTCGGGTTCAAGGTGAATGCGAGCGAAAACAATCTGACTCCCAGTCAGAATGTCATTTTCCTGGGCTTGGAATTGAACTCAGTCTCCATGCGAGCGCGTCTCTCTCAAGAGCGCGTTCGCTCGCTGATGGACTGTCTGTCTCAGTTCAGTGAAGGGGCGAGAGTACAATATCGCACATGCCTCAGGCTGCAGGATCTCATGGCTTCATCTATCCAAGTTGTGCCATTGGTCTCCTGAGAATGAGAACGTTCACGAAATGGGTTTTGTACACTACATTTCAGCCCGATTTGCGATCTCTGCCGCTCGGTAACGATGACGCGCGCCTGCTCGGCGGCCTTGCGCCTTTGGGTGAGTGAGAACTTTTACGCACAGGGAACCCCCCCTCGGGACGGTACGATGCGAAAAGTTTTGACGACAGATGCGTCCTTAACAGGCTGGGGAACCACCCAGGAAGGCAGAACGGTGAACGGTCTGTGGCTGAGCAGACTACGTTCAGCGCACATTAACTATTTAGAGCTTTTACTATTTGGAAAGCTCTGAATCATTTTCTGCCTTGCCTGCAGGGACATCCTGTTCTAGTACGGTGCGATAATACCACGGTAGTGGCTTATATCAACCGTCAGGGTGGCATGCGCTCGTCAAAACTCCACGCTCTAGCTTACAGGCTTTTGGTGTGGAGCAGACAGGTTTTTCTGTCATTACGCGTGACTCATGTCCCGGGCATTCGGAACAGAGGCGCGGATCTGCTATCGAGGGGAAACCCAATCCACGGGGATTGGCGTCTTCACCCGCAGATAGTGGAGAGGTTATGGATGAGATGGGACAGGCAGCCGTAGATCTTTTCGCCTCGCGCGAAAATCACCATTGTCCTATGTTCTTCTCGCTGAAGGACATGGACGCGCCCCTCGGGGCAGACGCACTGGCCCACCCATGGCCCAAAGTGCTGTTGTATGCTTTTCCTCCCCTGTGCCTGATAATTTTCACTCTGGCCAGGGTGAGAGAGCACGGCCTGTCTCTCACTCTAATAGCACCCAGGTGGCCCAAAGCCCCATGGCTGGCAGAGATAATCCCTCTGTTATACGCCGAGCCATGGCGCCTCCCCCCTCGCACGGACATACTGTCCCAAGCCAACGGGGAGATTTACCACCCCCACCCGGACAGGGTGGCTCTCTGGGCCTGGCCCGTGAGAGGACGAACCAAAATGCACTGGGGCTCCCGCCGCGTGTAATCGCCACTACTCAGAAGGCCAGGGCCGTTTCCGCGCGATCCCTATATGGCTGTAAGTGGCAAGTGTTCGAAGGGTGGTATGATGGGCGTGGTTTCACATCTTATCAGTGCTCGGTGCCTGATATTTTGTGTTTCCTGCAAGACCTCATGGAAAGAGGCAGGTCCTTTTCCACTATTAAGGTCTACCTGGCTGCGATTTCAGCCTGTCATGTGGGTTTTGGGGCTCCACCGTCAGGCAGCACCCTCTAACCCGCAGATTTATGGAGGGTGCACGCCGCTCTTTGCTGGTCATCAGGAGATCTGTTGTATCTGTCCCAGAGTGGGACCTCTCCATGGTGCTGGAAGCGCGGTCTCTGTATCCTTTTGAGCCTCTGGGGAGTATTTCCCTTAAGCTGCTGTCCCTCAAGACAGCTTTGCTCTCGGCCTTGGCATCTGCTAAACGGGTCAGTGAGCTACATGCACTCTCGGTTCACCCCTCGTGCGCCAAATTCTCCCTAAGTGGAGATAAGGTTTTCCTTAAGCCTAACCCGGCCTTCATGCCGAAATGCTTCCCTGCGTTCACGTCGGAGGTTTTGGAGCTATCCGCTTTTCACCCTCCACCCTTTGGATCAGGGGCTGAATGCTCTGTGTCCCGTCCGTGCTCTGCAAGCATAATGACCAGGACCAGTGCTTTCCGCAAGAGCGACCAGCTCTTTGTTTCTAGGGCTCCCCTGCACAAGGGGAGTCCCATTTCAAAGCAATGCCTCTCACATTGGCTTGTGGACGCTATACTATGGCTTATGAAGCAAAGGGAGTGCAGCCCTAAGGGGCATCAGAGCTCATTCCACAAGGGGCTTAGCCGCCTCTTGGGCTTTGTTCAGGGGAGTGCCACTGCAGGACATCTGCTCCGCGGCCAGCTGGGCCTCTCCTCATACCTTTGAGCGTTACTACCGGTTGGATGTCACCAGAACTTCGGTGGCACACTCGGTCCTAGGGGTAGGGTCCTCTTAGCCCTTTCCCACAGCCCCGTTTGGTTAACCAACGAGGAGTGAATGGGCCGGCTGGCCATGTTCATTCCTGTCACCAAGCATTCGCATTCCTTCTTGGGTTTAGCTATGTGCATTGGTGGTGCGGGGGCCATTATCATGTATGTGTCTCATGCATGTTTCATGCCCTGCTTGTCCACAGCAGTTAGCGTGGCGGAAAACTTGCAGGGTCATGTTTGTGGGACGTGTCAGGCACCGCCTCTCTGAGGTGACCGTCCTTCTCTGGCCTTCAGAACCTCACTGTGAGTGTATTGGGCAATCGGGGAGCTGTCCATGTCTCTCCCATAGGTGGATCTCGAAACGAGATGATGAAAGAGAACAATAGGTTACTGTCGTAACCCCGGTTCTCTGAAACATCGAGTGGAGAGATCCACCAGCCTTGCCCCGCTTGCCGCACGAGAAGCGAATATACTGACTGAGGAATAGCAGCGCGCCCAGCTGTGATATGCCCGTAGGTAAGGGGGTGTGGCCTCACCTGGCATTGGCTGCGCGCTTCTGTCTGTTAGCCAGACTTGGTGCAATTGGATGCTTCTGCAGAGGTCAGGTACGGATGCCCTTCCCATAGGTGGATCTCTCCACTCGATGTTTCAGAGAACCGGGGTTACGACAGTAACCTATTGTTTTATAATTGCACGATTCCAAACTGCAAGCAATAAGCTCTAATTAACATATTTGTTTTACATATTCATTAGTGTGATTTTTGTCAACATCTGTTATTATGGGAAGGCTAATGATGGATGCAAAATGCAAGGCTTTGGAATAAGAGGGGTGACATATCTGCCAATTATACTATAATTCTGGATGTACACACACTTTATGGACTGAAAAACAGGAAGTGGTGTATGCAGTTGTGCATAAAAAGTTGTGTATGCAGTTTGTGACAGTGATTGCATACTGTGTGTGTGTGTGTGTGTCTCTGTCTGTGCACCCTAATTAAAAAGAAACTGTGTTTCTGCAACACATGCTCCCCGTCAAAACTGCTACTGCGCTGATATTGACTGGAGAATTATGACAAGGAAAAAAAGGTTTAAGATAACATCATCCTTTCCTTTTTATCTCTCTGAAGATAGATTCAACTTTTTAAAAGAATTAATCGACCATTAGGGAAATCAATCACTGCTAGCAAAACAATGAAGAAATGTATGCAATCTTTAGTTTCAACACTTCCATCCATCCATTCATCCATCCAGTATCTTACTGTACCAGTTAAGGATAGTGTCTCATGCCACTTATCATACCATTTTCAGTATCAGACAGAATAATAAAATATTAATATAAATGTAAATTTAAAGATGAAATGTAAATTTTATGTATAATAATTTATAATAGTTTGATATAATTATAGAAAACTAATAATAAAATAAAATATAATATAATACTGTTTATGTATTTCCATCTAGTTAGACTGTACTAATTAGGGATAATTTTGATAATTTTGTCTCATGCCACCTATCCTGCCATTTATTAGTATGAGACAGAATAATAAAATATTTATTTATTTTTATAAATTATTATACAGTAATTAATCAATAATTATAGATATCTTATTTTAGACTAAAATAATGTATCTTATCAGTGCTTCTTAATATCTTGCCATTGAGATATAGCTCTGCTTAGCAATTACCTTCCATTATGTGAAAAAAGAACCTGCATCTAATGTGCTTCTCAAGGGCCGAAGCATTTGAATCCCTTCAATACATTCACATTAAAAGCTGCTCACAATCATCAAAAAATCCGCAGCACAAGCAAACAAACCAAATCAACTGCATGATTCTTACCTCACACGGGGGCCATTGCGTAGCGGCTCTCGAATGGTACGTCCGGGCAGCGTGCGGCGGTTAGCCGTAGAATAATCAGGCTCTAGGTCGTACGCCTCTTCGTCATCTGGGCCGAGACTGCGGCGGTCGTCTTCCAGGCCATAGGGTTCAGGTTGGAAGCGCTCAGGCTGAGAACGATTAAGATCCACGGTGCTACTTCCCATAGGGACTTGAGGCTGGGCCACATGGCCATAGTCTTCCTTGCGGATGGGGAGAGTGTAGCTATTCTCCGGCCGGTATCCACCGGTGGGCATGTACGGCCTATAGGGCCTGTAGTTGACTCCGCGTGAGAGACTTCCGTAGTTCTCGGGCATGTCTCCATATCCATCGTGAAGGCCATAATGGCGAAACTGACTGTCTGGAGTGTCATTGTAGGAGTCGCTGTAATTGTTGTAAGAGCGTGTGAGGGTGGAAGTGGCCTGGGGTGTGATGAAGCGCTCGCCGTTCTTCATGTAGCGCCGATCAATGGAGTCGGTGTAGCTCCCCAGTGGAGATGAGCCCTCTGGAAGAGGAAGTCCGTCGGGACCCATTGGTACCTGTCGAACTGTCCGTGTTGTCACTGTCTTGACCATCTTAGTGACCTAAGATGATGCAAAAATGCAACAGAATCAGTTTGTGTCAGAAGTGAAGGTCTGTGCTTTTTATGCAGAGTGAGTCTAGTGAGTCGTTCCCTGTCTTAAATGCCTTATGCAGGGCATATATGTGATATTAGGGCCATTCAAAATGAAGCCATTATGTCAGATTGCTCAAATCATAGCAGCCAAAACAACCACAGGCATTTATGAGTGAAATGTAGCACACTGACTTAGTGGTCTAACATCAGCAGGGAAGTGGGTGTCACACTGTGAGCTGGCTGAGTAGCAGTATAATGACTGAAGATCTTTTCCAGTCCCTTAAAATGCTTTGTGTTCATCAGTAATGAAACAGCTGGAACTGAAAATATATGGACACATTTCAACAACATTCTCAGTAGTTGTTACAAAGTTTCTCATCATAAAGAAACTTTGCTATCAGTTAAGTTTTCCTAGGAGCAGCTTTATTTACTAGTTAAACGAAGAGACTAAGGGCATGTTTTGCTAGAAAACGTTTTAAATGCTACATTACTGTTACAGGAATTGTCAGCTTATCATCACTTGTCAACCTGAAGTTCTCTTCAGTTATAATCTTGGAAAACAAAATAAATGAATGCATTTAAAAAAAATTAAAATTGTTTAAAAGTTTGGATCAGCAATGTATGTAAATATGATAAACATTTTTACTAAACGAGGGACTTACTTTTAAACACACCCCTTTGAGGAACCTTAAAAAGGAAACCACAACCACATATAGTATGTTACTAAGAGAGAGTAGTGTATACTGTACAACACTAAATCAATCAACATAAGAACTGCCACAAGACTACATGGGACCTAAATTATGTTATAGTTCTCTGTGTCTATCACTGGACATTGATGTCTTTATGACTCAACTTAAATAAATCACTATTCCCCTCTGAGTGTTAATCCAGTCCCTTATTCTACAAAAATGTCTGCCTGTCAAGAGGATGGAGTGCTGCTGCTCCTGAAGGTTCAATGCTGATACAGAAACCAATTTGCTGCTCAGTGAATTCTGCAGAGCAATTAATTGGCTATTTTGTCCATGGCTGTAAATTCATCTTGGAAATTAATGAGCTTGATAAAAATTAATCGTCATTGAAGATGAACCATGACTGCTTGAATTTGTGTGTGAGCCCTTACAAGCCACATGGCCAGTTGTCAGTGTGTAATATCTCAAGGGATGTGTCTGTCTATAGAGGTCTGTTACCACAAAAAGATCAGTCACAAATATTCACATTTGTATACTTCAGTATACGTTTTACCAATGGGGTACAAACAGATAGATGTTGATTTTGACAAACAGATAAGATAAATGCAGCAATCACCCCCATGTCAATTTAATTGGGGGAAGTCATCGGACCTGCTGTACTGTTTGCAAGTATGCATTGCACTCAATTGCATTATCCAACTGTATTCATAAGGTGAATTACATATGTAGCTGTAAGACTGACTGTCTGCACTCCTACTGGTTGTTGCCAGTGTTGCTTCTCTGTTACATCGCCAATTGTCTCTGTTGCTCATACCGTCCCAAATCGTCCCAACTTTAAGCTGCGCCATCTCTACAAATCGCTGTCAGTGTGAACACTCCTTAACACCCACACATGAGGTTAACATCTATTATGTGAAAACATACACCAATCTCTTTTAAAGTCAACATATAAAAATTTGCTTGAAAAAATGTGATGTGCTGCCGCACATTGTTCCAAATATATACATTTTTTTAATATAACTACTTGTTCTTCTCCTGAAACAAATTTTCTTGCTTATTAAAATATCATCCTTAATTGTGTTTATTTAGCGAAAACCTGTGGAAAACATGCATTTTTACTCTATTAATTTACATATATTTATATATGAAAAAAATGTTTAGATAAAATGAAGTGCAAGCAGCATTTAATGTTGACTTTAAAAAGGTTATTGAAATTGAATGTGAAACATGGGCAAGTTTAAAGGTAGAAGGACACTGAGGCTTATATTTAGACTAAGCTTAACCACCAAGGCTACTGTTGCCTCTAATGAAAGGTGTCTATCTACAGCGATGGCTGTTTACACTAATGTTTGCCTGTTAAAAGGTGCATGCAGATTTTTCATGGCCATAGATTTTACAGTTCCATAAGGGTTTTATGATCTCCCTGGTATTTAGTTTTACAGACCGCTGCCACACCAGCTGTGAGTTACAGACACAGTTAAGTGAGATGAAAGACGGGAGGCAGAGACATGTCAACCAGAAGCACTCTTTACTGGTTTTGTTTCAGATGTAGTAGATGGAGGAATGGGAGTAGATGGTTTGGACTGGCTCAGGACCACTGGCTGGAAGGTTCGTCGTGTGATGGTTTTAACCACTTTGGTCACCTACAGTGAAAGTATGTCAGTTCAGGAGACGTTAGTCAGAAAAGGATATAGTAATAATGGAAATGTTAAGCCTTGTAAGAATGGCAGTTAAATGAAAGCCTGTTTAAAAAAAAACTAGGACTTTTCCCATGAAGCCTCGTTAATAGTCCAGAATATTCCAAAACACAAACTGGGCCAGAGAATTAATTTCGATATGAATTATCTGGCTAAACAAGAAAACATGAGAATGCCTTTGAGACAAAATATTTTTATTGTCTCATTTTGTCCTTCACAAAAGAGTAATTTCAGCATTTAATTAAATGTTCCTCTAGCAGGACGATTTCCAAGAGGAGAAAACACAGAAGCAGAGAAAGACGCATACGAGAGAAACACATTATTTTATCGAAGGCTTCTACATGTAAACTGTTTTTTTTTCTTTAAACTAAAAGAATGGCAATAATATTTCATTAATTTATATTATTTATTTAAAATTCAAAATTCTTTCATTAATAATATTTTTCTAATTCTTTATAAATTATGTTTTGGCTATTCATTTTATTAGATACAATTTTAAGTAATCTTTGAGTCAGTTTGTAATGTTTCTAGTCTATAATCTACTCATTCTAATCTACTACTATAATCTATACAGTTATAGAATCCCTATCAATATATATACACATTTTCACTATTTGTACACTAATGGATGTCCGCTGAAAATAAAGGCATGTTTCAACATCCTGTCAACTAAAGTGCCTGCATCTAGTCGGTTTTCGTTCTGTAAGCACAGGATTATGGGGTACATTTATGCTGCAAACGATATCCCACAATGGTGTGTATGCGATTCAATGGTGGAAAGAATAAAAATGGCATCTGATGAAGCATATGAATCAATCAATTCATCAATATCCATTTTTAAATATTTTTCAAATAATTCCATTTCTACTATGCTCCAATCAGGATTTTTGTAGCCAATCCCGACTACTGATTTCTTGTCATCATGTTCGGCCAATACCGATCTCGATCATTCAACACTGTTCGATTGATCTTGACACATCGTCCATCCATACAGGAGATCCTAATACAAATGTTTTGAAAAGTTACAAAGCAGAATGTGGCGCAAAAGCCGGTCTAGTTTACATGCAACTTTTTTCGGTTTTATTTTGCGTTCAAATTGCGATCGGTTTGTGAGATCGGACAAATTTAGAGACTACCGATCGAGTCAGAGAATGTGATTATCGGCCGATACCGATCTGCGGCCGATCGATCGGAGCATCCAGTCGTAGTATTTCCTTGGGTCTCTCTGGATGAATTTGTTAAAGAGCATTAGATAAGATGTTATGGTGCCAATTTCTTTAGGAAGTACATTTATGTTGACTGTGAACATTAGCTTCAAACACATCCAGGAAGTAATAGAACGCTAGGATTTTGCCCTTGACCCAGAGCTATTTATCCTACACTGGCTGGAGGTGATGTATTTACGTGACTATAAGCTTGTCTCCACAACCCCCATATCAGCTGGAAACACACTAACATGTGACAGAAGGACCCATAGATCTGTGCACAAATGCACCTCACACACTGTGCTGTTATTCCTTTTTATGTGTTTCATAAGTTTGGCCGTGTGTGAGTGGTCTAATGGTGACAAACAGTGCAGCAGTGAGATCATTCTTTACCCTTCACTTCCTTCCACTGTGTATTCCTTTGTGTTACACTGTAGAACAGGGCCGTTTCTATGCACATTGGTTAATGCTTGTGCATGCATATAGCTGTTTATTTTTGATATGTGATATGGGTTGTACACTTTACATGATCCTTTTCTCATAAGTATACATGCCCTTTGCAGAATGTGTAATATGTTTAGCATTTTTAAAAAGTAAGAGAGAGCATAAGTTTTGCTGTTGAATTTGTACTGCCCAGAAGAAGCGAGATAGGAGTGGCAGATATTTTCTTCCATATTGTGACGTACATATGAGTGAAATGGAGGATCGAAAAAGAAAACAAAATGTAGGGTGAAAACTCGGTTCCATCTGTTATTGTTTGGATGGAGGCAGCTCTGAATGCGAGCTTGCAACTGATTGTAAGAATGGAATGGGGTTTAAGTGGGCTAAATAATTGGAGACTGGTTATGACATTTTGATTAAAAAATGAAAAATGAACCAAATTAAACATACATGGATGAATCAGTCACAACCAAATCAATGCGATGCATTTAGAAAATAGATAGTGTGAATTTTATTTCATGCTGACTTTTAAGTATAAACAAACTGAATTTCAACATCGAGCTACAGTATGTTTACATATTGTATGTTTTTGCTGAATTCAAATTCAAAAATGCAATCCGAATGCAATGTTTATATGAACCTTAATCAAATCAAAGAACATATCTGTTTAGATCACATGTATTCCAAATGAAAGTTCTACGCACACAAAGAGCAACATTTACCATAGCATTATCATAGCAACGAGAAGTAGCAACGATAGGAAATGCTAAGTGGCATATTTACATTTTGACATACTGCACCTAACAATATGCCAAAACAGCTTTCTTCTCAAGTTACTAACTTTGCTCATTCAATTTGGAGTAACCATAGCTTCATCAGGGCAGTATTTAATTTAAAAAAAGGGAAATTTGCATGATCCCTTAACATTTTTAAAAATGATAGACATTTAGCAGAATCTGCAAGGGGAATTTAAACCTACGATTACGAACAGGACCGTAGCAGTAAAGGGCGTTAAGAGGTGACCGCTCTGCCAATTGAAGCTTTATGCAGTGATTTCACACCAGTGCTGAGATGCTATGCATTGTTGAGCTCCAATGGGCACAAATAATGGTGACTGGCGTGTGTGAGAAAGCTTGTGAGAGAGAGATTTTAACTCACCTTCATATTAGTCACATTGTCCTTTTATAAACAACAAAACAAAAGTAAAGGGGAATCAAGATTGTGTGGCTTACAAAAGTACAACATAAATGGTTTGATCTAAACAGAGCTACTGCTATTACTGTGTGCTAAATTTCTCTTTAGCATATTAGGAGCAACATTTTAATATGTTGAATTCTTTCAACTTTCCAGCCTAGCCTATATAGCAAAATGCTAACTCGGGTTGAACACATCTGAGCTGTGTGACTGGTAAAGAAGCACTAGTCTGTTAATCCCTTTGTCTCATCACTAAAGAGCTGATTGGCTAAACTCATTGACTATTGTAAACCACATCAACACCTCCCACTAATCTGGACAAAAGGTTTTTACCAGAGTAGTTGCTATTTTTAACTTAAAATTGTTAATTGCCAATTAAAAAGCTGGAATAAAATAAAATGTATATAATTAGATGAAAACGTAAACTTACAAAAACTTAATAAAGTTAGAAATGTTGCCTAGTTAACTAACTGAAATAAAATAAGTTGAATTAAAGTAATAAAATTGAAATAAAATCATTTTAAACTAAATAGAAATATTAAAAAAAGACTAAATAAAAATGGCAAAAACCATAACAAGACTACTAAAACTAACTAAAATTGAAAAAATACAAATACATGCACCTTCAAAATATTAATAAACACTATAATAGTATATAATACTAAAAGAACACTGTTTTAAACAAAATACACATTTTTTAATGTAAAAATGTCAACAACAAGAACAGTTATTTCTTCAATAATTCCACATTTTATACAATGCATGAATATATACAGTAATTTATGATATTAAATAAGACTACTAAAGTCTTTTGTTAAATATAAAACAGCTCTTAGAGGGAGATTTTTGCCTGACAAACGTGAGGTGATGCACATAAAATATAAATGTTTAAAATATAAATGTATAAATATAAAAGTTATAGAAGTAATTGTACAGTGAGATGTAAGTGCTGTAAGCATAAATGAGCATTTGCATAGCTAATAATAACATAATATGTAAACAAAGATATTTCTAAAATGTGGCAGTTGTAAGCAGGAATACCTTTGTCTCTGTGCGGCGTGTAGTTCCATCCTCTGAGGTAACCACAGAAACACGAGAGGTGGGTGTGCCGGGGTCTTCCTCTATAGTTACAGTCTCCTCCACAACCTCCTGGGGCTCCTGCATCATGGATGTCTGGTTACTGGGGCTCTGCTCCTGTGGGACAAGCAGAGGGCGGTGGTTCAAGGTCAAAGGTCACTGCTGTGGGATTAGCTGGGCATTCAAGAAAACCTTTTTACAGATTTAAATTATAGATGAGGGAATATTTGATAATACTTTGGTAATCCTTTCTACATGTAAGAAAGCAAATATGACTCGCTCACTAACTTTAACCCTAACCCAAATGTTGATGTTCGTCTCGAAACAAAAGCAACACATTTTGTATGTAATTAAACTTTTGGAAACTTAAACAAGTAATACTTCTGGTTGTTATATATGATAACATATACATACATACACATATACATACACACACACACACACACACACACACATATATATATATATATACACACTGTATATATACTGTATATATATAGGCAAAACTATAAATTATTCAGACACCAGATATATATTTTTTTACTGGTGGGTGCAAGACACTATAGTTCATTTATGTAAGTGAGGATGGCAAAATAAAGTAAACTGTGACATATTATAACCAAAAATTCTTCATACAGTGGACTACCAGTAAAATGTATACAAATTTGGGACCAAAAATTATTCAGACACTTTGACCTGACCATGTTTTGCTTAAAGGGGTCAAATAATGGTACATGCACTTTTACAAGTTGATTGTACTGAAATGTGTGTTGGCAGTGCCTGTACACAGCCATCATATAATGATAAAAAATCTATCCAGTGGTTTTGTTTTAATCTCCTTATATGTTTTCCCCTGCCTCAAATCGAGCCGTTCGAGCCTGTGACGTCACAAGCTCGCACGCCCCTCCCACGATTGTTGAATGACAGCCGCGTTTCAACACAGACCCGCCCTCGCTCGTGAGCTAGCTGTCAATCATAGTCTGCGCGGACCGGCGCGGTCATTGTTGATATGCTGGAGCACTGTCTATGAGCAGAATGGCATCTAAGCGATTGTGGTGTTCTGTTCTTGGGTGTAATAATGAACACAGTCATTTTAATGTTCCTAAATCCGAACCGCTGAAGACGCAGTGGCTGAGTTTGTTTTCGAAGGGAATATTCCCCACGAGCAACGTCAATGCTCTCATGTTTGCGCGAATCATTTCACACACCAGACTGCTTTATAAACGAGGAGGTATAAAGCTGGTTTTGCTAAGAAGCTGCTCCTGAAAGGATCGGTACCATCTATTCGTGTTCCTGCTGAACCTCTAGAACAACTGAAGTGAGTGTAACGTTTTATTAAACTTTATATTAATATTTATATTAATCTTTGCAAATCGCTAGCTGCACTGCACGCTTCACAATTAATGCGTCTAAGGTTTACACTCAGGGTATATTACGGCATGTTTTCTATGTATGACGTTCTCAATATAATGCATAATCCCATGTTTATACTGAACAACGTGTTATAGTTATTGTGTTATTGTGTTACAAACGGTGTACGCATAGAACAGAGAGGCGGAGTCAGCAAAGCTCATGATCATTTAAAGTCATATGCACTGAAACGGCGTGCTGAAAACAGAGCTGTTTTTTACCAGGTAAAATAAGTGTTTTCTTACAATACTAATGAGAATTTTTAATTAAAGTATATTACAAACTTTTAATTTAGACCCTAAAGAATCATATTAGCTTGTACAAAAATGGCATTATATGACCCCTTTAAGTGTTTTTTCTTTAATTGCTAATGCGACCTTTTTACACCACAGACTGAACAAAATTAAGCATTGCTTGTTAATTGGTTGACCTAAATTGGTATTATCTAATTGTGTACTTAAATTTAACAGCTGACAGCTGTTAGACTTAATTCATTTGTGAGACAGTCTAACAGAAGGATGGCCAAAACCAGTTAAATATCAACTGATTTGATAAACTGTATAGGCCTAGTGAATAAACTGTGATAATGTGAGAAATGTAGAGGGCGTCTTAATAAATTTAGGGTTGACTGTGTATATATATATATATATATATATATATATATATATATAGAGAGAGAGAGAGAGAGAGAGAGAGGTTGGTTCAAAATAACATTTATTTGAAATAGAAATCTAGGCTTGTCACCTGTTTTTAAAATTTAAGCCATGAAATAATAAAGGCTTTTTATATTTTTCTAAAAACTATTATTCGAGTGCCTTGGATTGTTTTGTCTTATGAGTGAAATCTTTTGTAATATAAATATAAATAGAACTCTTTATGTAAAGGTCTTCACTGTCAGTTGTGTATGTGTACACAACATGTACTGTATTATGCAGCAAAAACAGAATTATATTGAAAATGCTGGAGAGTTGAATCTTCAGGGACAGGGTACAATAATAAAAGAAAAAAAAATGCTTGAGAGAGTAGAAACAGAACACCCCTGAGACCTTGTGTTATCAGACAAGGTAAATAAACAACAAGCAAACAAACAAAATTCCTGAAGCTATAGTACTTTTAAATGAAAATATGAAACAAAGGTGGTTGAGGCAACTGTAAATGACACAGAAAGAAACAACAGCAAACATTGAGGGTACAATCAGTCTGGGGAGAACTCTGTAATCCACACAATTTCGTGTGTGTGTGTGTGTGTGTGTGTGTGTGTGTGTGTGTGTGTGTGTGTTGGCAGCAGCACAGGAGGGCTGATGAGGGATGATGCCAGAGGTAGCCATTTGTTTTCCATCCATCTTTGAAGGCATTAACGAGCAGGCAGTTTTTCATTGATTAGCATAGCGGAAGGCTTCAAAGTCTGTGGCAGGCCAAATTGATCCGTAGCCCATCTCACTAATCATTGACTTCTAGCCTTTCATGTGTCAGTATCATTCCCCTGCGTTGGCAGTTCGAGCGGCTGCCTGTCCAACCTCAGAACTGCATTTTTCTAAGAGAAACTGAAGTCAAAAGAAACTTTTTCTTCCTTCTGGAGTGATTTCGTTCTAATTGTTCCATTAATTGGTCTAAGACAGGGGTGTCAGTATAAGTGAATTGACTGAAACCGATGATTGATGAGGATAAAAACATCTTATCTGAAGTGCCTCACTCCTAATAGCTGAGTGCCACATGGATTATGCAGGCGTACCACAGAGAAACAAAGCTTTGATTAACTTTCTGACAGCCAAGAAGCAAGCTTGAGCAGAATTCAATATGAGAAAGTAATGAGATACTTTTAAAGAGCCTATTAGCACCCCATGTGAAAGCACAGATAAATATGCCTCTTTTCAACATGAATTCTTTAAATGGGAATCATGGCATAACATGAGAAATGGACACTGTTTCTAAATGGCATTATGTTAATAGGAATTGAAACTGGGTCTTGGTTCTTCACATATGTTGGTTGCACATCATGGTCATTTCTTGGCAGCCCGAAGGGACCTATATATTATATCTCTATGTATGGAATTACAAAATCTATATTGAAATTTTGTTTAGTTCTCAGACTAATAAATTCTTAATTATTTTATAAAATTCTTGTAACTGTCCATTATTTGTAAATCATTCAAATTGAAATTTACAAGATTTTTTATTAAAATCCATTAAGGGATCATGTCCATACTGAAGGACAGCTGTGAAAAGCTGTGAAGACTAAAATAAATTCCAATGTTGTTAAAGACAAACATCTAAAAACTAAAGAAAACGGTAAAAAAAAAGAAAAAAAGAAGATGTCTCCGGTTATTGGTTGAATTATCATGAAACAGAGGCTACATCAAAGGTCGTCTCATAAAACTCTCTGCTCGGAGGAGGATACTCTTGGGAGCAGCTTCAGAGAGGCCAAATATCACTTTGTAGGAGCTACAGAGTTCAGAAGCTCAGCAGAAAAGGGTTTAAGACAAATTCAAATAGGAGTGAAAAGATGTTTATGGGAAATAAATTACTTCTCTATTGCATCCAAAGTAAAAAGCACCAGATATTGTGCATCATTGTCCTGCTGTCCACTGAAAACATGAAGAGAATGTATCATGAATATAAAAATATACACACTTTTTTTTCATAGTGTATAAAAAACTGCCGGTGAAAAATACTAAAATACTTAACTATTATTTAAGATGCATACATTCTCTGAAATTAAGTCTTGGCATCTTATGAGGTATTGCTTCTAAACTAAACTGACCTTGTTTTTAAGGATGTTCAGATATTTTTTCTGGAAAACAAGATCCACATGCTGAATTTTTTCTTTTTTTTAACATTTTCTACAAATCCTTAAAAACTCTGATAGATATTTTTTGTTCTACTACAAAAGTTCCTCACATTTGAACCTCATGATCAGCACAGCACTGGCCCTTACCCAAACCCTTAGAGAAATATACGGAAACAAAATGAGATCTGTGGGAGAGCTGGAGCCAGATCTAGTTTATTTACAGTATAAAAATAAACACCTGACCATGACATCACCTTTCAGGATACACACAGTATGCAAAACAGTTTCATGTTCACCAGCCATCCATGAAGTTTGTTTTCACAGTGAAAATTACCTTTAAATGATGGGGCATAAACCCACAAAAAAATTCTACAGCACTCATGAGCACGTTTTTTTGTGCAAAAAAGTCTCCTCAGTCAGCCGGACAGAAATATAGCTCAAAGACAGACTGAGGATTTTGCCACCAACCTGAGCATCATTCAGTGGTGTCTTTATCACGGATGATCCGCGTCGCATGGGGGAAATCTGCTGCCACAGATAGCAGCTTTTCCTTTATGACAACCATTACACAGGTGAACTCCTGAACCCTGATTTAAGACGTTCTAATTTTAGAAAGAAAGGAACACCTACAATTCCTTTCTTTCAGACATAGACAGTAGACTGACGATAGTTAGGGCATGTCTAATACATTAACCAAAGATTTCTTTACAACAACTTTTCAAACAACTCTCTGAGCATTGAAAACAGATTAAAAGCTGTGGGAGAGTCAGGCGTTCCTTAGCAAAATGAACTTTGTTAAGGAAACAAGTTAGAGAAAGAACAAGAGCGCAGTTCACCAAGAGTTTCACCAAGGCCTTTTCATGAGTGTTATATCACGTTTCAAAACCTCTTGTGTTGAATCTGCACATAATTAATAGTTTGGTAATTGCACAGCATGGTTTTCTTATGCAAAAGAAATACTAGGTGGGTTTTAATTTCACCTTTTTCCCTGTAAGGAGCGACGGTGAGGTGTGTGAGATAAACATCAGTCTTCCATAATGGCAAATTGAGACAGAGCTGGAGAAGATAAGGTGAGCTGGAGCAAATAGAGCAGATAGGCAAATGAGAAAAAACGATTGGCAATTAAAAAGCTTCTGAGTAGCGGAGATATTTTGCTATCAGGCCTGCTCCTGATCCACACTGGATAAAAAGACCACCCATCTGTAAAGCTGAGAGATCAACATTTGTGCTCTCCACACTTCACACCAAACACAACAACCATCTAAAGCCTTTCTAATTTTGTTCTAAGGGTGTATTTTTTTTCACCTTTGATGCATAATCTATATATATAAAGAGTGGAGATCATAATGTCATACTGCTCTTATTATTGCTCCAGTATTTAGTATGCATATTTAGTACAGTATGCAAATGTTCTAGATGCACACTGTCAGAAAAAATGTGCAAAAATTGTACCTTTAGCTTGTCACTTACCCCTTTTCCACCAACGCATTTTGAGAGCCGGTTCGGAGCCGGTGCCTGCGCGCGAACCAGTTCTTTGTGTTTCGACAGCCAAAGAACAGGTTCTCGGCCAGGAAAACTGGTTCCAAAGCGGCACCAACTCCTTGCTGGACTAGAACCGTTCTTTTACCAAGTCATGCTTACGTCGGGGGCTGGGGGCGGGTTTAGATAACATATTTTCTGACATAATATAGGATCGCAAAGCCAGGAGAAACATTTGCAGAAACACGATGTAGTCCGCCATTGTAATTGTTATGCTTGAAGTTGGCGCAAGCGTTTCTAGTTTTTTTTTATTTTTATTTTATTGAAAACGTTATGTAAGCAAAGGAGAAAACAGTCACAATATAGAACAAATAAATGGAAAGAAAAAAAAGACACAAGACAGGAGTACACAACTAATCAGAAAAGATTACATATCAAAGGAAAAGATTAAAAGACTTACATATTTCAATTGTTTTTAAAGCCTTCTTGGTTCACGAGTTAGAGATAATCCCAAAGTAATGTTGTAGCCTACTTGCAAGCGTTTCTAGCTAAGATGTATGGTGACGTACACAGTGACGTAACAACGTCGTTCGCTGGGCGCTCTAGTCAGTGGAAAAACAAACAGGTTCTGAGAAGGTTCGCAAGTTGAACCAACTCCGAACCAACTTTGAACCAGCACCGGTTCCGAACCAGTTCGTTTTTGGTGGAAAAGGGGTAACTGGGGCAAAACCCTCAAAGGTACACCTCTGTACCTGATCTACTTCTTAAAGGATGTTCACCCAAAAACGAAAATTATCCCATAATTTACTCACCCTCAAGCCATCCTAGGTATAACCTATATGACTTTCTTCTTTTAGCTTTTGTAAGAAAAATATAAATAATTCTAACTTTATAAATTGTAATCACTATAGCTTCCAGTAACGGCCATCCGCACGTTCACGAGAGAGTCGAGTTCCGGCGTATGACGTAGGATGTAGGAGTAGCACAAGCTTAGGTGAGAGTAGATGCCTCTCGCAGTACAAGAAAATAGGGCTGGGCAACAAACTCAAGCTCCTCCGACATTTCTCTTTGAAAATTCATATTTAAGACTTCTAATTCGTGACAATCCTCTGCGCTTCTGCGTTCGTCAATACGTCACGCGTCGGGTCAGTGTTCACTCTTTGGCCGGAACTCAACTCGCGTACGGCTGTTACCGGAAGCCGGTGATTCTAGTTTATAAAGTTATAAATATAGGCAAGGCAAGGCAAGTTTATTTATATAGCACATTTCATACACAATGGTAATTCAAAGTGCTTTACATAGAAGAAATTAAAATAATCAAAACAAATAAGAATAATTAAAACAGTTTAGAATAAAAAATAAAATAAAGTACAGTAAAGTACAGTAATATGGATATTTTTCTTCCAAAAACGCATTGCTTCGATTCAAAAGGGATTTTTTATTAACCCCCTGGAGTCGAATGGATTACGTTTATGATGGATGGATGCGCTTTTTTGGCTTCAAAATCTGTTACTATTCACTCCCATTATGAAGCTAGGATATTTTTTTTTTATATAATTCCTATTGTGTTCGGCTGAAGGAAGAAAGTCATATACACCTATGGCTTGAGGGTGAGTAAATTATGGGATAATTTTCATTTTTGAGTGAACTAACCCTTTAAGGTAGCAACATGCACCCTTTATTAGGTCACAAATGTGTACCTTTAAGGGTTCTGCCTCAGAGAGAAGCTAAAAGTAAAACAATTTTCCCTGATAGTGTGCATTCAGAAAACGTGCATACTGTACCCAATATGCATACTATACACCGCAGCAAAAGTAAAGTCTTAAGTAATACACAAATAAAAAACAGCAGGCTGAGGCTGTATACACTGTATACTGTGCAGTATCCAGAGAGCTAGCATTCCATTCCAGCACTACTCTGAATGAAAAGCGTCTACGATTTTCTTTCGATTCATTTGTGTCTGATTAATAGCTTCATAACCATTTGAAAACTGAACAAAACATCATCAACTAGCTTAATATCACTCCGGAGAAGGTCTGCAAGATACAGAGAAGATTAGTTTTCTCACCTCCACTTTGTTCATTACAGTTGCCATGCATCACCTGGGCCGCAGCCTTGCCGTCAGTAATGCATTGTGCTCTGGCTAACAGGATTTCAGTCAGACCTCACAGCAGCAATCATCGGTAGGATCTTACACAGTTAATCCATTTGCCAAGAGCGTTTGTATAACCTTGGGTCATTAGAGTTTCCCATCAACTCGCTTCTTTTCCCACATCCATCTTCATGACCGAGAGTCACACACGCCATGCCAGGATGTGACAGCAAGCGGGAATTAGCTTTCATTTCACTGTGCTGTACTTGTGGAAAATTGAGTAAATAAATTAGACAATTTAAAAAACAAATAACTGAGAAGAGGGCACACGGATCTCCTCTGTATGACTGCCCGGGGAAGTTGAGTGGAAGTAAAATGGATGGAGGGAACACGATGAGTGACAAGAAGGAAGCTGAAGATTCGGGTCTGACTCTCAAGCCAAAGGCCCAAACCAATGGACAGATACGTCCCAATGGGGCGGCAAGAGGGGAAGGGAGGGGTTGGCCTAAACATTCCACAGAGAGTTGCAGATAACGGATGGTCAAATGCATTTAGAGACGACTGCTGGCAGATTAACTTAACTTCCATCCAAAGGGATGGAAGGACGAGGGATGAAAGAGAAAGGGCGAGGAATAGAGGCTAGCGCCCTGTAATGGCTCTGCTAATCTCTTTGTCCTACTGAGTGATCCAGAGCCAAATCTCTGTCCTCTCATCATCTACGAACACGGGGGCCTCATTTTAGACATTCCTCACTCATTGGCCACATCCGTTTCTCTAACATCAGCTTTGAGAAGCCATTCTCTTTCTCCACTGGTGCCCTTGGTCACCCCTTTTGTTCTTTTGTTCCAGATTCCCAGGTCTAAACAACAAGAAAAAACAAAAATGGCAAATCTCAAAAAACCTCAAAAGAACACCCCTCTCTCTCTCTCTCTCTCTCTCTTTCTGAAAGAAATTAAGAATAAAATAGTATTTACTCAGTGAAGCACAACTTTTCGTCTGGCACCAAGTTTTCAAGCTTTGTTTGCATAATTAATAAAAATACATGATCTATGTGATTCCATTAACCCCCCACCAGTCTCGCTAGATGAAAAATATTTTTTCGACGATAATTTTGAACATCTGGAAAAAATTAGTCACGTATCCAAGTTACACCCTTCTGAAAGATTTCTGGCATGGTGTGACTTTACAGCAGGGCTTGAAAAAGCACACAGTTGCCCGCACTCTCACACTTTCACTCATATAATTCAGCTTACGGTCAGCGCTCCCTTTCTGGAATGCAACCCTGACAACACAGTCAGAGCATATATCAATCCTGTTTTCCTATAAAACTAGGTAAACACAGTAAGAAGAAAACAGCAGTCAAAAAAAAAGGAACCTAAACCCTTCCAACTGTACAATACAAAAACAGGAGTTTGCGATTAGTTGAAAACCTGTTGAAAAACAGCACTGTGTTAAAGTCGTCATGAAATTTTACCATTCGTATTTTTATATGTAATATTGTAGTGTTTATTATAAATGATTTATCTGTGCACTTCATTATTTTTTTTAAATGCATGTACCCTTATAATCTTTAATCAAATACGTTACCCTTCCCTCCCCCCTCGAAACGACTTCTCTTCTCTTCCGGTCAAAAACTATTACTAGAGGGCGTGGCTATTGGGGTCTGTCTCGTTTCTGGCCCGCCTCTCAGAAACCTGTCAGTGTCACTGACAGCCAGCAAATATGGTGTTTAGGTGCATTTTTGGTTGCGCTCCTCACGTCCTCTTTCCTATCCCTAAACAACCTTGTCTGCGTGCCCACTGGCTCGAATTCCTGCATTTCGAAGAAGTAGGAATAACGGCGAGTTCGCGTCTGTGTGCAAGGCATTTCATCAGGCACCTCATCTTGGTTCGCGTGAGGCTCATATAAATATGGGGTGATTCCTTCCGGAAAATTTGGCTGCTCGTCCTCGCGCTCATCGTCGGGTTCCTCAATTAAAAATTCTTCATGGGAGGGTAACGATGGTGAGTCCGGTGGAGAGAAATCCTCCACAACTGACTGTAAACTGGCATTCAAATCTGCCTCCATTTTGTTAGCAATGCCCAACCTCCAACGATCCAATCAATTTCCGAAGGACGAAATCAAGCCCCACCCTACTTTTTTTTTTCTAATTTCAGAAGCCGTTTCACTCGGATACACGTCACAATAAGGAAAAAAGGACAATCTCAACTTCCGTTTCATGACGACTTTAAGCAAGATAATCAAAACCATCATTAGTTAGCAGGCTTATCAAATAATGGATGTTAGGCGAATCTGTTGTAAATCAAATCAAATCGAATAAAACATTTACTCATTTAAAATAGATTAATTTTAAACAAACAAATAAATATGTAGAATTTAGGTCAAAACAGATAATCAAAACAGGACTTTTTAAGACGTTTGCTAAGATAGCAGGATAATCAGTTAGTATGCTAGTGGTATGCAATGCTAGACTGTAAATCTGTTAGCCTGTTGGCTAAATTAAAAAATTGAACGACAAATGTATAATTTGACCATTTATAGTTTCTGGAATATAATATGATGTGACATAAGTTTTTCGCGATTGTCAAAATGTCACATTTTCTTGCAGTCCAGCATAATTCGCCATTTCACCGCAAAATAAGCGCAATAAAATTAAAAGGTCACAAAAATATATATATTATAATCATCTACCTGAACTATCCCTAATTTGTAATGCATTATTTTCACGAGGATACAGATGTTGTGCACGTGATGTCAGTGGTCTGAGTGAAACAAAATGAAAGCGAACCTTTCTCAACTGCTGTCTCGCATAAGTGCCAAAAACTGGGCAATGAAATTAAGATGGATGAATGACAAAATAAAAAAGTATTATAAGCTTGACAATACTAAAAGAGTTATTAAAAGTGAAGTATATCACAACTCTACTGACATACTGACCGATGTCAGACTGGCTGCAGATTTCTATGCGTGCGCTTGTCGCCTGTCAGCACGCAAGTACCGAATTGTGCGTTCTCTTTCTAGGCTTATCGGACTTGCACGGTTCATTCATCATCAAAAAAAATTTAATCTTGTTCAGTTATGTCTTAAGTGAACAAAGAGTTTGGGCGTGTGTCAATATTGGATCCGTGATTTAAAGTCTTAAAGTGAAAGCAACCTATTAAACTGGCTGCTGTCTGTGTCGTTAATGTTAATCAAGCACTGTTTGTATCTGCATCTTTTATGTTGCATTTATTTTGTCCTATTGTCATTTGTTTCTTTGTTCTTATTTTATTACTGGCGGTTTAGCTGATTACTTAAACTAATTACTTGATAACTTTTTACTTCTATTAGGCAAGTATTTGTTTTGCTGTGGTTTAATTATAAGATTTTGGTCATATTGCCCATCCTTAGTAATCATGTTATTAAAGCTAGATAGTACACCATTAGGCTAGCCTAGCTAGCTATCTAATAGCCTAACAATTTTGAAAATATATTTGTATTATTACTACATTTCTGGGCAAGGCTGTGCAGCACACTCAACATCCCCCTTTCCAAGTCTGAAAAAAAGTCCATAGGTAGTTTTAAAAGTTAAAATGTATCAACATAATAAACAACATAATACATAATATAGTAAAGGTGGTATCCTTATTATTTTTATCTCAAAAGTGAAATTAATTTGTAGGATTTATTTATTACAAATTTCAACCTACAGAATAACTTTGCTTTGATGACATCGGGTTATGGGAGGTGCAATGACCTTGTGGGAGTTGTTTGTTTTACTAGAGGATGCCAAAAAGAGGGAGTAATACACAGTAGCACTGCATGAAATGGGTGAAGCAACTTCAGGCTATTGCTATTGCAGGGTTTTGGAGGGCAAAAGCCCATATGGACGTACATCAACAAAAGCACGCACCGCAAATACTGTTTTCTGGCTGCGAGTCAGCAATGTGGTCTCTCCAGGGAAAGGCACTGGGAACCTTTGCCAAGAGATCAGTTCATGCAGGGTCTCCGGGCTGCGGCCATGGGCAGGGCAGGAAAGACATGTGTTTGACTTCCCCCTGTCACTGCTCTGGCTCCCGTTGTCCTGTTTGCTGCTTCTGCCACTGAAGGTCCAGCTGTTAACAGATCAAATATCAGGCCTAGGGACCAGCCTGCCTCTGAAGCACAACACTGAAATACAGTCACTCAGAGGGCTGGATAGCGGCGGTGGGCTGTCATGGACATTTTAACAGTCTGGGATGAGTGATTGCGCCGTTCTCACTTTCTGTCTATCACATCCTTATCTTGTCCTAATGCGCAGCCACTCAGAAGTGATTAAATCAGCGATAGACTTTATGATTGCTTGTGTGTGTGAGCAAGTGGTCACAAAGTCACACCAGTGAGCGAGCTGCCTCTATAGCACATGCTTCAGAAAAAGGAAGGGCATGTTGTCATGGAAGCCCTTGTTGATTTACAACATGGCTTATATTGTGCAGTGAGATAAAGGCTGTGTAATATATCCAGTGACTTAAGGCGCAGTGCATGAGAGACGTACACACAGAGCTCTGGGCTCAATGCAATCTATCCTGCTCCTCGACCTGTTTAAGGTGGTTATATTCTTCACAATTCTATATTTATGAAGCCTTATGCATCAAATACATAGATTTATAAAGAATAGCCATTGTGAACTGGTGTTGTAGTCATCCATCTCATTGCAAAAACATTACTTACGCACTTCAAGAGGCTCTCAGCACCTGAACTATACTTCACAAATGCTAAAAGCGACTGGCATTTCATGGCCCATTGACTAATGCATTGCAGCGCTGTTCCGTGTATGCATGCAGTGCATGGCAGAAGCGTTCGGGAACAACGTCTGGGAGCTTGATCCACCATCTGCACGGTACGGCGTCACGGAGACGGTCCTGTGAAATCGAGGAGAGGCCGGATGATCCATTAGAAACCCAGCCGGTCCTGTCTGTGCCGCCGAGATGGTGTGGCTATTCATACCTCATGTGAAAGGCCCATCTGTAAGCAATATTCTCTTAGGATCCATACGAGCCCTAAAAGCACAAGCTACATAAAGAAACTGGATCTGATCCTTGGGGCTTTGGAGGCAGCGGAGGAGAAAAGCTCATCAGCATCAGCTATTGTTGCTTGTATATTATGATACAAGACATTTTAGGTATCTTTCAGCATTCTAATGAGTTCGTTTATTAAACGCACTGATTATTTTGAATAAATTGAAAAATATAAATGCCTTAAAGTGCGTATGTCAGGTTAAATTTGTAATTAGGATTAACACAAAACAGTTAGGGGAAATGCACGTTTGACAAGTTGTTGTATTGTTTTGTATGATTTTCGATACCTAAAGGCAGAATATAAGATGAAAAAGTTCGTTATTTTCAGTACGTACTTAAAACTGCTCCTCCGCCCAAACGGATCGCTTGACGTCATAAGAGGGAGACGTCTCCCCAGAGCGCTGAGAAAGTGAGTCTGTGAGCTGTGTTGATAATTGTACGAGTGATAGAGCGAGAGAATTAGTGATTAGGACATTTATTTATTTAGTTAGCTATTTAAGTTAGGTAGTTAGTTAGGTATACGCAGGCGTATTTTCACAATGGTGAATTACTGCGGTAGTGCTGGGTGCTAAAACACAGTTAAAACCGGTCACAGAGTCCACTTTTTCCCAAAAAGCAGGTCTGTGTTCCGTGCCTGGGTCAACTTTGTTCGGACCAAACGCGCTGACTTCAGTGCTGCTTCGGTATCCAAGACTTCGGTCATTTGCAGTGCACATTTCTTCCAGTTTTTATGTTTCCACTGTTCGATCGCGCCCGCGTGTCTCTCTCTCTCTCTCTGTCTCTCTCTCTCTCTCTCTCCCTCTCTCTCGCGTCTCTCTCTCTCTCGCGCGTCTCTCTCTCTCTACTTTAGTGCTGCTTCACACACACACACACACCAACACCAACATATTCCAGCATTGCAATCTTGACATCGAAGCCTGTTCATTATAGCCACGGAGCTTCAGAGCTAAGGCGGAGCTACAGATCATGTGTCCCTAAATAACCCGCGTATCTAACAGTAGTTCCGCATTAATTAATTTGCACGCGAGTTTTATTTATTTTTATACTCGTGTATTCATGCACTGAACCGTGACGCCCGTACCGTTTCGGTATACATGTACCGTTCCACCTCTAAGTTATGCCTATATGCACCTGCCCAACTCTCCACTGGTTATCTTCACACCAGATATTTATGTTTCTTCGATAGGAATTATTTAAATTTCTGTTTGCCTCCTCATCTGTCTCACGCCTGGGAGGCTCAAAAGTGTATGGCTGTGGGGGGATTTTGAGGGGGATTTGAGGGGGATTTTGGATCTGCTCAGACTCAAAACTTCCCATACGTGAATAGAACGTTTGTGGCACGACTCCCTCTTCTGACGTCACAGCTCAGCTGTGTTTTAAAAATATGATCTTGACAGAAATGGCTATAAAGCTTACTGTAGGGTAATTACAGTAATAATTTTAATGATAATTACATTTTCACTCAGACATCTAACCCTTATTTAATATATCAAAAAAAAAAAATTAACCTGACATAGACACTTTAAATTCAAAGTATCTTGCTCTTTCTCTGAAATATACTCTTTGGAAAAACTGTAATATAGAAATATATTAAGAAAAAATATTCATTATACTAAAATTAACTCGTATAACTTTTTCCTGTGTGAACTGTGCATCTTTCAAAAGGTAAGAGCCTTCTAAAGTGGGTTATATAGTGTCCATCAAATAGAGACAAATGTGAGAAGACAGGCAAAAAGCAGAGGGACGAGTTATAAAGAGATACACAGAGAGAAAAAGAGAATAAAACAGAAAGAGAGTGATACTGGGGCATCATTAGTTCTAATGTATTCCAGCCCACTGCCATTCAATTTCAGCAGCCCACTACGAAGGTGTGTTTGATTAGCGGCAGATTGGATTTTGATTTCTGGAATATTGCCTCCTAATTGCCTGTTTGGATTTCTAATCATAGATTAATGGCACACAACAAAAGAGCATGTGGATAATAAACCAATAGCTGAAGCGTAGCTAATTCATTCCCCCTATACTCTACTATGGAGAAAGACTGCTCTTTCATTAAGCAAAAACAAAGGGCATTATTGTGCGTGACTTGCTTTTATAACAATCAACGAGTCTCTGACAAGTACTGCACAAACCGTGACCTGTAAAACATGCTCTTTAAGAAAGTATCATTGAATCTAGTTTCATCATAAATGATCGTTTTAGCCGCAGCTCACAGAAGTTACAGAACGATTACCAAACACTTCTGTAACAAGCCGGAAATTTGCCAAAGAGACACCCGAGGCAACAATCGTCTCTGTAAAATCAAAACCAAATCTATAATTGAAGCTGAGGTGAGATAGACCAGTTATGCTGGTATAGTCGTACGATCTCCTAATATCTAATGGAGCTTTGAGCACTGAGGCTTCTCCTATGATTATCATTAAGCATAAAAAACAATATTATTCAATATTAAATAGAATAATGTTTAATTAAAATGAATAATGAATGTAAATAATTAACTAAAAAAATCATTTGTACAGTTGTATTATTTAATTGTGTGACTAGACATGATGTCTGTATGAAAAACAATGCTAACAATTGCAGCAACACTGTGTTCTGAATAGAACATTACAGCATTGTGCAAATTATATTTTATTCAGAAAATGCAAAAATGTAAATACTTTAGCTAAAAATGTTGTGTGGGCAACTTAGGCTGATTTGAATTATTTTTAGGGTCAGAATAGGAGATATCACAGCTGCCCACAGCCAGCCGGATATCAAACCCTCATTAATACAGGAAGGAAAAGGCAGTACTGAGAGAGATGGCTTGTTTTGGTGAGTGTGTCTGCGTGCATCCATGTGTCATGTCCAGAGATATCCAGCATGCTCCATCTAATTACAGTTGGATTCCTGGAAGAGAGTGACCCAAACAGCTCATCCACACAGCTGCCAAAATCACTTAGTTTCACTTCAACACCTTTCCATTTATCAGCCAAGTAACATGAAAACATCCAACTTCTGATTCTCCCTTTTTAAAAAATGACCAAATCCTAGCTTTCGAAGCTGTAGCACTTAAGAATCAATCATTACTTAAATACCACCACATTAAACCAAAACAGTCTGAAATATGCTTTCTGCAAATTGCACATTCAATCGTTTAAAAGATAAATGATAGTAAAGACTTTTCCTTTCTATTCATCAAAGAATCCTACAAAAATATTGATCACAGTTTCCACAAAAATATTAAGAATAATAATCGTTTTCAACATTGATAATAATGTTTCTTGAGCAAAATCAGCATTAGAATGATTTCTGAAAGATCATGTGACTGCTTTGCAACAAATTGTAATAGTATTTCACAATAATTACACAGTATTTGCAGCATAAGCATACTTGGTGAGCATAAGAGAAAAACCACAAACTTTTTGAACAGTAGTGTAAATTCATAGTGCTATTGCTGGAGCTTTGGTGTAAACCCAGAAAGACTAAGAGCATCGTTTCAGTCCAGGAAGGAAATACTAAGAAAGTCTCAAGGCTTTCTGTCCTAACAGCCTGGAATTCAGCTCCACTCCTGCTGAAGAGGAAGTCAGTTAATCTCAGTGTAATGAGAGTGTAAATTATAAACAAAATGACTTGCATAGGATAGTCACAACAAACATTTGAACAGCTTTGATGAACTACCGCTAGAATTGTACATCTCTGTTCATTCTGAAATGTGATGACTAATTCAAGAAGGTGGTTAGAGAGTTTAGTCATTAGTAATTTATCTGTCTGACATGTCTTTTTTTAAATAGTGAATGAGGTAAGAGCAGGCTGGCAGATCTGCAACACATTTTGGCAGAATTAAAGGACTGCTACTGTACATCACCATTGCACACTATCCTAACTGAACTTCATAAAACTACTTAACGCAGTAAATCTATTTTGATGATCCTTCGGAAATCAATTTGGTGTAAAACATTTCTTAATATTATCAATGTTGAAAACTACTGTGCAGCAAATTATTTTTGTGGAAACTGTGATATATTTTTTAGGATTCCTTGATGAATAGAAAGTTTAAAAGAACAGCATTTATTTAAAATAGTTTTTTGTAATAATGTATAAAACGTTATCAATGTAATGCATTTTGTTTCTGTTTCTGCAATTTATTTAATTAATATAAAAAGACAGCTATATATTTGAATGTATGAAGACCCATGTATGCCATGTGAAAAACAGTATGTGTGGTATAAAGACATTCTTTTATATCATAACTGGATGCTTTTCAAAATTAAATAATAATAAAAAAATAATTATAATATATATAATAAAAAAAATATATATATATATATATATATATATATATATATATATATATATATATATATATATAATAAAAATATAAAAATACAGAAAGAATTTTTTTATATTGTTGTCATTGTATTAAAACCAAAATAATATGGTAGATCATACAGATTTGAAATGACATGAGGATGAGTAAATGATGAGACTATTTTTGTCCCTCACATTTTTGACTGAACTATTGCTTTAATAATCTGAATGGGCTGGAGTCCAAATTAAAGCCGCAAATCCAATCTATGTGCAAATCAGGTCTGAGGCCCTCTCTAATTTTCTTTGAAATGTACAGCCAACACAATTTTGACCTTCTCAAAAACTTTTGTCAGTTCGGGACACATACGGCATCATACACTAAACAGAACAGAGAAAGGATTATATAAACAAGAGGCTAGAGAGGTCAAAGTAGAGGAATTCCTATAACCCTGCAGACTAGTTTTGAGATACACAGCACTGCAAAACAATCTGGGTTAGCGTTTCTCACCATCTCTTACAGTAATGCAGCCTCAATCAAAGAAACTTTAACAGCGAGAAGTGCAAAGAGTTCCTCTTCCACCATACAAGCGCATTTCCTGTTGTATTGTTTTTCTCACACTCTTATTCCCTTCAGGAGTCTGAATGTGAACTCTCAAACATAAAGTCAATATGTCAGCACAGACGTGACAGGACGAAGGGGTTAAAGAGAAGAGCCGCTTCATGTCGAACACTTGACATGGGGCCATGCCGGGTAGTTAAGTCACACGAGACGTATCAGCCGTCTTCTCTGACAGTGTTTATATGTGCACCATATATTGATCCTTCATTTTATCTATTTTTTGCCTTTTGTCTACTACTTTTTCTTTTCTCTTTTTATTCTTCTATTTTATTTTTATTATACTGTAAAGCACTTTGGATCAACTACGGTTGTGTTAAACTTGTGCTATATAAATAAACCTTGACTTGACTTGATATGTGTGGGGATTGTGGGTGGTGAACTCCACAAAACTAATTTGATTTTTTCATAAAGGTCCACCTGCTTTGAGACAGACAGCGACATGTGGAGTGCGTCCTGCATGTCTGTCCCCTCTCATTGCACTGACACTGACATGATTGTGTTGATGTTACATCCCGAGTGGCACAGTCTGTTCTTCGAACATCTGTCCCTCAGTACACCTTAGACGCTTTAAAATCCAAGACTCCACAAAGTCTAGCACCTCTCTGTCATAGTACCAACACCATAGCAACACAGAAGCAGTGAGGTGCTTGGGAAACATGGGTTAAGGTTGGGCTGGCAGATCTGAGTAGCACTTATTAAAGGTGAAGCATGTCATTTCTGTGCAACTAAAAGCACCAAACAAAATTATTAATTTAAAAAAATTTTTTTAAAGAAAATGTGAGTGGCGTTCGTCCGTACAGACACTGCCGCCTCAATGCAAGGGTTCCATTATGCATTTTTTAGGTTGTTATGAGTTGTTTTTAGTGCATTACTATGTGGTTGCTAAAGAGTTCTGGGTGTTGTTAGGTTGTTACTTGCAGGTCTAAGTAAAGCGAGTCCACCACCAAGTCTCAGGTTTCAGATAAAATAATACAATTTTTGCCTTATTCTGTGATAAGAAAGAAGTTATTTCGTATTTCGTTCCTTTTCTATGGAATGGTGTTCTTAAAAAAAAAAAAAAAAAAAAAAAGTAAAAATGAATTTGACTGATAGAATTATTATTATTATTTTTTCAAGATTTCTATAGATACATTGTTATCGTGAATTCTTTTGGCCACAATAATCATGTAGTGAAAAATCTGATATTGTGACAACCCTAGTGTGAAACATCATAACAGTGTGAAACAGACACAATTGATTACGTCTGTGCGTCGTTCCAGCCCTAATATTTTTTTCTAATTAATTAAACACTCTTTATATGTCTATATTTAAAAAAAAATATCTCTATCTATATGCAAGTTTATTTATTTATTCAATTTATGAATTTGAGATTTATGAATGACTTACGGCTGTCTCTGTATGTTCATTTGATAAAAAATATGTATTTGCATGTTAAATTTAGGAAAAATATTTAAATATATATATATATATATATATATATATATATATATATTTATTAGACCAGAACAAAATTAACTTAAAATCGTTGTTTTTTTTATTTAATTATTTGACAAAATACCACACTGTGTCCTTGAGTAAAATCTTTAAATGATTAGGTATGTGGATTGCGTGCAGTTAGCTGGTTGGCAAGCATACACCAGCTAATATAGCTAGATGAGATCGGACACAGCACACAAAACTGGCTTTGTTTTTGTAGCCCCTCAGACACTGATACGTTTATCAGTCTGAGAATCTACTAAATTCTCAGTAGATCTGCAGCTTACCTGAACTCTTCCAACATGATGAACATTTCATAAACAGCATACTGTTGGCTGGGACACTGAGGAAATAGCCCAAGCCAGAGTTTGAAGTATATCAATCTTCATGGCTCTAAAATGAGACTGAGATACACTTGAAAAATGTTTTTCCAACCACAGCAGCTGTATTTAAGAGTGACGGGGGTGTAAATGTTAACTGAGGGAGCCTTAATTCTTGGAATGTTCCCAAATGATATAGACAAAAGCAAACAGTACTTTGTTATGATATAGAACTTTGTTATGATATAGAACCCTTGGCCATCTGAAGTCGACAGGCATACAAGATGTGCCAATGAGATCTGCCAAAGTTTGTTCTAGCAGAACAAAAAACAATATCGGTGAGCTTGAAACTAGAACTACATGTGCAATAAAAACTGAAAGACTTCATATTGGCATCATATTGAATAAATCCAATATTCTGTCAAGGTTCTCTCAGGCAGCCTTCTTGCTAACAGGGCTTAAATGGGAAGATGACCAACCAAGCATGCAATAAAAGATACTAAAGCAATAGTGATTGAAAATCACTAAAAGCGTGGTGATAAAAGGCTGTTAAATAATAATCAAAGAATTGCGCTGGAGAACGTGAACACAGAACAACAGCAACCTTGGAATTTAACTGCATTGACAGCAAAGCATTAGGCGCTGAATGAGCTGTCACAACATAAATAATGTTGGCAAATGCTAAAAACAAGCTAGGAAAATGCTATTAGGCCTGGAAAAGGTCTGTATAGCCAAGGATAAAGGCGGCTTTTAACTATTGGCAGCGCTCAAATCACTTCTGTAAAGGCGACTCAATACAGTAGCTGGTCTTAATCCCATTCAAAAGCAAGGGAGGAATATCTATACGTGCTCATCTTATTGGTTGAGGACAGCCAGAACCGATTTTCCCACTCTCTTCCCTTCGCCCTGCCTTCATTTACTGAAGAAGCCCGATGTGCAGTGGCAGCCAAAAGCGCACCATCAACAGCTATGCAGAAAGCCACACTGGACTCCTATTTTGTGCCTGAAAACAAGGCCCTCAAATTCAATCCATGTTGAGAAGATTAAGAGGCTCTTCAGTGGCATTCCTGCTCCATATGGCTACAAGGTGTCTGCCTCTATTCGGTCTGAAAGGGCTTAACATGCCATGCCAAGAGACTGGAGTACCTGTCTCTATGAGATAAAGGAAAAACTGTCTATTTTCAGTTAAACATACATCAATGGCACAGACATGGATTAAACTGGGAAATAGGTAGTTACCTTGTGCTCTAGGACTGATTAGTTTGCATAAAGAAGGCCTTTAAGTGCATTAAAATAACACTGGGGAACACATAAGAACTAAGATCTAGTCTGAAGCATTCTGGTACAGGAATATCGTTAGTTCCTCTGTCAGTTCATATATTAAAATGACTCAGGTGTCTAAACAAGGTTCTTTAAAGGGGTCATATAATGCCATTTTTGTACAAGCTAATATGATTCTTTAAGGTCTAAATTAAAAGTTTGTAATATACTTTAATTAAAAATTCTCATTAGTATTGTAAGAAAACACTTATTTTACCTGGTCAAAAACAGCTGTTTTCAGCACGCCGTTTCAGTGCATATGCCTTTAAATGATAATGAGCTTCGCTGACTCCGCCCCTCTATTCTGTGCGTACACCGTTTGTAACACAATAACACAATAACCATAACGTGTTGTTCATTATAAACGTGGGATTATGAATTATATTGAGAACGTCGTAAATAGAAAACATGCCGTATGTACCCTGAGTGTAAACCGACGCATTCATCGTGAAGCGTGCAGCTAGCGATTTGCAAAGATTAATATAAATATTAATATAAAGGTTAATAAAACATTACACTCACTTCAGTTCTTCTGGAGGTTCAGCAGGAACACGAATAGTTGGTCCCGATCCTTTATTCAGGAGCAGCTTCTTAGCTAAACCAGCTCATACTGACCCTCCTTTATAAAGCAGTCTGGTGAGAAATGATTCACGCAAACATGAGTTGCTCGTGGGGAATATTCCGTTCGAAAACAAAACTCAGCCACAGCGTCTTCAGCGGTTCGGATTTAAGAACATTAAAATGACTGCTGTGTTCGTTATTACACCCAAGAACAGAACACCACAATCGCTTAGACGCCATTCTGCTCATAGACAGAGCTCCAGCATATCAACAATGACCGCACGCGGACTATGATTGACAGCTCGCTCACGAGCGAGGGCGGGTCTGTGTTGAAACGCTGCTGTCAATCAACAATCGTGGGAGGGGCGTGCGACCGTGTGACGTCACACGGTCGAACGGCTTGATTTGAGACAGGGGAAAACATATAAGGAGAGTAAAAAAAACAACACTGGATGAATTTTTATCATTTTATGATGGTTGTGTACAGGCACTGCCAACACACATTTCAGTACAATCAACTTGTAAAAGTGCATGTATCATTATATGACCCCTTTAAAGAAAAATAATATTAATAAGTATTATAAGAAGAATATTCCCTCCTCTTAATACAACCTCATACTAACTAACAATAGCAAGTAGCAAATCATTGTTTTGCTGGGTTGTGAAGTAAAGGTGTTTTTTAAAGGCCAAGCTTTCATGTGCCCGAAGATCTATTCGGAGGCATTCCTGTACAGAAATATCATTAGTTCCTCTGTCAGGTCGTACATTAAAACGGCTCAGGTCTCTCAAAAAGGTTAACTTCCTTAATCTTTCTTTATCTTCATTATTGAGATCCTTAGATCCAAACTATAGCAAAGCTTCAACAAACACCACAACAAAGATCAGGTTAAATCTAATGGAAAATTTGTCCACCTTCTTATAGTGGATATATAAAAAAAAAAATACACGAAATAAAATAAAATAAATAAAATAATAATAAAATAATGGATTGCAATTTATTATAATAATCAATAATCAAAAACAACTTAAAATCTTAACACAAATACAAAAACCCTAGTTTTCATGTTATACTTATTAAAATACATATAATAAATCAATCTCCCTCTAAATATCACCTTACATCAACTATACCAATTGCAATTTGCAGCGTTGTATAGTAAACTAAAGAGTATCGCCTATTTTTGTAAGGCTAAACCCTTCAAATTGCCCTACCTAACTGCCCTTTGAAAGAAATAGAAACACAAAGTCTATTCATCAAACCATTGATGAAAATCTAAAGGAGTTATTGAGTCTGGATCCACCTTCAAGGCTCAGAAAGCATGAAAGGGATCTTTCCTTTCGCTGGAGAACTGTCTAACCCGTGTGATCTGTTTGAGAGATGCTGCTGGAAAAGCCTTGCATCAGTGAACCTGTCTGGATCATTTGAACACTCCAAGTTTGGTAGCGATGCTGAAATCAAATGTAACTCCTTATCTTAGCCATAAGCTCTGACAGACAAGTGGAGAAGAGAATAGTGAGCAGCCATTACATGTTTTTCAGATGGATGAATTTTAATCGCCTCAAATGTCTAGCACAACGCAAACAGTGGAAAACACCCCACAGGATTTCACTATAAATAGCTCTCATCTACTTCAGAAACTGGATTCTTCATTCATGACTCCACCACGGGCTCTTCCACACTACAGCATATAGTATAACACAGCTCAAAAAGGAAAATCAATTCAAATCTCATTCTACATGTCTTAGCACAGTCTGATATTCTACATCCTGTTAGTAAAACGGGTGTTTTCTAAATCATTAACGTGCAGTAATAAAAAGCAACTCAGGTGGAAAAGTGTTTCATATCTGCTTCGATAGCTAAGGGCATTCTGCATTTGCCAAGAAAAAAAAAAAGTGTCATGTGTTAATCACTGAATAATCAATCGTTTAGAGGAGATATAAACCCCTCACACTTTTAGAAGACATATCATTAATGTATCTGCCGGCTTCTGCATACTTCATATCAATGAAACATGACGAGAAACTAAAAAACAGGGCAGATAAAGTTTTCTGAAAACTGAATATGAATATGCCAACTTCAATATGCTTACAATACCAGATGCTAAAAATAGTCTTACGCTAGAACCTTAGATTGCAGGTTAGATTACCTTGGGGGAGATTGCATGTTATCCTAAACAATGAGAACAACTGAACACAGGCAAGAGGCAATACTGTTGTGGGTCCACTTCATCTCACACACACACACACACACACAGGCATCGATATAATGCTGGTATAGCATGGCATAACACTACACATCTGCAGAGTACGAGTGTTTTATATTAAATCACTCATTTTTTATTAATGAACTCTTCTGAATAATAAGATGGAAAAAATGAACAGAACTGTTTTGGTAACATTTAAAGTAATATTAAAAAATACAATGTGTCTGTAACTCTGCAGTATGAACATTGAACAACCAGTCAGTAATGAAGCTTCACCAACCTTAAGTACACAAAACAGTGATACAGTTCATTCAGCAAAGAATTTGTCAGACTAGCCATGTTTCCATCCACTTGTCAATCGAATTATCTGAAGTTCGGTAAAAAACCTCATGCGAATAAAGCTGGTGAAAGTGTGTTTCCATCAAACGGCTTTAAAGCGGATAAAAACCTGTGCGTAATGACGTCACATGCTGTTTTGCGATCAAATTGGTATATCGAATTGATTTGAGACATGTTAAGGTGTTTCCATTCATTTTCTCACCGAATTGCACAACATTCAACATTTGCGAACAAAGTTTTACTAGGCAAAATGGAGCGCACCATAATAACGTTTCCATCCGCGTTTATCGCATAAGCCGTATATCGATCAAGATAAAATCCGATGAGACCGATCGTATTTCATTTGAGTCGATATTCATGAAATTATATCGAATTTTACTGTTTCCATAAGGCATTTTTCATTCGATATCACTTAATACGGATAAAAACGTGTGGATGGAAACATAGCTATTGATTCAAACTGATAGCTTCTGATTTCTGTCTTTTTGTTTGATTTATTAAAACAGGGTATCCCAAATAGGGTTTGTGAGAAAACTGCAGGGAGTTTTGTAAGTTAATGAAATGGTAATAATAAATTAAATAAAAGATACAATAAAAAATTAAAAAACATTTTAAAAAATAAAATATTTTTTTTAAATAAAAACATATTTATACAAATATAAAACAAATAAAAAATATTACTTTTTTTATGTGACCATTAACTGACATCAGACAACTGAACATGCAATGTGTTGCTAAATTATTGAAACACTAACTTAAAAATGTAGGAAGTACATCAAGAAAATGTCTCAACACTGCAGCACTCTTCTTACAGGGCCAGCCCCACTGGAGAAACTTGAGCTTTGTGCTTTGCTCATGGTGAAAGGTCACGGATCGACTCTGAAGAGGTCAGACCTACAACCAGTCCAGGTCGTTAACCACAACTGACACAACTGACACAATGTAAAAGAAGGAAAGTAAATGGTGACAAACACCATTGCAAAAATAGTAACCAAAATGCCAAAAGGAATATCAAATATTTTTCTTGTGACCATAAATCGTATTTTAACTATCTAACAAAAACATCTAATTAAAAATTATAATCAAGCATCAGTGTGTGATTTGCAACACTGATAGATTTTGTGAGTACAATTATCATGCAAACTAAATGAACAGAAATACAGTGACATGATCATTACAGATTGATGCATTTGTTCCACCAGGTGGGTCAGTATAATTATACCACAACATGGCTATTAGCCTCAGATTAGAATGCAATGCAAATCTCCCAAGCACCCAAGAACAACAGTGCACCAATCAGAAGACACTTTCTAACTGCTGTAATCATTTAGCACAAACCTCCAGTGGGAAAACGTAAGCCTGCTGGGACTGTCTGTTCCTCAGTAGAGGTGTACGCAGTACGCACATTACTCTGCCCTCTTCAACTGCATCCATTATTCATTCTCATTAGCTTTACATTTATTCTGGCTGCTCCAAAGAGGTTCCTCTCTCTTTAGCCTAATCAAAGAAATGATATGTCCTTTATGTATAGGTGATGATAACACATGAATAATATATGCTAATACGTATATCCAAACAAGAGATACTTCAAAATGGATTTCTACTTTTTGAATCAATATATGTACCTGAACAGTGTGCTCTTTTGTCCCAGAAGTGGACTGAGCAGACCAAAGCAAGTATGATGAAAAAACAGACAGTATTCAAGGGATGTTCCATTTCCTACTTTGATTAAAGATTTGAAACACAATACACTTACTACAACATAGGCCTATATAATATTACAAAAGTTTTACATTTAAAAAAAAAACAATGTTATTTTGAACTTTCTATTCATCAAAGAATCCTGAAACAAACTATCATGATTTCCACAAAAATAATAAGCACCACAACTGTTTTCAACATTGATAATAATAATAAACGTTTCTTGAGCACCAAATCAGCATAATAGAATGAATTCTGAAGGATCATGTGACACTGAAGACTGGAGTAATGGCTGCTGAAAATTCAGCTTCGCCATCACAGGAATAAATTACATTTTTAAAACATATTTAAAATATATTTATAGTCGTATTTATATACTATGTTTTTGACTGATGTAAGAACATAGAAGAGCACCTCTTGTGACTCACGGCACCAAGCCAAGAGAGACTGATGCAGGGCACGACATGCACAAGAGGTCATTCACGCTGTCTCTCTGCACCACCGTTACCAGAGTTTATGGCCTCAATTAGATCCAAACAGCCTCTTATGGAACAGTGGGTTTAATATGTGTTTAGGCAGGAGGTGGAGGTGTAGAAGAAAAATGGATTATACTCTCTAAGACAAGTAATGCAAACCAATATGGCTCACCTAGGTCTCTCTCTCTCTCTCTCTCTCTCTCTCTTTCTCTTAAAGCAGAGAGCGTTCTTACGGGATCAAATATTTCTGTGCTACAGCGTGATGGAGGGAAACTGAAGGTCCGTGAACTGTACTTTTTATAAACTCTGAGAACTTCAGCATGGCCTTGAACTTGCGCACGCTGCATTTTGAAGAAAAATATTGCTGTTTGCCTCTTGAACTCTGTGCTTGACAAATCCACACTAAATCCTTACTCAAGCCCTTCTCCAACCCCAAAAACTCTAGACGTGCACACACAAAGCACATTCTCAACCTTTCATTTTGGACAGCCAAGTGAGTGGATTGGATTGGCTTGCCTTGCTGTGGGTTACCACAAACAATAGGCTGAGAGAGAAACAAAACATACCTCTCTGCGATCAAAGGGGCTTTAATGTCATTTGATGGTCCTAAACATTCAAGTGGAGAAATTCGAACCTCATATGGTGAGGTGGAAGGGTCTCTCGGTCCTGGTGAGAGAATGCTTGTTATACATGGCACTGATCTTCTTTCATCTCAAGATTTTTCCTCAGTTTCATATCAAAGTGTGAAACTTCATCCATGGCTAGAAGCAGAGATTAAAGTTTCCGTTCCTCATTTTTTCATATAAACAAGAGCAAAACATCATGTTGTACTTAGGAGCCCATTAAACTAAAGAAATCAAATGCAGAAGGGATGAGAGAAAAGAAAATAATGAAATAGTAGTAGATTTATGATGGTTGCCTATGCTAAAGTCACCCCCACGATGCTAGGGAGTTCTGGGCAGTTAATAGGCGTTGCTAGGTGGTCACTAGAGCCTTCTGGGTGGTCACTTACTGACCTCAAGTCTTTATATGGCTGTCTAATTTTTCGCATATTTTATCATCTGCTAGGCTAAATAATAGCACATATCATCACATTTACAGCACAACCCGAGCTTAAAGGTATGGTAGGCAATTTTCTGAGACTAGCAATAGCGAGCTCCATTCAGAGCGCTCTCCAAAGCCAAGCCTCCTCCAAAAAACATGCACGCGTACAAGCAAAGCATCACGAGAGACGGCGTTAAACTACCTCATGTCTCAAAGCACATAACATTACAATGATAATAAACAACTCAAAGAGCACTGTCCTGTACCACTTGACTGCTGCAGATGAATTTCGGCGTTGATAGCGTTGCCATTAAAACACATAAATTCGAGTCACAAACCGCTCTGAGTATAACGTCACGAATTTCCATCTCTTTCAAATTACGGCAGTTATGGCTTGAACGCCACACAAGCTCATTGTTTTGGTTCGGGAGGAACTGTAAACGGTGGTATGGAAATACATATGTCTGTCAAATTCTGCATGGCATGAAATGAGCTGATGACGTCTGCACAAGCAGGGTGCACGGAGATATGGAAATACATATGTTGACAGGAACGAGTGCATTGATTGGACAAACATTTTATGGTCCTACACCTTCCACATGCGATATATATATACACACATATAAATACATTTAGACCACTTAAATTAGTGATTGCTATCAGGATGTGAAGGGACTTTCAACCAGCATAACACAAAATGTTTCTGGAACAAATCACCTACCCTGCCTTTAAGTTTAATATTTAGACTAAGAAAGAGCAATGGTAATGAAAAGGCTAATAAAAAAGCCTGCTGAACGAACAAATAAGAAAACGGCTGTTAGCCCGGCAACATCATTCAGTGGTGCATATCTAGTCGAGGTTCATTAAACAACTTTGTGTCAATGCTGTGGCTTGCTCTATTGTTCCTTCTGAACCCTAGTGAGAACAAACGGTTCATACATCAACAGCAGAAATGGATGACACGAGTAACAATACTGAGCAAATGTAGCTAACAGCATATAACAGCTTCCCCCTGCCGATTGGGACTACATTATTGTTAAACCTGTGTGCTCTATTGTTTCTGTGAATTGTAGAAAAACTTCTCTGAAATTCTCTAGAGCAGTGGTCTCAAACTCGAGGCTTGCGGGCCTCATATTTTGTGGCCCCCTACTTGACATTAAAGTTTAATGTTAGTGCGGCCCGTCGTTGCGTGTGCCGCGTTTTAATATATATTTTTTTTATCCCTTATGGGCTACCATAGATCGTGATCGTCTCGTGACAGCTTACGGTGGGTTTGTTGTCAATAGTTGTCATAGACAACCGCGAAGTACAACCATACTGCGCCTGGAAAAAACGAGTGCGTCGCTTCAATTATGAGCGCGCTTGCCGCGCGCCTACATTTGAAATAACGAACTTGAGCGCGCAAAATATTTGAGCGCGATATGTGAACGGCCCCTTGGCGAGCTACCACCAATCAGGCCACGAGCTACTGGTAGCTCGCGAGCGACGTGTTGGAGACCCCTGCTCTAAAACAATGTGAGAATAATCATTTTGAGCTTGTAATATGTGTCCAACAGGTTGATAAGAAGGTTTGCTTTGATTTGTGCAGTCAGTAATTTGAGACACTATACATGTGTAGAAAGAATTCAATAAGACGGGCAGACATGACTGCAAATATTTGTATTTCAAAAGCAATAATTGTTTTTCTAAGTATAATAAAAGGAAATGTGCCTTCCAAAAAAAAAAATTCAATATCATTAATGTGTTGTATAAAGAAAATAAAAAGGACATAAGCAAATATGAATATCACAAATATGTGTTATAGACAAAAAAAGTTTGTAAAATGAACTTCAACTGTCAGAAGGACAGCTCATGTATGTTGTACAGAAAGGAATGTTTAAATTCAGAGGAACAGTTCAGAAGAAACGTTAATAATAAATATTGAGAAGATTGGATCAGTTGTGCTCCTTTTTTGTAATACTTGAATACTATTTTTTTGTGGAATACTTGATGCGGCCCAGCCTGACCCCAAATCTACCTCCAGCGGCCCCCAGTTAAGTTGAGTTTGAGACCCCTGCTCTAGAGTGAATCGAGTAGAGCAGTTTAACAATACAGTAAATCACTATAATGTTGATCACTCTCCCTTCTCAAGTTTTCTCTAACATTAACAACAACATTCAGATATTATATTCAGATTCCATACACACACACACACAAAATTTGGTAAATCTGTTAGATTACTGCATAATTAACTAATGACAAATTAACTTACACAACCCTAAAATATACCTAAAATATATATATAAAATGTAATATAATATAATATAATATAAAAGGAACCAAACTAAAATAATTTAACTACTAAAGTTAATATGCATAAATAAATAAAAATTACCAAATTTATGACTATTTTTCTTTCTCTAAATGAGCTGTTAGTGTGTTTTTGCTAACGAGAATGTAAATGAACAGTAAACTTTCTGAATTCATCTGAATTAATCTTGATAAGATGTTAATAAGATGATGAGATGCACATGAGACTCCAGAACAAACAGAAAAACCTCCAGGAAATTGCCACCCCTCCCCAAACTGTTAGCGCTAATCTGGCATGTCTGTATGTGGAGACTAGCACACGCTAAAGAGCTGTCAGAAGACATCATTAATCCCTCAGGACCATCACAGACAGATGGCGTGATGGAGAAACAGCAAGCCACTTTTTCACTGAGCGGAGACCATTTTCGCGGTCTCATTTCTCATAAAAAAAGAACAGAACTGAACAGGGCTGAAGCTGGTCCTGGAACAATACATTATAAAAGATCTTTACCAAGTGTTTAAGATCAATACTCAAACCCCAAACCCAACCTTTCCATTATAGAGAGTTATTTCATTAACCTCGAAAGCTGCAAATGTGACCAGAAAGTGGCACAAATCGCCTCTCATCCAAAGGACACATGGTCTGTTTTAGTACAGCACAATACTGCAGATGCTATAAGGAAGGAGGACAGAGGCGGAGTTTAAGGGACATGACCTCTCCCTCAGGGCTTCTTACCTTATCAGAAGGGTGCAAAACAGTCTATACACAACCATCAAAGTAGCCTGAAGACTTTAAGAAGGACAAGTGTGAACTAAAGGATGTAATGGAAAAGTAAGGGGGGAGAGGGGGAGCATTGAACTTGCATTGAAGGTCTTAATCGATCCTTGCGGCCAACAGCAGGATAATGTCTCCTAAAGGACACAGTGCACAGTTAGTCTATCAATCCGAGGCAGTTACGACAGCTTCAGCGTGTGAGAGGATTTCTCAGTAAAGCACATTCAGTAAGCTGTTTACATACAGCATATCTTTTCTAAACAGCACTTGTGCTGTAAAAATATTTCTACACAGCTGAAAACACAAAAATCTATTCCAGCGTCAACGTCACTATTACTTTCCCCAGTGGATAATTCTTCATCCGCTCTCTCCCGAGCTGCCATGACCATCCAAGCCGGGCTGAACTGTATTATGTGTGTGCGTATTTCAGTTGAAGGGCCGAAAAAACTGCCGTTCTCTCAGTGAACTAATGAAACAAAAGCAAACACACAGTGGTACAATGCTGTCCGCCAGCATCCAGCAGGCCAATGTCATTAATCATGAGATCCAGGGGCAGAGGGCTCTTCATCCAGTCCTGTTGCCATGGCAGACCCTACAAAAGTGTCACATATGCACCTTTCCCTCTTTCCTATGGCCTCACTGGTTGGCCACCAGCCAATTGCAGCCGTTAATATAAAAAAAAGGAAAACCATACACAAATACTGCTTTGCACATGCACTTTTACCCATATATGCATTCTTTGACCTTGCCCACACATCCCAGTCTTGTTCTCTTTGTTACATGCACACAAACAATCCTGATCATTTCTTTATCAGTCGTTCACTCAGTGCTGAGAGAGGAAGAGATACGGCAGAGCTGGATATACGAGAACCCAAGCAATCTGCGGGCAGTCTAGGGCTATTCCCGCTAATCCTGTGTCATCACCTGTTATCCTTCAGGACACACATGCACAAACATAGTCTCCGGTCCCTGAGCGTCTCCCCTTCTGCCCTCTCTGTTTACTGACAGGATTGTTGTGGGGCTATCATTCCAATCTAAACTACTTCATTTTTACTTTGCAAGCGCCCATACAAACAGAGAACTACACGAGGATGGTCCACCTAACAAGCTCGAGGAAAAGAAACATTACCAAACAAACAGGACACTGGGGTTGAGTAAACAGGCACGGGAAAGGCCTAATGGTGTCCCTGTGTGTGACCGAGAGGGCTGGGTTCCCATGCAATAGTTTAGCAGAGAAAAAGCTAGCTGAAAATCATCTAGACATTTTTGTGATGATGTGGCTTAGTGGTTAATTATACAGGATGTTAAGGTAACATAGGTTTAAACTCGAACTTAAATTCTTAAGTTCCTTAAATTCCTAAGTTACCTCCAAAGTCGAAAAATAAGCACATGATTTTTTTTTTTATTCATTTTTTTTTTTTTTTTTCATTTAATAAGAAACAAAATTTACAGACCAAAATCCACTGAAACTCTACATGCTTATACATTCATCCTCACATTCATACCCCAAACATACACGGATGAATGTATATGAAAAATTCTTTATCTTCTTACTGGACAATTTACTAAAGAAAAAAAAAATGTATCATAGCAATGTAGATATTGTGTGCCAAAAAGGATTTTAAAAATAATAAAAAAATTAATAAAAAATAAGTGGAGCATTTATAATATATTTTTTAAAAAAGGTACTACTAGGTCTGTATATATCTAGTAATAAATATACATTAAATAAATTAAAAAATATATAACAAGTTACTGTTCTTATAAAATATAATTTACTGGATAAATCTTACTTTGACTTAATCTTACGTTAGCCTAACAATGAATACGCAATTCCACAATACTTTTTGACGCAAAGAATGGATATAAAATAATATTATATAGGCCCATAAAGGGGTATTGAGGCTAAACTCTTCATGCTAACAAATATTAATTTCATTAACACACAATCTTCTCCGTTAGCACTTTTGGAAACAGCTTACTGAGTGTGAGGACAGACATCCATCTGAGAGGGTGTCTGCCTGAAAAAGGCTGAGTGGGGCAGCCAAGAAGCAGAGGCAGTTTGACAGGGGTGTTATGGAAGGGTCAGCTGGTGCTGCTCTGCATTGCATGAGAAAACACAGGCAAGTAAGGCAGGTCTATATCGGGCACGCAGTCAGCATGCCAAATGGGTTACTGAACAGCGCAATGTGATGGACGTCCTGATAGCACGCCAAGCTTTCACGGCATGTCCAGCATTACACAGGTACCCATGAACCAAAACAAGTGCGGCTTAGGCTGCTAATCCGAAATCAACCGCCCGTTTGGCATCAGAAGGGCATCAGATACTTAGCTGAGATGAGTGTTTAGGACCCGGCTGTTATCTTAAAGCCATCACCTCATCCAAAACCCTGGCACCCAACTCTGTCTCGTGTCTCGAGAGGTGGAGCAAATCATTGTTCTGTCATGCCAGAGAATTTGAAATGACCTGATTTGGGCAGCACAGTTCCGGTAAGACATCTGGAGCCTCTTCACCATGTTCTCCTGCTCCACAAACCTGACAGTCTGTATAAGCACCAGCACAATTACCCAGAGCTCTTTTGGGTCAATGACATTTACCGCACCACTCACAGTCACAATCAGCTTCTTCTGCTCTATATGTCTTCAAATACAGATTCATGCCATGGCACAGTGAATGGCCAAGGCTTCACAAAAGAACGGCCTGACAGGAAGGTGAATGAAGAGGAATAGAAAGAACCACAGAGCTAATGGAGGTTAAAACAGTTCACTGAAGTCTGAAAACCCATCCCCCACCCACCCCAAAAAGGAGAGTCAAATAACTTCTGAAAACACCAGCAAAACTTAAAATAGGAACTCACCAGGGATAAGCAAACTGTACAATTGCGGTCGAAGTCAATAGACTCAGCATAAATGAAATGTAAATGGTTTTTTGAAACAGAAATGATTTTTTCTGTCTAGAGATGGCTGGTTCAGTTTTGATTAGGCTAAATCTCTTTTGCAGTAATGGCACTGCCTCCCTCCGCTGAAGTATCAGGCGATATATTTAACTCAGACTGGGGCAGGCTGATTCACCCCACAGTAATTGAGGGTTGAGGACGTAAGCTCCGCTGGATTGGGAGTCACTGTAACATGGCCGCAATGCATGTTGGTTAGGGAAAGACATTGCAGTCAGTTCCTTATGGTCTCATGTCTTTTACATGAGTGAACATGAATGCATTTCAATGATGTCTGGTTTCACACTCAAGATGTATTGCAGAGCATCAAAGATGAAGGGCCTCCATAAACTATGAGCTGCTGGCCTAGAGGGATTGTAAAGCAGTAAATGCCCCCCAAAAAAGTCAGTATACAGTATAAAAAAATATGATTTGGCCACAAATAACTTGTAGTGAAAACAACCTCTCTAAAAGAAATCAGAAGATATTTTGAATAACGAAAGCCTATAGGGTTCAAAACCACTGAACCCCACTGATATTCATTGTATGGACAAAAATTTAAAAATGTGACATTGTATACACAACATATTCAGTTTTTCCCGTTGTGCTATATGTGTTTAGATTTGAATACTGCCCTAATGAAAAACAATCAATGGTGAAACATCCATTGCTAAAATCTCACATGGCGAATCAACAGAAGTTTGTGTGGTTACTATGGCAATCAAAGGAAAAGCATTTACAGTCCTGCAAAAAATAATCTGTTCACATATAACTTAAAAGGTTAGAATTTAAAAAAAAAAAAAAAAAAAAAAAAAAAATCTGATTTCATCTAAAGCGAAAAAGCCTGAAGTTAGTGGTCACAGTAGACTTTGAGCGTGCAACATTTCTTCGGACACATACGATAACATTTTACACACTAGGGCTTCTAACATATCAGAAAATCACAAACAATGTGATTATGACTCATTATAAAAATTTTTTATATATACCATATACTTCGACATTCCTGCAACTCTGAAGTGTGTGTTGAGCCAAGAGGTCAATCTGTGGTTGTGAATTGTTTCTAAATAAGATGAGCTTTTGCGCTGAAACACTAAACGCAAAAAAAGGTGCTGCAACTGTTTAGTGAACTTATGTCCTCACACTTACAGGCTTTATCCAGCAACCAAGATGACAGACAACAGCATCAACCATGTCAGATCCTCCAGCAGAAAGCAGAGCCCCTTGATCTCCATGCCCTCGTGTGACACGTCTGACCTTACCGAAGCAGGTGCTAGTCTTAAGGAATGCTCTGAGGTTAGCAAAGGGTAGATACAGCGTGCGGCGCACCCCAAAGAATGGCAGGAATGTCCGTCCTGTGGAGGTAGGGGTTCAAGGACGGAGACACGACAAATTCGGCACCTTTAAAATTTGTTTTGCTTAGCATGTCGAAAAATACAGCTGCTTCTCCTGTGCCAGTTATCTCACAGCAATCATCCATGAGACAGCCGCGAACAGATTAACGGTGCCAAACGGATGGTCGTAAGAATGTCTTAAAAAAATTATTAGCTCAGAACACAACTGAGCACAAAGACTGCTTGTTTCTTTCAAAGACTGCTTGTTTCTTTCAAAGCCTGTCTCCCTTTGTTATTTACATGTCCTAACTGTCCAACCTGACACATTTTTACGGTTAGGGATGACACAGCACTCTTTTGGGAACACAGCTTTAGAAAATCCCTGCATGCCGATAAAAAGCACATTCCTTTAATCTCCTCACAGCTTTGCCAGGCAATGTGGTAGCTCCAAAACAAAGAAAACAAATAGTTGGTGACCTCTGATGAGTCCAGTGCTGGGGAGGAAGGGGAGCAGATGAAGCAAAGCACTAACTCTTCTATCCAAGCTTCTTTTTATGAACTTTAAGCACATATTTGTTGTGTTCAACATCCATCTGACTATTTTCTCTCCGTCAGATCCTGTAGGAATCCTCCTGTTTACCTCATCTTAACATTACAGAAATATTACTGACAGACATACTTCTTTGGTTAAACCTAATCTGAATAAAGAGTAACCTCTGGAAAGATTTGTAGTGAATAGACAAACTGAATGTTGACATTTTGTTGCATGTGACCACAACAGTATTCAAGATACGACGTGTTGATATTCTATAGCAAAGCGTGAGATCAGAAAAGATCTTTGAGACAAAAACTTCACATCCAGAACAACAAAAACCTGACCATTAAATAGCAGGAAAATGGGTGATAATGTACATAAGAAATTTAAAAAACAAACACACGCAAGGAGTCAATGAGAGCGAGTGAATCCTCAAACTGACCTGCTTCACTTCAGCCGGCATCACGGAAATCCTGTTTGGTTAAGCCTCTGGGAGAAACGCAACGAGAACAATATTCTCTTGTGAGTGGAGTTTGTCTGTAAGTCAGTCTTTCGTTCCTTATTATGCGAGTATGTCCTGTGAGAGCCGAGACAGCTCACAGCCACAGAGCCATCCTTTCCCCACGGTCACATGCACGAATATACTCCGTCTCTCGTCTTCTTGCGTGTTCCTCTCTCTCTCTCTCTCTCTCTCTCTCTCTCTCTCTCTCTCTCTCTCTCTCTCTCTCTCTACTTCTCACACACACACGCTCTTTCTAACACATGCTCGTAATCCTCTCAGGGACAGAAGAAACCCGCCTCCACCGTCAGCGAGCGAGGATGCTGCAAACGTTGGGGCGAATAATGATTTCAAAATGAGGAGAGATGCTTTAGACAGTCCAATGAATCCTTCAATAAATTCAGGAATCCGGCTGAAGAGAACCAAAACAAAACAGCTCACACACAGAGAAGTGGAAGGGAAAAAAAGTTACCCGGTGCAGGAACAAAACCCTCTGGGTAGACTAAGAGAGAGGGGGGTTGACGGGCGTAGAGGACAGGGTAAGGGGGGGTGTGTGTGCGTTTGAGTGAATAGAATCTTCCCAGAAGGCAGTTGCCCTGTTCACAGTGTAGAGTTTTGTACTCTCATTCTCTCCCTCTCCTCACCGAGCATCTATGCAGACAAGGGTCAGACGGATTGGAGGGGGAGGGGCTGATAGACAGACGCAGCTGGAGTGGAAAGTGAGAGAGAGAGAGAGAGAGAGAGAGAGAGAGAGAGAGAGAGAGAGAGAGAGAGAGAGAGAGAGAGAGAGAGAGAGAGAGAGAGAGAGAGAGAGAGAGAGAGAGAGAGAGAGAGAGAGAGAGAGAGAGAGAAGACTCCACCCAGCCATCATGCCAAAAGAGCATGAGCCCTGAGAGGGGGCAAAGCTTCACAAAACTTTGTTATTTTCCTCTTTTTTACCCTTACGCTCTCACTCGGCCTGTTCTTTTCTCTCTCTGCTTTTGTCCTTTTGTCCTTCCAGCCTGCTAAATATGAGAAGGGAAAGGAAAGAGGTTGCAGAATGATTTCAGACAGCATTCAGTGACTGATAGTGAGAAAGAATTTTAATCCAAATCTATGAATGGCTTTAACACAAAGCCGGAAGGAGGGAGAGTTCAGGGATGGGCACTTTACACCCATGGTGTCAAACTCATTTTAGGTTGTGGGTCGGATGTGGGACAACTTTTTTATTTGTTGTACATTGGTGCACTCGTGGAGTTAAAAAAAAGTTCAGAATTAACATTATGCATGCTTTACTAACCTACACTGGGGTTAAAATTAAATGGTGCATTCGCAATTTATTAATTTCATACTATTCAAGTGTTTGGGGTCAGTAAGATTTTTTTTTTTTTGAAAGAAATTAATTTAAACTTTATTTATTTAAATTAAACTTTTATTTAGCAAGAATACATTAAATTGAAAATAAGTGACAGTAGAGACTTTTAGACTGTTACAAAAATTTCAGCATCTGAACTTTCTATTCATCGAAGAATCCTGAAAAAAAAAAAATCACAGTTGTTTTTAACATTGATAATAATAGGAAATCTTTCTTGCATATCAGAATGATTTTTGAAGGATCATGTGACACTGCAGACTGGGAGTACACAATGTGTACACCTGCCCTAACATAAATTTAGGCTTAACAAAATAAACTATACAACTAATCTCTATTTACAAGCCTGCGCCTTAGTCAAACATAACTTTATCAACTTACTTGACCAAAAAAATCCACATTTGAGAGCAATTCCGGACAAGTAGAAATTGTTAAAGTGTCAAAAGCTGAAGATTTTCCACCTCAGAGGCTGAGGTATCTCATGTCTTTACTTAAAAACAAAATCTTCTCAAACTCTGAACAACAGTCAGCACAAACACACACCCACACTGAAGAGCACCATGTCTTATCTAGCAGTAACAGCCTGAATCTGTTTGCAGTCGGCCTGAATGAATTCACTCCTTTTTCTACTATGGAGTCTGACACCAAACAGACTGCAGAACGCCCTGTGGTCACTAAACCATATAAACATGTCAACAGAAAAAGTGTTGATAAATAAATAAACTGAAAGTAATCAGAGCTTTTTAGTGGATCCAGGCCTGAGGAGGTAGTGCGATGGAACAGATGCCGTGAAAGGTTAACGTGGACTACGGAGAGAAAGACAAAAAGAGAAAACCACACATAATGAAACGAACAAGAAAGAATAAGCAAGATATGCAATGTACATGCGACTGTTCTAGTCTCATAAATATATTTATGAGCACTGAATATTTGAAAAGGCTTTTGCTCCAGAGGATGTATGATGTTTACTTAGGGTTGCAGCACTCTTAAATTTGGAATGTAATGAATTTCATCATTAGAAGTTTTCAAAGGGGGCGACTCAGCAAAGATCGCATTTTAAATGCATAACCTCTGTAAACGAGCACTGATTGCGGTAAAAAAAAAAAAAAAAAAGGAAAAAAAAGTGGGACTGCAGACTGGGAAATAAACATACAATGTTGTTTCTCTTGATTTGCATGATCAAATAAAAAAATGTGAGTCTTGGGTTTCTCCATAACGTAGATGCTGATCAACAACACAGATCTGGTAAATGAGATCCTGAGAGAATATGAAAAAATCAGAACTAAAAGGGAAATATAGAGCATAAAATGTATAGCACTGAAAGAAGTTTCACCAAAAATATAAAAATCAATCATTATTTACTCACCCTTGTGGGGTTTATTTTCTTTCTTTCTGTGGAACATAAAATAATTTCTGAAAGATATCCTTGCCCTTCAATATAATGAAAGTGAATGAGGATAGGAGTTTTCAACCTTCATAATATATTTCCAAGACCCTTGTGATGGTACATCGACTTAAAATAAGTTAAATGACACATCTGCCATAGCCTGACGTGGTCTGTATCGCTTTTACTGGCACTATGTAACGTCGGGTTTCGGGTAGGAACCCGAGCACAAAAAGAACTAAAAAATTCGACTGCTTTACGGCATACGTCACTTCCCCCACCACTTCCTCAAATTGTCTGTGGCCATTGCAGACATCCCAAGTCACCCATATTGATAGCATCTCCCTGATGCCCGAAAATTAGTTCAAATCTCCCGGAATCTAGAGCGCGCATGCGAGACAAAACATACTGCGCGCATAACATACATAGTGCGAGGATGGCAGAGAGGGAGAGAGCGAGAAACCTTGCGAGTGTGCCTCACGAAAGCTAGTCAACCCGCCACCCGTCACCCGTCGCTTGAAAATAAATGCCGTACAAGTTCCGAGCAACATGAGGGTGAGTAAATAATGACAAAACTACTGTATGGGGTGATCTATTCTTTTAACTACACATGCATTTCATTTTGTGGTGATTATCATCTTTTACAAACATAAAATATCAACTCTATACACTTCTGCTTTCAGTCTGAGCTGTCCTACTGTGTCTAACATTCTCATTCAGTAGCTGCTCTCCAAATGTTCACTTACTCGAAGCTCATTATGCAGTCTTCTGCTCGCATAAAGTCTTGTTATGAGACAACGTGTAAATAGACCAGTGCCCTGGTAATAAGGTAAGCGACTGACAGTCCAGACGCGCATACCAATCTCTGGATAAATATAAAGAGCAGAAACGAGTCTATCCACTCCCACACAACGTCAATAAAGGCACCAGAGACCAGACAGAAATATTAAACCTAATATATATGGGAAAACAACAGGAGAATAAAACAACGTAATTTAGCTGATCTTATATTGTGTTACCTGCCACACAGGGTGATGAAGAGAAAGTCAAATAAAAATATCAATGCTATTTGTTTTGATTGTTTTGAATTTATTTTTAAACAACATTTCTATCTGTACGTAGTACGTATATATTGGAATAGGTTGTTAAATCAACCATCTTCGTAGAAATGTACAAGTAATCATCAGCTATATCTACAGTTCTCATCAACAAATTTGTAGCACATACATTATTAAACCGTGATGCTAAACCACTTCAAGGCAACTTCCATTAAAAGTCAGTGTCTTGAAGCCTCCAAACAAGTCTTTCAAGTGTTTTCAATTTAGGCTCCCAATAAGAGGGTCAAGCACAGACTTTTTTGGTTATATATGAACATGCCGAATAAAGGGGTCACATTCCTGGAGTGACTCAGGGGTCTCATAAAGCAAGAGATTCTTATTTTAAACACATGAGTTCAGGATCCTCTGAGTGAGCAGCAGTTGGTCCTTTAAGTGTCTCCAGAGTCAATCCTGCTGGTATGGTTAAAGGAGAACTCCGGCGCAAAATGAACCTCGGGTGTAATAACACATTGGTACAGACTAAATCGTTCCCTGAGATTTGTTTTCATGATAATCGAATATAAAGAGTTTTATCTCTAAAAACAGTTTAGCTTATAACGCTAGTATATTGGGCATCGAGTAAGCAAAAAGAGATCGCTAGTTAATACCATTAACAAGGCTCAAATTAGCCCCACACTAACACGGCAGCATAATGAGTGTCCTTACTTGCAAACCGAAGCATTGAGAACTTTGTAAGTGTATAGACAGTTTAATAAGAAGATACTTTACACAGACAGTACAGTTAGCGCATACAGACAGGAGCCATCTTGGAAAACAGTCTCGATCAATCGAACCACGAAGGTGAGCGAACAGTACGTGTAGATATTGAAGATAAGATTATAAAATTATAAAATTATATTTATTTTTTTATTTTCTCTGTTGCGTTCAGTGCTTATCTTATGCGCTCAGTGCTTTCTTCCGGAAACAACGGACCATATGAGATTCCAAGTCACAGTTCAGCTCACGTATCACCGTGTTCGTGGTTTGACTGATCGAGACTGTTTTCATAGATGGCTCCTGTCTGTATGCGCTAACTGTACTGTCTGTGTAAAGTATCTTCTTATTAAACTGTCTATACACTTACAAAGTTCTCAATGCTTCGGTTTGCATGTAAGGACACTCATTATGCTGCCGTGTTAGTGTGGGGCTAATTTGAGCCTTGTTAATGGTATTAACTAGCGATCTCTTTTTGCTTACTCGATGCCCAATATACTAGCGTTATAAGCTAAACTGTTTTTAGAGATAAAACTCTTTACATTCGATTATCATGAAAACAAATCTCAGGGAACGATTTAGTCTGTACCAATGTGTTATTACACCCGAGGTTCATTTTGCACCGGAGTTCTCCTTTAAGAATAAGGTATAATCAGGAAACTTTCAACCACATGCAGATGCAGTAGCTGTTGAGTCAGTTATAGCTCATATTATAGACAACTAGTAGACTACTAATAGTATCCAGGATTGATTAGGGAAGGGTGATATACTGAATATTTACAATATTTACACACAATGTTTTGCTGATGACATATTAATGTGAATATTACAGTGTTCCTAAAGTACTTTTTATTTGGACAGTGTGTGATTATATGAGTTGTGATGCCCTGTTTGCCACCAATTATTTTTTATTTTATTTTTTATTTTTTCCAAAGAACCAGTCAGACCATTTCTCAACTGGTCAAACAATGGTTTATATATATATATATATAAACAAACTTTAATAAAAACAGTAATATTGTAAATTATTATTATAATTTAAAATGATTTTCTATTTTAATACATTAAAATGTATTTTATTCCTGTGCTGGCAAAGCTGAATTTTCAGCAGCCATTATTTTAGTCTTCAGTGTCACGTAATGCTTCAGAAATCATTCTAATATGCTGACTTGGGGTTCAAGAAACATTTCTTCTTATATTCAATGTTGAAGTTCTGCAGCATAATAACTGTGATTATACTTTGTGATACTTTGCGACCATGTAAAAGATTTTACAGCCACTTTGAATAAAAGTATTAATTTCTTCCAAAAACCCGACCCCAATCTTTTAAATGGTAGATTATACTGTACACTCTTTATATAAAATCACCAAATTGGCATTGTCTACCACGTAAAAATCTAGAAGGAAAAAAATCTAAAATCTTAATCTTGTAAAATACAATTTATATTATTATTATATTAGTCATCCTTTTAAGCTATTATATAAATAAAACTATTGAGATAAACATAAAGGGTTGGTTCAACAAAAAAAGACAATTATGTCATTAATTACTCACCCTCATGTCATTCCAAACCCGTAAGTAAACTTCGTTCATTTTCGGAACACAAATTAAGACCTTTTTGATGAAATCCCAGAGGTTTCTGAACCACCCATAGGCAGCAACGTCATTGCAAATTTCAAGGCCCAGAAAGGTAGTACAGACATCGTTAAAAAAAGTTCATGTGACTACAGTGGTTCACCCTTAATGTTATAAAGCGACAAAAAACGAACCAAAATCTCGACTTTATTCAACAATGCCCTGCGTCAGCATCACACGCATGCGTCGTGGTGCTCACGTGAACCGCGTCAGCCAATAATGAGCCGGCGTTCTGACATAGAACCTGGAAGCGCTGCACTGTGTTTACTACGTGATCAGTGTAGAAGACTGACATGGAGAAGAGATTGTTGAATAAAGTCGCAATTTTTGTTTGTTTTTTTGTGCACAAAAAGTATTCTCGTCACTTCATAACATTAAGGTTGAACCACTGCAGTCACATGAACTATTTTACTACCTTTCTAGGCCTTGAAAGTTGCAATGGCATTGCTGCCTATGGGTGGTTCAGAAACCACTCAGATTTTTTTTAGAAATATCTTAATTTGTGTTCCGAAGATGAACGAAGGTCTTACAGGTTTGGAATGACATGGGGGTGAGTAATTACTAATTAATGACAGAAAATTCATTTTTGGGTGAACTAACCCTTTAAATATATCAACCAGCCCTTGGATTACAACATAGGAAATGCTGGACACAACCTTATTTTTTACACTAAGTGAGAAAAAGATTAAGCAACATTGTGAAAAGAAAAAAGCAAGTTCTCCGTGTATTTTAGGGCTTTTAGAGGATTAATCATTTGATGGATTGTGGAATGGGGATGAGAGCGGTCCGAACAGCCTTCTGTAGAATATGAATGGCTGTGGGCATCTGCAGCTGCTCTGAATACAAAGAATGCAGCTATTCCCACTCCTTCAGTGTGCCAGCATTAGGAAACATGTGAGCAGGTTCACCTTTCTAACACCTGCAGGCATATCAAAAATGGGGATTACTTACAGGATTACAATTTTTATGTATTATGAAAGAAATATAGCCATGATATCACCAAAAGTGGATCGTGATATATGACATACTGGAGAGGTTTTATAGACAACTACCAAGAGCTTCACGCTCCACTTCTCATCGCTCGTCCACAGCAGTTTCACTGGACTGCACTTACTCTCTATTCCAACAGGTAACTTCAGGTAACGGGTAACTTCTTCCAAGCAGCTTTGTGAGGCACATTTAAAGGACACCAGAGACTATCACATGCCATATCCTGAATTTTAATTCAAACCATTCATGCAGCTTTCAAATCAACTACTAAAAATGCTTAGCCTGGGTTTCCCCATACTGCCTTTGCGCAGCACGATTTTATTCACGCTGCTAGGCAGTCTGGATACCATGGACCAAATTTTCGCCTCAGCGAGGGGACCAATCACAGAACGGGGAGGGAGCAGCAAGACGATGACGACGTCTATGCGACACACCGAAGCAGTTTGTTTATACCTATGGATCAAACATGGCAGCAGACGCGAAGTTACCTTTCGATGCAGCCTTAGATATTGTTCTAAGTAGTTTAGAACGCAAATAAATCTCTGACCCATCGTCTTCTTCCTTGTCTAATTTCTTTTGCTCTACATACGTCATCTGGTATAATTGAAATGATTGGCTATGAGCTACGTACAGGCGCATTTGATAGACATTCATAGCACCCAATAAACGGCTCTGGGCATTCATAAACCACGCCTCAAATACGAGAAAATGAACATGTGGTTCCCAGACCATGTCTCGATGTCAATGAGACGTGGTCTGATGTTAGCCAGGCTAAAAAATGCTTTCAATTAATGCAAACTTCAACATTACTTTTCCTATTTAAGATAAAATAGTGCACTTTTACTGGTGACATTGCATTGTTGGTGAAAAGAAGACATTTAGGCAAAACAACAACAACAACAACAAAACATCTCAATCACTAATAATTGTGAACAAATTGGATTTATATGTGCAGAAAAGTTGTGCGTTTCTCACACAAACATTACACATTCTCTGACAGCTCCATATTTTTAGTCACATTTGTTTTTTTCAAAGGAAAACTTCTGGAAACAAAAAGGAAAAAATATTCAGTAGAAAAAAAACGTATCACTATATATGTGTGAAAGCAGTAAAAGGAGCTATGAGAGGTGCGAGAGAGAAAATAAGCAATCTAGGCAGGTTCACTGCTGCTTTAATTATAGTTTTACAAGAGGTTTGACTTTTCCTAATGGCACTGGAAGTGAGGTGGCATGGGAGATTGTGTGTGTGGGAGCAGGGTGAGAAAGTCATTGTTAAGCAGGTGATTTACAAGACACTGGGCCTCCCAGGCTTTTTCCCGTAGCGAGCTTCCTTGTGTTTTGTGGCTAACCCAACGTGTCTACGGGCATGGAGGAAATCCACCCAAAACCCTCACGATAGGCTGCTTTGGGGGGGGGTGCCTGTAAAATGTACAGCCCGTATGTATAGTCTATTACTGATTTCAGTACACAGTCAATAAAGTCATCATAAAAACGAATGTTCAAAATTCAGGGGGCGGTAAGTTCACTAAGATTGCACAGTAACACTTTATAATAAGCTCTCAGTTATTAATATTAGTTAATGTATTAACAAATGCTGAAATTAACATTAACTAAAATTAATAAATGCTGAAGAAGTATTGCTTAGTTTATGTTAACTAAAGTAGTTAACTAATGAAACCCTTATTGTGAAGTGTTACCGATTGCATTTATTTGAACAAATATACAGTAAAAACAGTAATATTGTGAAATATTACAACAATTAAAAGAAAAGTTCTGTGATGGCAAAGCTGAATTTTCAGCAGTCTTCAGTCACATGATCCTTTAGAAAGCATATTAATAATGGAAACAGTGGAAACACTTCAAAGGTAGTTAAAAAGAACTTAAATTAATTGAAATAGAATTTTTCCGAACAATGTAAATGACTTTACAGACACTTTTGATTAATTGCATGATAAAAGTATTTTAAAAAATAAATAAAAAAGAAACGTACTGACCCCAAATTCTGGACGGTAGTGTACTGTACATGTAGCTAACTGTGGTGAAAATAAGGTCATATAAAAACATACTGGGATAAAGTGATTAAATAATTTGAATTACATTTAAAATAATAATAAATAATATTCATATTTTTATCATAATCATTTTTATGAGGACAATTTAACATGAAAGTAAAATGTATATACTAAATATACTAAGATACTTTAAAAATTGAGCCTGGAATTTTTCACCTTTCTTTTCTCAAAACAAAAACTAAAAACGTTGGCTGACCTCCTCTCACTCCACACCAGTGGACATGTACGGTGAGACTGAGGAACCTGAGCAGCGGTGTATCATACAATATCTGTGTCTTATCGCAGACAGCATTGATCAAAGCAGCTGTTCTTCCGAAGCTCTCCACAAGCCTTTCAGACTCAAAAAATGTAGACAGAGCTAGCAAAGTTCAGGCACAGGAACCAAGCATCAGTTCACTCCTCCAGGCACGCTTCCTGAATTTTAAATTATGTTCTAGATTCCAGAAAGTAGTAGCTGTGATGTTCCTCGAACTGCCTCAGGTCATGACCCCTCAACATTACTTAAATGTGGGACAGTTGAGGTTACTTTAAAGAAAGCGGTCTACGTTGTTCAGTCTCAGAGTTTCTGTGAAAGAGACAAGGTCTGCCATTGACGGAGTCCTATTGTGTGTCTCTGTCACTCTATGACCTTTTGGGCCTTGAGTAGAATAAAAAAAAATAAAAAAAAATAATCAATATCTCCCCCAAGTAAACAGACCCAAGATAAAGCAGTGCACAAGGTGAGTCCTTTCTTGCTTTGAGAATTAAGGGCCAGATTTACTAACAGCTTGCTCCAGCGCAAACCCCCTTTTGGCTTTAAAAAACTACTGCCAGGATTGACTAAAGACATGCAGTGAAAAACTAGCGCTGAAAAGACGTGGACACAGTTATTTTTTGCGGCTGACCTTATTGCATGTGCATTTGTAGGAGTTTCCCTTTCAGACGCAAAATTCATGGGAGGAGAGTGTTTAAATGAATCATGCAAGGTGATTTACTAAGGTTTGCGCTGGTCAAATTAGTGGTATTTGCGCCATTATTTAATGTCCAAAAAAGCATGTAATAAACGAGACACTAATTTGCGCTGCTCTTGGTAGATTGCGTTGGTCATTATGAAAATGATCCCAATCCAATTCTTTGATTTGCGCGTCATAAGTAGATCACGCGCAGAAATTTCCACTCCCATTTGAGCTATTTTGGAATTGCGCTCTCATGCTAATTTGCCATGATTAGTAAATCTGGCCCTATAATACTTGATCCACCTCCCAATACTGAATTAAAGTGTAAAAGACACTAAATGAAAGAGGTACACCTGCTGCACCACAAACAGCCATAACAATGGCACAGATAGATAGATAGATAGATAGATAGATAGATAGATAGATAGATAGATAGATAGATAGATAGATAGATAGATAGATAGATAGATAGATAGATAGATAGATAGATAGATAGATAGATAGATAGATAGATAGATAGATAGATAGATAGATAGATAGATAGATAGATAGATAGATAGATAGATAGATAGATAGATAGATAGATAGATAGATAGATAGACAGACAGACAGACAGACAGACAGACAGACAGACAGACAGACAGACAGACAGACAGACAGACAGACAGACAGACAGACAGACAGACAGACAGACAGACAGACAGACAGACAGACAGACAGACAGACAGACAGACAGACAGACAGACAGACAGACAGACAGACAGACAGACAGACAGACAGACAGACAGACAGACAGACAGACAGACAGACAGACAGACAGACAGACAGACAGACAGACAGACAGACAGACAGACAGACAGACAGACAGACAGACAGACAGACAGACAGACAGACAGACAGACAGACAGACAGACAGATAGATAGATAGATAGATAGATAGATAGATAGATAGACAGACAGACAGACAGACAGACAGACAGACAGACAGACAGACAGACAGACAGACAGACAGACAGACAGACAGACAGACAGACAGACAGACAGACAGACAGACAGACAGACAGACAGACAGACAGACAGACAGACAGACAGATAGATAGATAGATAGATAGATAGATAGATAGATAGATAGATAGATAGATAGATAGATAGATAGATAGATAGATAGATAGATAGATAGATAGATAGATAGATAGCAGTCAGTTCCCACAAACTGATCCTGTGACATGCAAGGCTCACTGACAATAACCGACATGTAAAAGGCCAAGCTAATTTTCAAGCTGTCATGTTAGGCAGAGAGGAGTAAAAGACAGAAGTGTTTTGGGCAGGTGAGGGCAGCACATAGGCTAAACATTTAATGGAAGATGCAAACAATCAGAGCACAAGCAGTGACAATGAACCTGGCTTTTTTCTGTGAGAATCAAACTTTTCTTTAACTGGTTTTACAACACAAAAAAAGTTCAACAGTAAAGTAGAGGAAAACATCTAGTTAGAAGTCAAAATATTTCACCATTGAAGGATGACGATGAGGGAACACTGCATATGCACCTCCAGGAAGAAATAAATGATGTGGTGTTGCATTCGTAAAGACATGTAGTATGACTCTACTAGGCTGAAATTTTCCACTACTGATCACCAAACAAATAGAAAGAATTTCATCAGCCTCATTTCCCACCAGCATCCCACACAGACTCGGGCTAAACTGCTTGATTAGTGTAATTGCATAGGAACATCACTATTGTGTTTAAAAAATAAAATAAATAAATAAATAAAATAAAATAAAAATTCAGTTGTTGATCTGGATGCAATCCAGTGGTGAACGTCTACTGATTACATATATTACGCAGTCCAGTGGTATTGATGGATGAAAGGATCTTGCAAATGTTACTCAGTTCAGAACAACATAAGTCAGAAAGGTATTAGACAACCTTCAAACAGGGGGTGTGCTACAAATGGGGAGTGTCTCACCAAAAGGCCATATATATATATATATATATATATATATATATATATATATATATATATATATATGTTTTTAGATTGTGATCGAATTTCCTCTTAATAAATAAATAAATAAATAAACAAATAAAATTTAAACCTGAGACACTATTAACTTAGTTTTTTAACTCCCCACTACTTCTTCTTGAGTGAACAATTTTGTATTGTGAGGGTGAGTGTTTTGTTTTTCTTGTTAATTTCATTTGACATTTATTTCCTCTCATATGGACTTTAGTTTACCCCAGAATGTCATCCTTGTAACATCACTACCTTAGAAACACATTTGCCACAGCACCATAACCAAACGGGACTCAAAGCAAATGGGAAGGTCTATGAGATAACACGAGAAAACATATGGTGGAGAGAGATGGGAAGAGAGAAGAGTGTAAAGACGACTCATCCTGGGAATCGATGATGAGTCACTGCAGGACAACACATCCAGAGCACTAACTCAGCACAGCCAAACACAGCTGAAGCTGAATGAGATACAGATGGACTGATTTTTTGAAAACAATGGATATGAAGCACCATCAGCGCGAAGGGAGGATGAGGGGGTTCTTTGTTCATTCACATAGACTGACGCATGACTGGCCAAGCTGGAATGGTTTACCTGCATGACCATCTGTTGCCAGGCCAGCGGTTGGTTGCTCCCGCCTGTGGTGCCGCCCACCAGTCGATCAGAGGGCAGACTGCCGCGTTCCAGCTGCAAGGAAACATTGCGGCGTTCCTCTTCAAGGGCCCTGGTCAGACGCTCGAAGCGCGCCTCCTGCTCTTTGACTGATGCCAGGATACTGGCGGCTGACGGCACGTCATATTCTTCCATAGCAGCGCCCACAATTATATGCTGATTACAGGGCAGGGTAAGTAGGGGAGAGAGACGGACCCGGGACAAAAGAAACAACCATTGAAAGGGATAATTCAGCAAAAAATTTACATTCTGTTATCATTTACACATGCTCTTTTCTTTCTTTCTTTCTTTCTTTCTTTCTTTCTTTCTTTCTTTCTTTCTTTCTTTCTTTCTTTCTTTCTTTCTTTCTTTCTTTCATGGAACATAAAAGGAGTTATTTACAGCAGAATGTCTCTTTTCCATAATTTGAAAGCAAATGGTGACCACAACTGTCATTCAGGGAATTTGACATCTTCAGGGGCAGTTCTAGGGTCAGGACATAGGCGTCATTTACGGGGGGGACGGGTGGGACATGTCCCCACCACTTTTTGCCAGGGTCGATATTGTCCCCACCACTTTTGAAACATCTCGCGTCACGGATGTACCAATACAAATAAAAAATCTCTAGTTAACTAGCAGCATTCGTTTAATTCATTTGTTAAATAAGAGGCGATCTAGCGCTGAAATGTGTTGTCTTCACTCGGACGCGCGCTTCAATCCGTTGCAGAGATTCTATTCGTTCCAGAGAAATCACAATTCAAAATGCACACAAACGTGTCCCTGCTTCTGAGGGTTCTAATCCGCACTCGTATAGTTTTTTTTCCCCCTCATCAAAACCGATAATGTTTATCAGTGATAAAGTATATCAAGATTCTTGATATACAATTATCGGTTTTGATGTGGGGAAAAAAACTATACGAGTGCGGATTAGAACCCTCAACCTCCGACACGCTTGGCAAAAATTCTGCCACTGGACCATTACAGTACATACGCATCGCAGGCGGATCTATATATATATATTCACGTAAAAATTCACGATACTAACAACATTATATTAGATCTTAATATAATATTAAATTTAAACCCAAAGTACCATCACATTTTTGGTCGGACATCATCACATCTTTGTATACATTTTTATTTATTTAAATCAGTAAGCTACAGGACATCGGCGTCTTTCAAACCATGACCTGCGCGAAAGAGAAAAAAGAATGAACGCGTCATTGTACCCAGCACTTTTGAAAATGCCCTTCCGAATGCGTCTCTGTCCCCCCCACATTTCAAACCAAACTGACGCCCATGGGTCAGGAGATGTTCAGGGTTAAGTGGATGCATGTGGAGCCATTTTTTTTTAATTATTAAATATATTGGAGTGTTCTAGTCTATAAAATCTGCAAGGTATAATTTTTTTAATAGATCTAGGGATAAAACTAAAAGGTCCCACTAACTATCTCAGCCTCCAACAAGTCAAACATTTACTTTTAAAATGCAGTGCTAATTTAAAAATAAATAAATAAAAAAGACAAGGAAAAACACAATAGGTTTTGCCCACAATAGGTTTTGTTGTTGTCAAAATATAAGCGTAGTTTTGTAATAGTTTTAAAATACAAAACAAACTTTATGCTAAACAATATGTCTAATTCTAATTCTTCAAAGCAGATTGTAGCACTGAAAGTACCTGACATGAAAACTTTGTTTTTATTAAGAGGAAAATTATACTATATATATATATATATATATATATATATATATATATATATATATATATATATATACACACTGTATAATTATTATAATAGTCAGAATAAAAACATTTACCCCCGATTTCACAGACAAGGCTTAAGCTAGTCCCAGACTAAAATGCATGTTTGAGCAGTTTTAACTGAAAGCAACTTGCTCTGACATATCTAAAAAATATGTCAGTGCCATTGTTTTGTCTCAAGATGCACACCAGTAATGTTTTTTTCCTAAGGCACGTTTATAAAAACTACTTAAATGTCCTAACTGAACTAAAGCCTATAATCCTGTCTTATTCTAAGCCCTGTCTGTGAAACCGGGCTTCAGAGTTTTACTAAAAATAGGCTTAGGTCCGGAAGCCAACCCCTAGGACTGGTCCGGAAGCCAACCCCTAGGACTGCCCCGTATGGACCACCTTTATGGTGCTTTTTTGTCTTTTTTGACAGCCCCTGGTCCTCATCCACTTTCACTGTTTGGAAGTGAAACCTTGACCTCTTGATCTCTTTTTGTGTTCCACATAAGAAAATCATACTTTGGTAATTTAAACTTAACTAATCATAATTTGGAATGACAGGATGGTGAGTAAATAAATTCAAATTATACATTTTTGGCTTCACTATCCCTTTAATACTGACTATGTAGCTCCACATGCTGCAGATGAGGGGTCAAATTGCACTGTACTTAAGAGCAGACAGTCCTTTATGGGAAGGGTGATACTTCTGCATTTCTGCATGTATCAACCATATGACACAAAACATACAAATAGTTCCAGACAAAATTCACCACACACAATACAAATAGGCATGCCAGACTCTAAATCACAACGATAACATCATTCATGCTATGCACAATAGCTCAGACTTCTCTCCCATAGTCAAAGGTGACAAAATGAAGATAAATGGAAGCATCACAGAACCCCCCCCCCCCCCCCCTCCCCACAAAAAAACAAGAGTTGAGACATGGTTCACACACAGTTCACCTGCATACACACCTAGCAGTTAGTTGAGAGAGAGGCAGTTATAGGAGAGACATCCCCCTATAAGGACAGACGGGAGGAGATGTGCCCAGCGGCGAGTAAAGAGAGAGCGAGAGCTGGCTGCAGAGGGAACGAAAGAAAGAAGAAATCACAGGTTAGATAACACTCTGACATTATAAACATAATAGACAGAATTCTGCTTCGGTTGCTGGGGATTTAAAGAGGATGAAGATAAAGAAATAAATGAGAAGATGCTAGAGAATGATAAATGACTATTGAAACCTCACTCGCTGACTTTGAGCAAAGGAGATTGGATTGGGCTGTCAGGGGACAGGTGTACGGAGACAAAGGGGCCCGGATGGAGTAAACACGGGGAAAGAGGGCTGGTGCATATTAATATTTACTAAAAGCATTATTCAGTTGTTGTTTTTCATTCTCTATTAAACCACAACTACAAATGGAGACACACAGTAACACAAACATGCTATTCTCTATAGAACAGTGGGAGTGAAGGTCCTATTCCCTTTGAAGCGCAGCACAGTACACACACAGGCTTTGATGTTTGTTTCTGGCTGATCATTTATTTATCTTAAGAGCTATTCTGACACAGCTCTAACGGCAAGGCATTGTACCACAGTCTTGTTCTGGGTATAAAGAGCGACCACTCGAGGTCTAGCAAAGGGAGCAAAGCTGATCTGCCTCTGCTGTTGCTCCTGCCTCTGGAAAATAACCCGAGATTACATTTATCTGCTAGATAAGACACGTTTACAAAAATGTGATAGCTTATCATGAAAAATTCCAGTCAATAAAAATGTGGGATGTCATATCTGAGATGTAAACAGTAAGATCTGATCAACGGATACATTTTAGCCTGTTTTAGGAAATGAGCTCTTCTGCCAGCCTGGTCTACTGAATTTCATCTAGTACCTACCTACAGCATCCATCCATCCATCCATCCATCCATCCATCCATCCATCCATCCATCCATCCATCCGTCTGTCAGTATGGCTTGGATCCATCCTTCAAGTCTAAATGATTTTTTATGCCCATTTTCTGTCTGCCGAATGAAATTTTCAGTCTAATCGCTTAGAAAAGCAATATAACACCCCCACTCAAAAATAATCATTCCTAATTTTCATGTCTGCAGCACACGCTGAAAGTGATCAAAATAGAGTAAATGACTTTTTGAAAGTAACTTGATGCTTCAAATTAAGATTGTTTCAATTCCATAAAAACGTGCCTTGCCTTTCATCATTACACCAGTAGGTGGAGACAAGTGACTGTTAAAAATGTATTTGTCATTGAATCATTCATTCAAGAGATTTGTTCAAAGACTCTTATTCATCCAGTAGTGAAACAAGTGAAGTCTTTATGAGTCGATCATTGAATTATTCCTTCAACCCATTTTTTAAAGAGAGTAATTCATTCAAGTTAATAAATATCTTTAAATTATATATATGGCAGCAATTAACATTTTGTCAAAACCTCTTGTAAACATGCTATTTTGATTAGTTGTCTATTCAGAATTGTAATCTCTATTTTTAACAAAAGAAAAAATGGTCAATTTATCCATAATCGTGCAGCTCTAAACAATAGCCTTAGTTGCCTTAGCAAACACTACTATTTAATTTTGACAACTAATAAACAATTTGAGAGCTTTACCAACAATGTATATGTGAATTACTTTATTGCTATATAATAATACTATTCAAAATTAAACAGAGAAAGTAAATTAGATGTTGCCCAAACCCTCAATTAAGACCAGCTATCAAAATCTTCACAGTTTATAGAGGGGGAAAGTGCTCTCATCATGGGATTAACTGAGCTATGATGATGAGACGTTTATGATGATGAACCCCTGCTTTAGGATTACAGAAGCTGCCTCTCCCATACTCCCTATTTCAGGGAGTACAGAGGCAGATGGGAAATAGGTCTCTGCCTGGAAAATGACAAGCATGTCAGACATGCCCACTGCACTTCTCACGACCACCAGCCATTGAGCTACACTTAAAATATTTAAAAGTAGTGAACCATTCCACGTCTGGTTTGGAGCTGGTTTTGCTAATAGTCTGGAGGAAAAAAAAAGAACAGTTCATTGACAGCTAACTGTTCCTGCAGGAATATCCCATCTGTATGCTGCATTAACCTTACAGAGAGCGTTGCTGCACTGATGGCAATACGGTTACCTGAACTAATTATTGTACTACAGATTAACAAAGACGAATGTACCGATTTGCCAACAAAGCAGTTAAACTTAAAAGGATAGTACACACAAATATGAACATTCTGTCATTTACTATTCTCCAAACCTGTATGACTTTCTATCTTCTGCGGGACACAAAAGATAAAGAACGCTGGGGTCCAAACTACATTTGAAACCAATTAACATTCATTGCAAAGAAGAATCTTATTTTTTGCTCCACAGTAGCAAGAAAGTCATAAAGCTTTGAAATAACATAAGGGTGAGTCGCAATAATGACAGAATTGTTTTATTTTTAGGAGAACTATCGCTTTTTGAACTAGGATTTACTAGCAATTACTAATGGCCAGAACTGGCTCTTTTTTTTTTTTCCTGGAGACGAATAAACACAGTAACATGAACTGTGCTTGCACAGTGTTTTTCCTCAGGGATAAATACATTGCAGCATAAACCCCAGTGCTAAAAATAGCTTTGTAATAAATTTACAAACGCAGTTGGAGCTTTCTGCGTGGTTCCAGAGAAGAGATGAAGCAGCAGCAGCAGCACAGCATTTAAAAACCCTGGCTGAAAAATCCTCAACAACAAATCCATCCGGGGTTGGGGAACACCTATGGTACATCGCAAACACAGGAAACACTAACTTCGCTTCTGTTAAGGTGAGAAAACATTAGGACAATTGTGTTTACAGTGCACAGAGCTGCTACACCTCAACCCAAAAAAACCTGAAACAATACAAAGCTTATGAAACACAGAGAAAGGCGGATATATAACAAGGCCCAGAAAGTAATTCGATTTTTATCATACAAAAATTCCCGACACAATGTTGGAGTTGGCCTAATGATTTCTGAATAAACATAATAAGCCTAAATGCTTAGTTGCATTTATCATGTTATCATTCATGTCAGTAGCCAAAAAAGGGATGAGTTATGATTCCATAGCAAGCAACACTAACGCATGATTGCTGCAGACAAATAAGGAGGGGGCAACTAGACAGAAAACTGGTGGGAACAGAAACACCCCCCCAATTAGAGAATGCTCTCATTTCATTAACCCCAGCCAATCCCCTCTTCAAAAAGATAAACCCTCTCATTTCTCCTCTGGGGGCAGAGGTCCAACATAAATAAATCACCAGTCCAACTCCACCTGAGGCCCATCTGTGTGTGCAGGGTCCGTAGAGTAATGAAAATCCTCATTTGATGCTGTTCAGCGATCAGTTTTGCACGTTCAAAGTGTGCAGGGCGGAGAATTGGGTAGAGGGAGGCTGATCCTGGACCAAGAGCTCCTGCTAAGTGTAAAGAAAACCAAAGACAAGGCCCTCAAGAGCACCTGGTCCCATTTTAACACTCATCTGCTCCTCTCCAACTGAGTTTAGATACCAAATTAGGGATGTATTAAGCTCAATCACTCAGATTTAAACAGAGGGACGTTAACAACCTCAAAGGTTGAGCCGTGCTGCATTATATGTCACGGCACTTATGATGAATTGACGGGCTGGTGCTTTATTTCCTTAATAAAGTACATTTTAAAAGTGTATTGAAAACTGCTTCATTTTGCAGTGAAAATCTATACTGTCATAGTCTAAGAGGAGGAGAGAGCGGAAAAATAAAGCCATTGTTTGTTTACCCCTAATTTTTTCATAGTCTTTTTTTTTTAACTGACTCAGGATGTGAGAAGCCTCTCGGAATAAACCAGCATCGAGAGAGTTAGAAGAACATCCTCAGCTACGCTCAGGTTCCAAGTCCTTAAATAACACAGTGCGTTATAGTAGAGGTAAAACAAATCAAAGGCATGCTGTGACGCCTCTCAAAGAGGATGCATCCTCATTGTACTTATTTACAGAGAGTATACACATTTCACACAGAATTATTCATCTTCACCAACTGATTATATTCAGAGAATAGGGAGGCAAGTAAAATGAGAAAAAAAAACATACATCCCGCTATGTTCACTAGTCAAAACGGTCTGTCACATTTATGACAAAAATTTGAATTGAAATTACGTTCACAATTATTAATTTAATATTTATATTTTGTGTAGGGTAACTGCATGCCATATCCTTTAGACTACAAACCTAAAACAGGAAGTACACTTTAAACTTTATTCCCCGGTTTCATAGATTAGGCTTAAGCTTAAACCTAGTCCCAGACTAAAATGCATGTTTAAGCTGTTTTAACTGAAAGCCGCCAGCAATGACAAATCTTAAAATATGTCAGTGCAGGTAGATTTCAGTTAAAACAGCTGAAACATGCATTTTAGTCTGGGACTAGGCTTAAACCTTGTCTGTGAAACCTATGAATAAAGTTTTTTTGTCTCAAGATTTACACCAGTGATGTAAAAAAAATTTCCTAAGTTTTTTTTTTCCTAATCTTTCCTAAGGCTTATTTATAAAAGCTACTTAAATGCCATAATTGAACTAAGGCCTAATCCTGGCTTAATCTTAGCCCTGTCTGTGAAACTGGGCCTATAACTGATTAAAATGGTATACTGCAAAAAATCATTTTATGAACGAGTATTTTTGTCTAATTTTAGTTCCCGGTGTCAAACTGTCATCCTCGACATGTGTTTTGTTGAACTAACGACATTGTCATCGGCTAAAACGCATGCGCAGGTTACTTTACTCAGCACTAAAAAGTGCTCACCTGAGTTCCAGTTGCTCCTGGGTCCGCATGACAGCTTTTACATTCCCAGTTTTTGATGTGAACCGTTTCCTGTTTTGAACTTAACTGTCAGTGTGAAAGCACCCTTAGAATCGCTGAAACAAGATAACTTTACTTGAGAAGCAGAACTGCAAAAAATAGTAAGCAGTTGCAACTCAAGTAAAATATAAATATTTATTTGAAGGGTTCTTAGACATTTTTACAAGAAAAACGTTTTATTTTCTATTCAAAAACTCAAATGTAGTTTTGTCACAAATTTCCGTCGCAGTGTATTTTGAGTATTATACTGTCTACTGTACATTGAAAGCAAACCTCACAACATCTAGGGAATCCAAATCATCAGTGGAGCTTTTACAGTCATTTCCGTGTGGCACCACAAACAGAAATCACGAAAACAATCATATGTGGATCAAATTACCTACAGGCACAGATTACGCACCTGATAGAACTATAGAGACACAGACACTATATACACACTACTGTTCATTAGTTTAGGGTCGGTATTTTGTTTTTTACAGAAAAAAAATGTATACTTGTTTTCATCAAGGATGCACTAAATCAAATCAAAATCTACAGTAAAGACACCTCTAAATGCTACACCTCTAATGCTACTTTATATTCATAAAAGGATGTCGTGCGTACAGGTACTTTTCATTAACGAGAAGTGTATTCAAACCTGTAAATTAGTATTAAGACCTATGAATTAGTTACAGTGCATTATTCACAACATTATCTTAGTGAGCATAAGAGAGATCTTTAAAAACATTAAAAAAAATACTGAACCCAAACTTTTGAATGTTAGCGCACAGTAGTAAATATATATATATATATATATATATATATATATATATATATATATATATATATATATAGCGATTCAGCGCAAATCAGCAGATTTTGAAAATATGACAGACATTACTGGCTGTTACTCATATAAATTGACTGCTATCTATCTATCACTTTTGCATGTCATTTGCATAAAATTTAGTTTTTCAAACTTTCTGACACTTCGCTGTCAATCCCACAATCCCCTGTGTGATCCTGCCACTCACCCCTCATAGAGATTGAATTGATAACGCCCACTCATATTGGCTCATTCAACACCAGCGTACATGTACGGTGAAAGAAACCAATAAATTGTTTCCAACACATATGACACATACATGCGTCATTCTAAAGACCAACATCCTCCCTTAAATACCTTAAGATATGGCATCATCAAACATATTTGTATGCATTTTTTTATACGGATACATTTAACTGCATTATGACTACTTTGCAGTCAAAGCTGCAAAAGAAAAGCATTCATCCCCTTTAATAGTATGATGATGAAGGAACAGACAAAGTGGTGCGACTGGCGAAATGATGTGCAGTAATGAAGGGGAGAAAGTGAAAAGCAGACAGACGTTTGGGAGGGTACCTTTGATGTCGGCCAGGCAGTCGGTGTGCGTGTGGACGTGGTGGTTAAGGCTGTTAGAGAGGGCTGACAGGAACTGGAGCTCTCCTCCCAAGAACCTCTGCCTGATACAGCAGCTGCAAGAGAGATGACAACACACACGCATCAAACACATGCGATGGGGCCAATCCACGCTGCATCATTAGCAGGTTTATTTACATATTACAACTGTGAGTCTGTGCAACCACACACTCCCCCCCTCAGGGTTCAAGCTGAGAACGTGAAGAGCTGGGATGCATGGCTTTGGATTGTTTACTTCAGTGTTATAAATAGTTTCTCTTCTCCTCATTACAGAGCAAAGCCACAGCATTGTATTTACTCATAAGCGTTCCACAAATTAAGATCTGCATAATGCTGGACCTCTATTCATGAAGGAATTTAGTAAGAAATGTGGCCTGGTGGTTAAGCTAAGACACGTGCAGCGCCGTTTTTGTGGCCCGAGATCGAATCTGACGTGTGTCATGTCCAAATTCCACAGGTCCTGTTTCCCTATCAATTTATAAATTGGTTAAAAAGGTTAATTGAGTTTCTTTTTTCTTCGGCGTGAAAAATAGCTATGAATCTTCAGCTAAGCAGCATGTTCAGTTTACGCAGGCGAAAGCACAGGCATCAACAACTGGATTTTTGAGTCAAAATCATCTAAATGTCAACATCAGCAACTTAAAAGGCAAACCCAGACAAACCCATTTAAAAAGGTGAAAATTTGGGGAAATATTTTCATTTCGTTGTCATATTTTCTTTATTTCTCTATGATCTTCGAGCAGCACTGCAAAGACTCAGGGGTAATTTCTGAAACTCTTTTCACAAAACAATTCTTCAACACTCTTATTCTTATTCGGCTAAGGATTACAATATCTTTCCCACAAGGAACTCTTCTCTGCTTCGACTTCAAGGACAGACATGCTCAAAGCACCTTGGATTTGTGGGACTGACATCAAAGGTGAGCTAAGTCAGAATACATTTGTTATCAGGCTCCTCTTTCTCTCTGTCTGAACTGAGCTTACTGTGTTCTATGCAATAGTGTGTTGTGTTAAATCCATGTCAGCGTGCAGCTAAAATGTCTGCAGTTAGTTCATGTCAAAGAACATAAACAAAGAAGATGTAAATGACAAAGCTCACAAAGCCTTAACTCTCATGATCTAAAATAAATTTATTTTACAGTACATTTGAATCTTAAGGTATATATATTAATCCTATAAACAATAAGAAAAAGTACCATGGTACAGTACTATTTTGGCTTTTTGGAAATTAACAAGTTAGCGCCATTATATTTTTTCAAAAGTTCCTGGCATACCATGTAGTGTAAATACCATGTTACACTACATGAATATAGTATTCATTCAGGACAATGTTATACAGGACGGTACCATTTTATACCATTCACTCTCCCATAAAAAGTGAAACTAGCAGCCAAACCATAAGTAATGAGCTAATACGGTCTATTAACTGCTGTGGAATACAGTTCTCTCTTATTAGAACAACCAAGTAGATGATGTCACAATTTTCTGAGCTGAATGAATTGAGGGAAAGAAATGCATTGCCAAAGTAAAGAAGAAACCAGAGAATATTTAATTAATGGAATAGTTTCACCAAAAATGACAATTCTGTCATTATTCACTCTCATGTAGTTCCAAACCAGTATGCTGTTATTTTTTTATGTGGAACAGAAAAGTAGTCATTTTTGAAGCAACTTTAAGCAGTTCATTGTAACCACATCTATCAAGTATCCAAAAGCCAGACTGCTATTGAATCCACAGTGCTAAAAATCATTGTTACATTAGTAAGTTCTTTTTAGTGAACCAAAAAAACTGAATCAGTTGGAGCGAATTAATGAATTGAGTTACTGAATTAATGACTCACTTCCAGAATTGCAACTTCATGTTCGACTGAAAATGATCAAATGTTCAAGAAATTATCAATAATCATGAAATGTTACTGTGTACTTAAAGATTGTGAGAGACATACTGACTCATTGTTCATATTATAACGGAGTTTAAAAATACACAACAATGTTATTTAAAAAAATGTTTATATGAAATATACAACATTCTTATCTGTTTAATATTTTAATATATAGTTAGAGACAATTGTTAATGGAACCTGAATAAGAACCAGAAGAGTTAAATTCGGATTCTCATCCCTAGTGACGATTCTTCAAAAATGTATACTTGTGTTCGACTTAGAAAATAACAGTAAATATGTTTGGAATGACATGAGTGTAAGTAAATATTGGCATTAACCCTTTAAATTCCTTGTGTTGGGCAAGTAAATATCTAGAACCACCATCACCATATTGAGGTCACATATCAGAGACTCACGACTAGTAAAAAACAAAAAACAAAAACAAATGTAACTACGTAATAGAGCCAATATTTCGTAGAATTCTTGCTAGGGAAGATCTAATTGATTGCAGTGTATTCAAAGAGATTGGCAGAGGAATGGATTTTTCTCTTTGAGGCATAACCTGTGTGAGCAGCAGACAATGTATCTTCCCTCTCCAAGGAGTGAGGGGAGGGAAGAGTGCTTAGACAGTAATACAGGCAGCATGCCCACAGGAGCATCTTAATTAGAGGAGGGAGAAAAAGAGAGAGAGACTATACTGTGGGGAGTCTGAATCACTGCTGCAAAGGAACAACTCTTCTAGTCTGAGGTGGCAAGGTCAGGCCGACCAGAAACATCCGTAGAAAGTGTAGAATGTGGCTTAACAAGCTCAGCTGAAGAAGTTGGAATGGGTTTAAAATCTGTACTCATGGCTTGTTAAATGTAAACTAGGCTGTCTCTGTTAGAAAAGTCATGTTGTTAGAGCTGTGGCATAGGGGTTAGTTGTTGAGCATAGGTGATGTAGGTTTGAATACAGCCTGTTGTATGTGTTGATGCCATTCCTGTTCTCTTGCTATTGTTTCTATAAAAGAAAATTATTAAAAAGCAAAGATTTGTAAGGGTCAAAAACTCAAAATATCCATTATTAAGTCGTTTTTACACAAGTCTAATTGTCATCTAATGTCAAAGTCAATTGCTCTCTAATGATGATAACAAACTCTCACTAGCAGTTGGTAACCTTCGCACACCCTTCAAAATCTTTTATGTTGCTTTGACTTTTTGCAGTTCGACACTTGGTGAGACACTTCAAATACCCAATTGTCAACTTTCAGCAGCCAAGTATCTCTTGCACTCCATCATACTAAATGTGAAGCGGAAACTTATTAGGCTACATGTCATTGAACACATCAGTTCTTAACCAATTATTTTGTCAAGGTCTTGTCAAAATGTACTCATTATTACTTTGTCTTTTATGCCATTTTCAAGTCTGCAAAACTACAAAAAGGCATAATTATAAAAAGTACATTTTAAGTATAAAGAATGTTACGGTCAACATCCTTATGGCTTATTAACAAAAGCTAGTTTTGTATCTCTAACA